>NC_140005.1:50282372-50827372 GCF_964263955.1 Coregonus lavaretus | reverse complement strand
TCACTCACTCACTCACTCACTCACTCACTCACTCACTGTGTTATACTGTGACTTGGCCTACAGACACATTCATATCCCCACTTTGTCACATGGAAGCCACTGCCTTTTATCCTGTTGCCTCGTGAGTGTAGTAGGAAGGAAAATACACTACGTGACTCAAATGTACTACACTTCACATGGACATTTTGAGTCATGTAGCAGACGCTCTTATCCAGAGCCACTTACAGTTAAGTGAGTGCGTACATTTTCATACTGGCCCCCCGTGGGAAACGAACCCGCAACCCTGGCGTTGCAAGCGCTGTGCTCTACCAACTGAGCTACAGGGGACTATATGGATGATGCGACCTTGACCGGAAATGACCCGTAGGTCAAAAGGGCTACGTTCATATATATATATATATATATATATATATATATATATATATATATATATATATATATATATATATATATATATGTATGTATATATATATATATATATATATATATATATATATATATATATATATATATATATATAATTATATACATTAATTCATATTATTCACCACCTTTTTATTCTTGCCATTATCATTCTCGTTCACATCATTAGGGTATAGTCCAATGATGGAGCATCCATTCACTCCATCCGTGTCCTACCGATTCAGGAAGTCAACTCAAAATGACTATCCGCTCATTAGACGACAAAAGGCATTTCTTTCCAAACAAACCCAACAGACTGCCTTTTTGATTTATTTATTTACACCCTTTGTCAAATGGTGCCATTTTACATTGCCTTCACCTGGAATGGAGCCATACAAACATGGGTTACTATTCAGCGCGCAAAGACACCAAAAAAGGCACGCTAAACCCCTACGCTGGAACGGGCAGGGGAAATGATACAATGTAGCCGCTCTCCGAGCCGGCGCGCACCGCCCATTAAACAATGATACAATGTAACCGCGGTCGTACAATGTAACGCAGCCTACCTACGCATTCATTCGGTGGCGATGGAATTGCTTTTTTTACTGACAGAGTGGGTGGCTCTTAACATTACATTTACATTTTAGTCATTTAGCAGACGCTCTTAACCAGAGCGACTTACAGGAGCAATTAGGGTTAAGTGCCTTGCTCAAGGGCACATTAACGTCATTTAGCAGACGCTCTTAGCCAGAGCGACTCACAAATTGGTGCGTTCACCCTATAGCCAGTGGGATAACCACTTTACAATTTGGGGGGGGGGGGGGGGTTAGAAGGAATACTTTATCCTATCCCAGGTATTCCTTAAAGAGGTGGGGTTTCAAATGTCTCCGGAAGGTGGTGAGTGACTCCGCTGTCCTGGCGTCGTGAGGGAGCTTGTTCCACCATTGGGGTGCCAGAGCAGCGAACAGTTTTGACTGGGCTGAGCGGGAGCTGTGCTTCCGCAGAGGAAGGGGAGCCAGCAGGCCAGAGGTGGATGAACGCAATGTCCTCGTTTGGGTGTAGGGACTGATCAGACCCTGAAGGTACAGAGGTGCCGTTCCCCTCACTGCTCCATAGGCAAGCACCATGGTCTTGTAGCGGATGCGAGCTTCAACTGGAAGCCAGTGGAGTGTGCGGAGGAGGGGGGTGACGTGAGAGAACTTGGGAAGGTTGAACACCAGACGGGCTGCGGCATTCTGGATGAGTTGTAGGGGTTTAATGGCACAGGCAGGGAGCCCAGCCAACAGCGAGTTGCAGTAGTCCAGACGGGAGATGACAAGTGCCTGGACCAGGACCTGCGCCGCTTCCTGTGTAAGGCAGGGTCGCACTCTCCGAATGTTGTAGAGCATGAACCTGCAGGAGCGGGTCACCGCCTTGATGTTGGCGGAGAACGACAGGGTGTTGTCCAGGGTCACGCCTAGGCTCTTCGCACTCTGGGAGGAGGACACAGCGGAGTTGTCAACCGTGATGGCGAGATCATGGAACGGGCAGTCCTTCCCCGGGAGGAAGAGCAGCTCCGTCTTGCCAGGGTTCAGCTTGAGGTGGTGATCCGTCATCCATACTGATATGTCTGCCAGACATGCAGAGATGCGATTCGCCACCTGGTTATCAGAAGGGGGAAAGGAGAAGATTAGTTGTGTATCGTCAGCGTAGCAATGATAGGAGAGACCATGTGAGGATATGACAGAGCCAAGTGACTTGGTGTGACAGAGCCAAGTGATATGACAGAGCCAAGTGACTTAAAAGAGCCTTTGGGTTAGTAGAGCAGTCCAAATGCGCTGTTTACTTGGAGCTGGTGTACTTGGTTACGGCCTTGGTGCCCTCGGACACGGCGTGTTTGGCAAGTTCACCGGGGAGCAGCAGGCGCACTGCGGTCTGGATCTCCCTGGAGGTGATGGTAGAACGCTTGTTGTAGTGGGCCAGGCGAAAGGACTCTCCGGCAATACGCTCGAAGATGTCGTTCACGAAGGAGTTCATGATTCCCATGGCCTTGGAGGAGATGCCGTTGTCGGGGTGGACCTGCTTCAGGACTTTGTACACGTAGATGGCGTAACTCTCCTTCCTGGACTTTCTGCGCTTCTTGCCGCCCTTCCCTGCGGTCTTGGTGACGGCTTTCTTGGAGCCCTTCTTGGGTGCTGACTTTGCTGGCTCGGGCATGATGATGTCTCGTTGCTTCTCAGAAACGAATGAGGGGGTGAAGGGCGCTTACCCGTCTTATGAAGAGGAAGCTAAGCAAAGTCAGCGGCCGTAGACACTCCCCTGCTTGCTCCCTCCCTCCCTCCCTCCCTCCCTCCTTCCCTCCTCTCTATAGCCTATGCTCTGTGACCGATGGGGAATTGTGTGTTTCAAAAGGGGGGCTTTAATAGGTGTCCAAATGGCACGATTGTTGTGCCAAATAATGCTGGTGATAGAATTGCCCACTTTGGCACCGTCAGACATAGGGCTCCCATTTTGGACTGTGTGTGTGTGTGCGCGCTGTCCCCCTCTTTTCGAGCCACGTCTACCGACTCGTGGTGGCTTTATGTTGTCCAAATTCCACTATTGCTTGACCCAAAATAATAACGTTCTTACACTTTGCCACTGTCAGATATAGGCCTCCCTCTGTGCGCTAAAACTGGACGGGACATTAGAATCCTCTAATTAATACTCCCTGTCCACTCGAAGTGGCTCATACTTTCTTACTAAATAGCATACAATTTTTAAAAAAATATATATAACACTATATGGAATGGGCCCATTTGAAGCGGATGTGGGTGGCTCTTAAAAGAGCCTTTGGGTTCGAGTCGGGGTGTTGAAGTTCCGAAGAGAGTGGGTTTAACCGCCGAAACCGTACAGGGTGCGTCCCTGACGTTTCAGAGCACTGATGCCATAAGGGCCCAAGAGCACAGACTGCCACTTTATCATTCAGTGCAGTTTAACATCTCAGATGTGACTAGCTTTCATAGGACAACTTATTGTTGCCATAATTGTCACTTACCTGTACTTACTGGCTGCCGGCCCTCGGTGGAGTATATCGAGGAACAGAGGGTGCCTTTTAGGATAAGGACTAACAAGGTTTTGACTAGGTGGGATACAGCTACGACCGGAAGTGACTTTTCCCTAGCGGGTTAGGCGAATTAGGCTAGAGTGCAGATACTTGACATGTACAGTACAACAACAAATCACAGAGGGCCTGTTACCACACCCTATAGGCTTGAAAATAATAATATAATAACATATCATAATAATAATCATATATATATAATCATCCAAAATCACCTTTGACTACAGTGACATTGGTAGTAAGTAGGCTACAGTATAATGGATAGCTACCCAACTGGGACAGAAAGTGGAAATGGAAGGGGGACACACACTGAGGAAAACTCCTAACGACATAAAAACACAGACACTTCAGTGGAACACACAGGGCAAGACGGGAAGGAAGACGTGGAGAAGGACTATTGAAGAGGAGATGAAGAACACCGGAATCATCTGGAATCAAGTGAAGAAATGGGCCCGGAACAGGGTTCGGCCGAGATGCACTGTTGACGCCCTATGCTTCATTTAGGACCTCAAAGGAATTAGTCAACTCCTATAGGGACTAATTTCACCGCCATCTGCTGGACCAGAAGTCATGTGGCCAACACTCTGCTTAAAATCATTAAGAGCTATAAGGAGTCCATCAACTAACTGGTCGGTCAAGTCATATAGGGAGGGATCTTAGCACCACCTGCTGGATCAGAAGTACTCTTCACCGTAGGCTCAGAGAGCCATCATCTCTCAACCGGTGTATGTGGTAAAAAAAAAACAACAACAACAACAGCTCATCATATAGGCAGTGGTTTCAAAACTCTAAGCACATGTTCAAGTAGAGCACACCAAATCATACAGGTACTTGTTCACCACACTGAATCAGTGTTTAATCTAGAAATACATGCTTCGCATTGCAATACATGTTCTTGTAAAGTCATTGCTTTCCACAATGCAATGCTCACATCACTTTCCGTGTGATATTGTTGTTCATTTGTTCAAATGTATTTGACTATGACTTAATCCGACTGCTCTGAATTCATAATCACTTCACGGTTTGGTGTTAACCTACCGATTTTCAACTGCTTTGCCAACTGCAGATTAGGAACACTGTCATGAAAATGTATGGTTGGGAAGTCTAAAATGAGGGTAACTCCCCTTAAGGTAAATGTCTGTGTTCTGAGTGGCAAAGAAAATACTGTTTTATAACATTTAGATATGTGCATACTGGCTGTCCTTAGGCAAATGCATTTAGAAGGGAAAGAAGTGGAACCAATTAATACTTTTCTTGCTCTTCAATCAAAACAAAACCTTCACAAAGTGGTGCGTTTTGCCCCAAAATGACCCCTGAGGATTAGTGTGTTCTCATTTGTCAGTAATTGACCCTGACATACTCCCTTTAAATTGTACTATTTTACTCAAATATATACTGTAATGTACTACTATTATGATGATGACTATTATGATTTTACTTCACGGTAAGTAGAGCAAAATGCTGACAAGATCAGAGACGTAAGGTATGTCCCAAATGCATCCCCTATACCGTGAACATGGATCCAAAAGGAAGTTGCTGGGGTCTATTGGATGAGGGGTGTACTGAACTGTGCCTATAGCGTGTCAAAAGTCCCTCAAATGGGAAATATCCCTTGGCAACTGGGCAGAGGCGCTGTCCATTTCAGCACCACGGAGCTCCCCTATTACCTGTGTCATGAGTGGAGATGCAGCAGAAGCGCTGTCCATACAACGGTGCTGAATACAGCAACGCATGCGCCGATCCTGCCTTTGTACTTCCAAGCAGTTTAGTCACCTCAACTTGCTCAATTTCCACATTATTCATTACAATATGTAGTTGAGGTTTAGGGTTTAGTGAATGATTTGACCAACATACAATGCTTTTAGTTTTGGAAATATTCAGGACTAACTTATTCCATGCCACCCATTCCGAAACTAACTGCAACTCTTTGTTAAGTGTTGCAGTTATTTCAGTTGCTGTAGTAGCTGACGTGTATAGTGTTGAGTCATCCACATACATAGACACACTGGCTTTAGTCAAAGCCAGTGGCATGTTGTTAGTAAAGATGGAAAAAAGCAAGGGCCTAGACAGCTGCCTTGGGGAATTCCTGATTCTACCTGGATTATGTTTGAGAGGCTTCCATTAAAGAACACCCTCTGTGTTCTGTTAGACAGGTACCTCTTTATCCACATTATAGCAGGGGGTGTAAAGCCATAAAACATACGTTTTTCCAGCAGCAGACTATGATCGATAATGTAAAAAAACGCACTGAAGTCTAACAAAACAGCCCCCACAATCTTTTTATTATCAATTTCTCTCAGCCAATCATCAGTCATTTGTGTAAGTGCTGTGCTTGTTGAATGTCCTTTTCTATAAGCACGCTGAAAGTTTGTTGTCAATTTGTTTACAGTAAAATAGCATTGTATCTGGTCAAACACCATTTTTTCCAATAGTTTACTAAGGGTTGGTAACAGGCTAATTGGTCAACTGTTTGAGCCAGTAATGGGGGCTTTACTATTCTTAGGTAGCGGAATGACTTTTGCTTCCCTACAAGCCTGGGGGCACACACATTCTAGTAGGCTTAAATTGAAAATATGGCAAATAGTAGTGGCAATATCGTCCGCTATTATCCTCAGCAATTTTCCATCCAAGTTGTCTGACCCCGGTGGCTTGTCATTGTTAATAGACAACAATAATTTGTTCACGTCTTCCACACTCACTTTACGGAATTCAAAATTACAACACTTGTCTTTCATAATGGTCAGATATACTTGGATGTGTAGTGTCAGCAATTGTTGCCGGCATGTCATACCTAAGTTTGCTAATCTTGCCAATGAAAAAAATATTAAAGTAGTTGGCAATATCAGTTGGTTTTGTGATGAATGTGCCATCTGATTCAATGAATGATGTAGCTGAGTTTGCCTTTTTTCCCAAAATTCCATTTAAGGTGCTCCAAAGCTTTTTACTATCATTCTTCATGTCATTTATCTTTGTTTCATAGTGTTGGTTCTTCTTCTTTTTATTCAGTTTAGTCACATGATTTCTCAATTTGCAATACGTTTGCCAATCGGCTGTGCAGCCAGACTTATTTGCTATTCATTTTGCCTCATCCCCCTCAACCATACAATTTTTAATTCCTCATCAATCCACAGGGATTTAACAGTTTTTACAGTCATTTTCTTAATGGGTGCATGCTTATTAGTAACTGGAATAAGCAATTTCATAAATGTATCAAGTGCAGTGTGTTTGCTCCTCATTACACACCACGGACCAACATATATTCTTTACATCAACAACATAGGAATCACTACAAAACGTATTGTATGACCTCTTATACACAATATTAGTCCCAGCTTTTGGAACTTTGGTTTTCCTATTGCGGACAGTATGAGCACTGATGGAGGGATTGTGTGTTCCTGGTGTAACTCGGGCAGTTGTTTTTGCCATCCTGTACCTGTCCCGCAGGTGTGATGTTCGGATGTACCGATCCTGTGCATTTGTTGTTACACGTGGTCTGTCACTGCGAGGACGATCAGCTGTCCGTCCTGTCTCCCTGTAGCGCTGTCTTAGGCGTCTCACAGTACGGACATTGCAATTTATTGCCCTGGCCACATCTGCAGTCCTCATGCCTCCTTGCAGCATGCCTAAGGCACGTTCACGCAGATGAGCAGGGACCCTGGGCTTTTGGTGTTTTGCAGAGTCAGTAGAAAGGCCTCTTTAGTGTCCTAAGTTTTCATAACTGTGACCTTGATTGCCTACCGTCTGTAAGCTTATTGTCTTAACGACCGTTCCACAGGTGCATGTTCATTAATTGTTTATGGTTCATTGAACAAGCATGTGAAACAGTGTGTAAACCCTTTACAATGAAGATCTGTGAAGTTATTTGGATTTTTACGAATTATCTTTGTAAGACAGGGTCCTGAAAAAGGGTGAGTTTAGTAGGCATAAACCTCCAAAATATTGATATCTATTCGATTTAACTGAAGGTTGGTTGATTTTGATAAATTAATTGTTACAAGTAGAACATTTTCATTTTGAACATGTTTGGGCTGCTCTGGATCGACGTGTACGACAGCGAGTTCCAATCCCCACCAATATCCAGCAACTTCGCACAGCCATTGAAGAGGAGTGGGAAAACATTCCACAGGCCACAATCAACAGCCTGATCAACTCTATGCAAAGGAGATCTGTCATGCTGCATGAGGCAAATGGTGGTCACACCAGATACTGTCTGACTGAGTTTAGTGTTGCATTCAGGTCTGGTCCTCTCTCCTGAATTTTTGTTCATTCTTAACACCATATACCAATAAAAAAAAAAAAAAAAAAAATTTGCCGACCACAGTATGAAATAATGTGTAAAGATAAAATCAGTAACGAGATCATTATAATATCTCTATTTACACTGTTGTGTGTTGGACAGAGTGACTGTAAAACTCGCTACTTTCTGAATGATTTTCATATGGCCGACTGTGTATCAGCTAAATATATATAACACTGACAGAGTGTAGCACTATAATGCTGACACATCCATCGAATGAGTGGAGTAAAATAATGGGTAAAACTTTTCTTGGAATGGAGCTGATGTCATATGAAGAGACGATACGCTCTGGTCAGCTATTTTTAGTTAAACTCTAACATGCAGCTTTAATGTGTGTTCTCTGCGCCGCCCTGAATTGTGGTCTAAACGGCGCTGTAGTCAGAGGAAATGTAACCCCCGGAGCCTGAGATTTCCACTAGTCTGGGAACAATAGAGACATCTCCTAGGAGTTCTTCCTGAAAGAGCTATCTTAAGCTCGCTTTGTTGAAAAATCGTAGACACTCACACATGATTCAAATGAGTGAATTGATGGTGAATTTTGAGCATAAGAGTCTGATGAATTGCCTTAAGACCTACATTTAATAATAGGGTTATCTATGAGTGTAGCAGGTCAGATTAAACTGTCCAAATGTTCTGTAGATTCTGAGAGTAGTTGATGTGCAGGCAAAATAATGTGTCACATCCATTAACCGTCAGAGTAAAACAGATTTATTTTAAACATATTTCAGTATAAAACACAGACAGTTGATTGAAATGTAAACCTGTATTTAGAAAACAATGAAAGAAGGCTTATCTACCCAGACATTATTAGGGTTTTTGCAATCATGTTTTTATTGCAAATATCCTGTGTATTTCAAACATTTTGTTCTGAGTTATACGAGCAATGATTTTTATGTTACATAAATTCATTATGTAATGTGTAAACGTTATCCCATCTCATGGTATGTGTTACTGGGTACTTTTTAGACAGTATGACTTTGCCTCTCGAGGCCATTTTTACCTTTCTCCACCCCTGCCACATGTGGTGAGTGGAGCTTTGCCCAGACACATGTTTTTATTTAGCTTTGTGAATAAATAGGAAACTTTGAGGGTGGAGAAATTGCTGGATCATTTCACTTCATTTAGTTTTCAGTCTCTTAAGCCTTTTCAAATGTTCATTCACATCAACAGGCATTACATTTGTAACTAATGTTGCATATGACATTAGGTCAACTCTGTCTTACTGGACTGAAGCTAAAGTAAACACCACAACAGCAGACAGGCAGCTGTGGGTTTTAGGTTGAAGATGCTCTAACTTTGCTCTTATTTGGCATAGGGAGACAGAGCTTGGAAGGAACAAACGTGTAGAGACTCAGATTGAGAGTTACAGAGCCCTATTCATTTTGTGGAATTCTGCTTAACTTGGCCAACACATTAGATTCTTAGATTCACACTTTCTGTAATGTAAACTTTTGTCATATTTTTCTGACACTACAGCTACATGATAGATTCATGTTTATTCCTGGCAGATGATAAATCAAACTGCTTCTTTACACTGCAGATATTCTTTACACTGCAGATATTCTTTACACTGCAGATATAATAAGACATTAGACAACTTGCAAGGAGACAAGTGACACATATGAGTGCTATCACAGCATCAATTCAAAGTCTATCAGGATATCATAGTACAATACAAATGGGATACTTTCTACCAAATGTTCATAACTTCAAATAAATACATATTCACTAATTCATTAGACCCTAAAATTATTTTGGCATGACATTCTTCAAAACAAAAACAATTATTTGAGTAGAGCAAATCAATATTATGCAAATTAAAAGGTGAAATGTTAGGAAATAGGAAGTATTTTCTAGGCTATTACTTTACAATCCTCTTGTTTGAAAAATAAAGCTTTTCAACACTGTCATTATCAAAAATGGAATGTACCAAGAATGATGTAAGTACTTCACACCTCAGTGTCTTATGAACAGTATACTGTACATGGAATGTGTGATTAATTTGACTATAGGGACCAAACTCCTACTTTCTTTACTACTGGTGACTCAAACCAGCAGAAATTGGTGTCTGGTCAGATGTCCAGATCGTCCGGCCTTGCCCGGCTGCTAGTCCGACTGCTAGGGCGAACCTCAATCTGTTTTAAGAGGTGGAGCTCCTTTCCCATAGTCATTTTTCCTGGGTAGTCAAATCCTTGGGTGTGGCAGTTGGAGTTGTTGGTACCTCTTTGGTCTAACTGGTTCTGTTCTGTTTTATAATTGGTCCAGTTCTGCTCCTGGGCCTGCTTGTTGTAGTTGTAGCAGGAGTTGGTCTTTTCTGCCGTATCCAGGTTGTAGCCCAAGTTTGACATAGTGGGAGCTTGGCAACCATTGTAATAAACATACAACATTTCTTTAGTACTGGGACTGAGCATACTATTGTGGAAATCATTATCTGGGTTCTTGATTCCATCTTTTATCCTCTTGAAAAATATATAGAGCAACTCAATCACATTCAATCCCAGAGAAACCAGGGATACTACCAACATGAAAATTATGAAGACCGTCTTCTCTGTTGGGCGAGAGAGGAAACAGTCAATCTTGTGGGGGCAAGGGAAGCGCTCACATTCGTAAACGGCAGCCAGGCTGAAGCCATATACGTACCACTGGATCACCAAGAAGCCCACCTCGAAGATGGACTTAAACAAAATGCTCCCAATGTAGGTCTGCAGAAGGGCTCCCTTCATTTTGATTTTCCCATGCTCCTCCAGGCCATATTTGACCTTCTTCAGCTCTATCTTCCTGAGTGGAACATCCACGTCCCCCCCTTTGCTCTGAATGTCTCTCAGCCTCTGCTCTTTGTGGATGAGCTTCTCCTCCTTGTGCATCAGGTAGAAAATGTGGCACAGGTAGAGGAGGGTGGGCGTGGACACAAAGATAATCTGAAGTACCCAGAAGCGTACGTGGGAAATGGGGAATGATTTGTCGTAACACACATTCTCACAACCGGGCTGCTGGGTATTGCACTTAAATGCTGACTGCTCGTCCCCCCAAGCAGACTCAACTGCTGTACCCAGGACAAGGATACGGAAGATGAAGAGGACCGAGAGCCACAACTTTCCCCCCGCCGTAGAGTATGCCTGCACCTTGTCCAGAAGTTTTCCCAAAGCGCTCCAGTCCCCCATACTGAATATGGCAAGTCTGTAGGAAGAGTAGAAATGCTTTGTGTCATATTTCCGAAGTCGAAAACAGTATTGCAGTGGTGATAATGCTCAATTAAAATAATAGTTTTTCTATTATACTTTTGAGAGGAATGGATGCAGTAGGCTTCTTATCGAATAGTAAACACAATGGAGACTGTCAAGGATCAATCAGTAGTTGTCGTGCTTGGCAAAGGTCATATCTTTAAGGACAACACTTTCATGTGGTCCTCTGTAGCTCAGCTGGTAGAGCACGGCACTTGTAACGCCAAGGTAGTGGGTTCGATCCCCGGGACCACCCATACACAAAAATGTATGCACGCATGACTGTAAGTCGCTTTGGATAAAAGCGTCTGCTAAATGGCATATTATTATATAATATGAGCCACAACACCATTGGTTAACACTGCAGGGGGGAAATGACTAGCCATAACTTGTATGTACTTTCTTCAAAGTTAAAGATGGATTTAGTAGGCTACTCATGATGACCATGTGCAAAACGGATTTCCTGTTTTCCTGTGTAACTAACTGACTATACTACTTCTTTATGATTCATACATTCCACAAATTATCTAAAAACAACCTCCACAATCATGGAAATCAACATAAAATGCTAAATTATGAATTAACTGATGATCATGACTTCACTTTTTTTGTGTCATCCACATCTTAACATGTTTGCGATTACTAAGGCTACAAAAGGGTGAACAAGTAGTTTACATTTGCTGTAGTCACTAATTTAGATTTCTCCTCAAAAACGTGTTATTGCCAGCGCTTCAACCACCCTGGAAGAACATCAGGAACTCTCTATATTTGAGTAATATTTCCGTGACCATAACCAAATGTAGGCTATTTAAAAACGTTCTTTCCAAATCAGCCTGATCTAAAAATAAACATTGACAGTATTTTCATTATTAAAAGATCAACCGATAAGAGATGGTCAACATTTGATTCCAGAAAAGAATACTAAACAATCTACGTTATTAGGTAGCTCATTACATAGTCTATTTGTTGTTGAATGCTATATTAAGTTACTGTTGTATAAGATTATGGCTTACCTGGAATACACCAAAGCAAGTTGGCTAACGGGACCAGACGGTCTATGTCGACGAATGTTTGAAAATGTATAACGCGTGGAAAAAAATGAAATGATTAAAACCAGCCTGCTATTAAAGCAATAGCTTTTGGCTATGAATTGTGTGAACATGTGTATGTGTACACATTTTAAAATGTAGAAGCTGCCATCGGAGTGGTTTGTGACAGCACACAGAAAAGTCACCGGATTTCTGACCTAAACTTTTGTCGAGATGATGCTGTAGCATTTCTTAAGATTTGGATGTGCCCAAAGTAGGTTCTGGAATGTGGTCAACTTGGTTTGAGATTCGATCATTTCTAGACAGACATTCTGACATTCAAACTTCAATAATTCGCAAACGATTTGAGCTACATACCTCAGGTTCTTTATAAAGGAAACAAGGTGTACAACATTGCACAGTTCTTATTTTCCCGATTCTGGCCCGAGTTTCATAATCCCACTGCAACTGTGTAGGCTGCCTGCTGCACCATCAAAGCAACTAGTTGGGGACCGTCAACAAAGTGCATGATCACAATATACAAATTGCAATAGCTATTACAATGAAAAAAATAACTTGTTTCAAAATATTCTAAAATATTAATAACGGAAAAGTGGTGAGTGCATATGTATTCACCCCCTTTGCTATGAAGCCCCTAAATAAGATCTGGTGCAACGAATTACCTTCAGAAGTCACATAATTAGTTAAATAAAGTCCACCAGTGTGCAATCTAAGTGTCACATGATCTGTCACATGATCTCAGTATACATACACATGTTCTGAAAGGCCCCAGAGTCTGCAACACCACTAAGCAAGGGGCACCATGAAGACCAAGGAGCTCTCCAAACAGGTCAGGGACAAAGTTGTGGAGAAGTACAGATCAGGGTTGGGTTATAAAAAAAGATCAGAAACGTTGAACATCCCACAGAGCACCATTAAATCCATTATTAAAAAATGGAAAGAATATGGCACCACAACAAACCTGCCAAGAGAGGGCTGCCCACCAAAACTCACAGACCAGGCAAGGAGGGCATTAATCAGAGAGGCAACAAAGAGACCAAAGATAACCCTGGAGGAGCTGCAAAGCTCCACAGCGGAGATTGGAGTATCTGTCCATAGGACCACTTTAAGCCGTACACTCCACAGAGCTGGGCCTTATGGAAGAGTGGCCAGAAAAAAAATATTGCTTAAAGAAAAAAATAAGTAAACACGTTTGGTGTGTGCCAAAAGGCATTGGGAGACTCTCCAAACATATGGAAGAAGGTACTCTGGTCGGATGAGACTAAAATTGAGCTTTTTGGCCATCAAGAAAAATGCTATGTCTAGCGCAAACCCAACACCTCTCATCACCCCGAGAACACCATCCACACAGTGAAGCATGGTGGTGGCAGCATCATGCTGTGGGGATGTTTTTCATTGGCAGGGACTGGGAAACTTGTTAGAATTGAAGGAATGATGGATGGCGCTAAATACAGGGAAATTCTTGAGGGAAACCTGTTTCAGTCTTCCAGAGATTTGAGACTGGGACGGAGGTTCACCTTCCAGCAGAACAATGACCCTAAGCATACTGCTAAAGCAACACTTGAGTGGTTTAAGGGGAAACATTTAAATGTATTGGAATGGCCTAGTCAAAGCCCAGACCTCAATCCAATTGAGAATCTGTGGTATGACTTAAAGATTGCTGTACACCAGAGGAACCCATCCAAGTTGAAGGAGCTGGAGCAGTTTTGCCTTGAAGAATGGTCAAAAATCCCAGTGGCTAGATGTGCCTAGCTGATAGAGACATACCCCAAGAGACATGCAGCTGTAATTGCTGCAAAAGGTGGCTCTACAAAGTATTGACTTTTGGGGGGTGAAGAGTTATGCTTGCTCAAGTTCTGTTTTTTTTGTCTTATTTCTTGTTTGTTTCAGAATAAAAAACATTTAGCATCTTCAAAGTGGTAGGCATGTTGTGTAAATCAAATGATACAAACCCCCAAAAAATATATTTTAATTCCATTTTGTAAGGCAACAAAACAGGAAAACTGCCAAGGGGGGTGAATACTTTTGCAAACCACTGTAACTCAGTTCTAGAATGTTGTCATTGATGAGGATGAATCTAAGAATCTACTGACATTCAGAATTGACTTTATAGGATCCTTCCCACAATATGATTTATATGTCAAGTGATAAAATCCCAAGTTATCAATTTAAAGTTCATGGAAAAACTGCCCTTGTCCTCATGTGTAAATTACTGTTTAATAAATATTCTACAGCTGTAATGTCATCAATCAATTAAAACTTTATTTATATAGCCCATTTCTTACAACAAATGCATTTCGAGGTGTTGAAAGTCATGCATTGAAAGGCATGTGGCACTTAGCATCCTTCCTCTTTGCAGGTCTCTATAGGTTTCTTGAACCTGAGCCAGAACAACCGCTACCCTCCCTGTCATCCCTGTCTGTACCAGACATTGTTAAAAAACAAGGGCACCTGGGGCATGCAGTCATCCTTGCTGGCATGGCGCTGTCGGTGGAGCAGCTGGAGGCTATATGGCAGGGAACAGTTGGACATTTTGCAGCAGTGTTTAGGGCCAAGCGTGTTACTCCGTCACTGCTAAAAAGGGTCCTCAGATCACAGTTGTTGGATGGGGTGTTGTCTGTAAAGTGGGGCACAGATAACGAAGAGGAGGGCATCAAGGCATTCAAAATGGCTACAGGGATGGATGTGCAGGAGTCAGGGCTTTGGGTCACAGGGTCTGGGATCCTGGGTGGTCTGGTGGGCACCACAGCATTGGTGGAGGTCGTGTCCATATGGTGCAAGGGACCTTACCATTGAAGAGGCATTAAAGTCGAATGATTTCTATATCCAGGAGGAGGGAGGGTCTTACCGCCTCCGTGAAGACCATCTTTACTGGTACCAGGGCCAAGGGCAGCTCCACATCACTGGAAGGGACACTTGCTTCTTCGTTGTGTGGACTACCAAAGCCTCCATCGCCATCCCCATCCAGCGTGACGACCTCTGGCAGACTCATATTGCTGGACTAGAGCAGTTTTTTAAGGACCACATGCAACAGTGAACATCTGGATCAGCGTTCTCGTCACACCTCCTGTCAGTACTTGTTTTCAGGGAAGCCAATGGTCCAAAAATATGTATGTAATATAACCTAGGCTCCCAGAATAGGTTAAATTACGTACAAGTTTTGCTCAAAGCAGCCAACTAAAGCAATGTAGTTGATGTAAGTTCAATCACAAAGGTTGGTCTTAGTGGATCTCCTCACAGTTTCATTCAGTAGTACAACACAATTCACATTGCATTTTATCATGGGCACAATGGGAATTTATATATGTGATGTTGAATTCTTTTCTTACACCGTTCGTTGTGTGGAGCTTCCTTTTCTGCTAAACGCAGGGCAATTTTTCTTTCCCAACGGAAAATGGCAGCTGCCTGAGCATTTTCAATAATGCAATGATTAAAGTAGCCGATGTTTCCCGTTTAGCTTATTTTACTGTTAGACCAGGTCATTTACAAATGTAATAGCACAGCATCGTGTCACTCCTACTTAAACTATAAATTAGCCAGGGGAATTTGTAGATATATCTGCACAGTATGTGTGTTAGCCAACTAGCCAGCCAGCTTAAGTGGAATGATTTAACTGACAATATTATAATTTCACTGACAATATTTCAAATTAACTGCCAACAACAAAGCAAAGCAACATCTAAGCAAAAGGCTACCTTCTATCCCGGCATCATCCCTCGAGCCTGGAACTTCAATGTTACCATTGAACTCCAAATAAGAAGTAAGTATAGTTGGATAGGACACACCCTAGGTATTTTTCAATGCTGTATCACCATCTTAATATGGACAGAAAACACATTGTTTATCACAACACAAACCCACCTTGGAAAATGTGAAAAGTGGTCCCTCAACATCCAATCTTAAGTCATGAGAACTATACACAAACATACTGCGTAGATATATCTTCAAATTCATTGTTGTACACAATATTGTATCACATTTGAGTTACTGACCAGTCCGTCCACAGGCTCGATGTGCTGTAGTCTCCACAACCGGATCACACTGGCACCAGATGTCGATGCTAAGTGGTCCCTCAACACCCAATCCTCATGCCTCATTGTTTGTTCTTTCCCAATCAACAGTTTCCCAATCAACACTCTTATGAGTGGGTATTGGAGGTTTACTAGTGCACAGCAAGTCAGCACCAGCACATTACTATAACAACGCAGAGAAGGTGGGATGAATCTCAGGATTTTGAAATATCACTGCAGAATGCTGTGGTAGCCATGCTGGTTAAGTGTGCCTTGAATTCTAAATAAATCACTGACAGTGTCACCAGCAAAGCACCCCCACACCATCACACATCCTCCTCCAGTCTTCACAGTGGGAACCACACATGCAGAGATCATCCGTTCACCTACTCTGTGTCTCACAAGGACATGGCGGTTGGAACTAAATATCTCCAATTTGGACTCATCAGACCAAAGGACAGATTTCCACTGGTCTAATGTTGTATTTTTGTTGTCCCACAGATTATTTGGAAACAGTCCTCTTTCTTCTTTGTATGTGTTAGCCTACCTATTGTATTAAAAGCACATATATTTTGCATTATTCACACACTCAGAATTCGCTGCTTCAACTTCAGTAGCCTACCTCTCCTAGTTGGGTGTGAGAGTTCAAGTGCACCTAGTATGTGTGGTATCATTGAAATAGAGCAGGCTGCCTAACATGGGCAGAGGATCAAGTGGCAGTTAACTTAAATATGAAATTAACTTAAATATGATTAGACTGTAGTTTACTACAGTGTCTATAAATAAATATTGACAATGGAAAGAAGTGGAGGGTGCTCAACCAACGTGAGTCAAAGTGCAATCAAAAAATGTAATCATCATTAAAAAGGAAAAGGCACAACGCGCACATACTGTAGGTGAGGCTACTACGGTGAGCAAGCGTTGCGCCTTTTCATTTTCAATAAGTATAGATTACCTATTTATTTGTCTCTGCCTGCAAATCGTCCTCCTAAAAGTTAGGCTATATCCTATAGGACTATGCAAAACGTAGCAAGTGTCGCTTTCATCATTCTTGCTGCTTCCAGTTCAGTAGCCATACCTGCGAGATCAGGTGCGCGTGTGGTCTCATTTAAATAGAGTAGGAAATAGCCTATGCATGTGCGGAAAGCACAGGGCAGTTCTCTTTCCCAGGATATGCACTTCCTAAATAGGCCAAAGCTCCCTGCCATCCAGGACCTCTATACCAGGCGGTGTCAGAGGAAGGCCCTCAAAATTGTCAAAGACTCCAGCCACCCTAGTCATAGACTGTTCTCTCTGCTACCGCACGGCAAGCGGTACCGGAGTGCCAAGTCTAGGTCCAAAAGACTTCTCAACAGCTTCTACCCCCAAGCCATAAGACTCCTGAACAGCTAATCATGGCTACCCGGACTATTTGCACTGCCCCCCCACCCCATCCTTTTTACGCTGCTGCTACTCTGTTAAGTATTTATGCATAGTCACTTTAACTCTACCCACATGTACATATTACCTCAACTACCTCAACTAGCCGGTGCCCCCGCACATTGACTCTGCAACGGTACCCCCCTGTATATATAGCCTCCCTACTGTCACTTTATTTTACTGTATATATAGCCTCCCTACTGTCACTTTATTTTACTTCTGCTCTTTTTTTCTCAACACTTTTTTGTTGTTGTTTTATTCTTACTTTTTTTGTTTAAAATAAATGCACTGTTGGTTAAGGGCTGTAAGTAAGCATTTCACTGTAATGTCTGCACCTGTTGTATTCGGCGCATGTGGCCAATAAAATTTGATTTGATTTGATTTGATTTGATTTGATTAGGCTATGGTTGATTGGGATTTTTCAGTAGACTATATATATATATATCTTCAGACTCAGTAGACTATAAGATAAACATAGTTACATCTCTGTTTCTAGGCAGGAACTTATTTGGTTCCTCTCACTGGTGTAGTCATGGCCCAGCCTGATGCTAGGACCTTCGTGAGCGTGGAAGTTTGTGTGTGTGAAATATAACTGTTTCTTCTCTCTTCATCTGACCTGACCTCGGGCCGAATTCCTCGCTCCTCCTTAATTCACGGCTGTCCTGCCTTATCAGTGACTGAAACCAGACTGTTGCCCTTTGCCTATCTCCTTAGGCATATTCCTGGAACGGAGCCAGGGTTGAACAGAGTTCAGACTAAACATGGTTTATCACAGCATGAGGGGCGTTGGGACTGAGTGGTACAGAGGGAGGAGGCTGGTATATGTTTGCGAAATTGATTGTGGACCTGCCATATTTTAAGCCATGTTTAAGTACCGATTGATAGGTTTGGGAATCAATTAGGGGGTCAGAACGGAGCCAGGAAAGGGCTCTGTTATTTTTACATGACAGGGCTGTTATTTTTGCATGACAGGGCTTGGTCCCACCACTATTGTTTCCAGACATGGTACTAGAAGGTAGGGAAGTTAGATACCACCATTAAGGAAGAGGGCGAAGCGGTCAAGAGGTGAAAACTGGAGAAAGTGATGGAGGAACCAAAGAGGGAGGGATTAAGCTAAAATGTATGGAAATGGACTATATAAACTGAGAGCTGAGAGGTGGAATGTTAGATGCTCTGCAGACCACCTCGGCTATATTATCTGTAATAAAGTCTATCTTAATTCTACAAAAACTCTGAAAGTACTTTGTGTTTGACTGAGGACAAAGACAATTTTCTACAACAGAGTTGATTACATTGCCTAGAAAGGCCTAAATATTGATCACCCATATTTCTCTGTCTGAAAATCTTCCCACTCCTAAAAGGTAGGCTATAAAAATAGCTCAAGAGAAAGTGCAAGTCTCTCCAACTGTGCTCTCTTCAAACTACATCTAGCATATTGGCTGATCTAGCCCAGTAATACAGTTAGCCTAATATATTAGCCATGTGAGAATCTCTGGTAATTTAACCTATTTCTTAAGTTATTTTTGCAAAATTGCTGGGACGATGGCTGGCAAGTGAGCTGCATCACATACGCCTATAATAACATTACGGGACTGCGGTTGGGTTTTTTGGACCAGTTCTTGCGGTAGCGGTTGGGAGTCGTACAGAAAGCCAGCAGGTGATGTCTGAAAAGCTGCAGGGGCAGGCAGGAGCGAAATGAAGAAATTGGTCCGGCGCAGACCTCTACTGTGCAACATGACACTGAAGCCTGTAACGTTAGAGCTGTTTATTACTGTGTCATTGTGAAATGTAGGGAATTAGCTAGGGAAACTGACAGATCAATAATGTTACATTGCCAAACTGACTAATAAAAACACACATTACACTGAAAAAAACGTCACAATATCAATCTTCAATCATTTGGCCGACGGTTTCATCATTTGATTCAGGTGATTGAGGCAAAAAAATTTGCCAACGTTTGCCAACTTTTGGCCAGCTCTCTAACTGTACATAAACTGGCAAAAGCTAGCTTTCATTTACAGTGGGGAAAAAAGTATTTAGTCAGCCACCAATTGTGCAAGTTCTCCCACTTAAAAATATGAGAGAGGCCTGTAATTTTAATCATATGTACACGTCAACTATGACAGACAAAATAAGAAAAAAATATCCAGAAAATCACATTGTAGGATTTTTAATGAATTTATTTGCAAATTATGGTGGAAAATAAGTATTTGGTCAATAACAAAAGTTTCTCAATACTTTGTTATATACCCTTTGTTGGCAATGACACAGTTCAAACGATTTCTGTAAGTCTTCACAAGGTTTTCACACACTGTTGCTGGTATTTTGGCCCATTCCTCCATGCAGATCTCCTCTAGAGCAGTGATGTTTTGGGGCTGTCACTGGGCAACACAGACTTTCAACTCCCTCCAAAGATTTTCAATGGGGTTGAGATCTGGAGACTGGCTAGCCACTCCAGGACCTTGAAATGCTTCTTACGAAGCCACTCCTTCGTTGCCCGGGCGGTGTGTTTGGGATCATTGTCATGCTGAAAGACCCAGCCACGTTTCATCTTCAATGCCCTTGCTGATGGAAGGAGGTTTTCACTCAAAATCTCACGATACATGCCCCCATTCATTCTTTCCTTTACACGGATCAGTCGTCCTGGTCCCTTTGCAGAAAAACAGCCCCAAAGCATGATGTTTCCACCCCCATGCTTCACAGTAGGTATGGTGTTCTTTGGATGCAACTCAGCATTCTTTGTCCTCCAAACACGATGAGTTGAGATTTTACCAAAAAGTTTCGTCTGACCATATGACATTCTCCCAATCCTCTTCTGGATCATCCAAATGCACTCTAGCAATCTTCAGACGGGCCTGGATATGTACTGGCTTAAGCAGGGGGACACATCTGGCACTGCAGGATTTGAGTCCCTGGCGGGGTAGTGTGTTACTGATGGTAGGCTTTGTTACTTTGGTCCCAGCTCTCTGCAGGTCATTCACTAAGTCCCCCGTGTGGTTCTGGGATTTTTGCTCACCGTTCTTGTGATCATTTTGACCCCACGGGGTAAGATCTTGCGTGGAGCCCCGGATCGAGGGAGATTATCAGTGGTCTTGTATGTCTTCCATTTCCTAATAATTGCTCCCACAGTTGATTTCTTCAAACCAAGCTGCTTAACTATTGCAGATTCAGTCTTGCCAGCCTGGTGCAGGTCTACAATTTTGTTTCTGGTGTCCTTTGACAGCTCTTTGGTCTTGGCCATAGTGGAGTTTGGAGTGTGACTGTTTGAGGTTGTGGACAGGTGTCTTTTATACTGATAACAAGTTCAAACAGGTGCCATTAATACAGGTAACGAGTGGAGGACAGAGGAGCCTCTTAAAGAAGAAGTTACAGGTCTGTGAGAGCCAGAAATCTTGCTTGTTTGTAGGTGACCAAATACTTATTTTCCACCATAATTTGCAAATAAATTCATAAAAAATCCTACAATGTGATTTTCTGGATTTTTTCCCCTCAATTTGTCTGTCATAGTTGACGTGTACCTATGATGAAAATTACAGGCCTCTCTCATCTTTTTAAGTGGGAGAACTTGCACAATTGATGGCTGACTAAATACTTTTTTCCCCCACTGTACTTCTGTTGAAATGGGACAAAGGCTACAAAACATGTCCATACAAACAACAGCTGTTAGATAGTAATAATAGACACCTCATATTGCTATCTTACAGATAGCTAGAGGCTAGAGCTGAACTGGTAGCTACTAGCTGTGGTAGCTACTAGCTAGCGTAGCTAATTCATTCACCTCAGTCGAGAGGGGATGAAACATTAGCTAACATTACAAATCAGTTGTAATACTAGCTCAGTACTAGTTTAGTTTTTTTTCTGTTAAGTTAAACAGCAGTTACCTTGCCAGCTACATCAGTCAACTTAAGAGCAGCCAGTTTCTGCTTGCTTTTACAAGAGCACAACACATACACACTGAACTATGCTCAACTCTCCCGTGCTGGACCAGACAGCCTTCCAGAAGCTTTGCCTGTCAGTCCCTCTGTGGTGTCCGCATGGTCATAAATCCAGCCTTCTGAACACAAAAATGCAATTTCAGAATGTGGGGGGGACATGACCCCGCCGTACCAAGTGAAAGTTGCGCCCCTGTTGGGGAATAACAGTAGTGTTCTTGCTGACAATCACAATAATTACCCTACATTTTAGCCCATTGTTAAGAATGACAATTGTTCCACTGATCAGACTAAATAAAGTAAATAAATAATAAAATCTCACCCTAACCAAATTATTTATTTATTTATTGTCCCCTCTCTAAAATCAAACTTACACTTTTGAGTTCACAATCTGTTTGACAAAATGATTGTCATAGTTACAAATCAGGTCACCCTACCAAACTTCCCTGCCAAAACATACTGTAGGTCTGTCTGCTGCCATTTCGTTGTCACAGCCTAAACACCAATCACCAAACGAGGGGACAAATGCAATTAGTCAGACAATTCTCTGGCAACAGCTCTGGTGGACATTCCTGCAGTCAGCATGCCAATTGCCAATTGCTCCCACAAAGCTTGAGACATCTGTGGCATTGTGCTGTGTGACAAAACTGCACATTAAGGTGCAACTGTCTAATAATCATGCTGTTTAATAAGCTTCTTGATATTCCACACCTGTCAGGTGGATGGATTATATTGGCAAAGGAGAAATGCTTTACTAACATGGATGTAAGCAAATTTGTGCACAAGATTTGTCTGGGATATTTTATTTCAGCTCATGAAACATGGGACCAGCACTTTACATGTTGCGTTTATATTTTTTGTTCAGTGTAGATCACCATGGCTCTGCTTATGACAAGTCATAATACTAATTAAAACTATTAATCAGGAGCTAAATGTTCAGGGTTGAGGCAAATGTTTTATGTAATATTGACATTTGCTTTAAGGTGATGACATATAGACTCCAGCCACCCAAGCCATAGACTGTTCTCTCTGCTTCAAGTCTGACACTAACGGGCTCCCGAACACCTTCTATACCCAAGCTATAAGACTGCTAAATAGCTAAAATAATGCCAGAAATCTTGCTTGTTTGTAGGTGACCAAATACTTATTTTCCACCATAATTTGCAAATAAATTCATTAAAAATCCTACAATGTGATTTTCTGGATTTTTTTCCCTCAATTTGTCTGTCATAGTTGACGTGTACCTATGATGAAAATTACAGGCCTCTCTCATCTTTTTAAATGGGAGAACTTGCACAATTGATGGCTGACTAAATACTTTTTTCCCCCACTGTACTTCTGTTGAAATGGGACAAAGGCTACAAAACATGTCCATACAAACAACAGCTGTTAGATAGTAATAATAGACACCTCATATTGCTATCTTACAGATAGCTAGAGGCTAGAGCTGAACTGGTAGCTACTAGCTGTGGTAGCTACTAGCTAGCGTAGCTAATTCATTCACCTCAGTCGAGAGGGGATGAAACATTAGCTAACATTACAAATCAGTTGCAATACTAGCTCAGTACTAGTTTAGTTTTTTTTCTGTTAAGTTAAACAGCAGTTACCTTGCCAGCTACATCAGTCAACTTAAGAGCAGCCAGTTTCTGCTTGCTTTTACAAGAGCACAACACATACACACTGAACTATGCTCAACTCTCCCGTGCTGGACCAGACAGCCTTCCAGAAGCTTTGCCTGTCAGTCCCTCTGTGGTGTCCGCATGGTCATAAATCCAGCCTTCTGAACACAAAAATGCAATTTCAGAATGTGGGGGGGACATGACCCCGCCGTACCAAGTGAAAGTTGCGCCCCTTTTGGGGAATAACAGTAGTGTTCTTGCTGACAATCACAATAATTACCCTACATTTTAGCCCATTGTTAAGAATGACAATTGTTCCACTGATCAGACTAAATAAAGTAAATAAATAATAAAATCTCACCCTAACCAAATTATTTATTTATTTATTGTCCCCTCTCTAAAATCAAACTTACACTTTTGAGTTCACAATCTGTTTGACAAAATGATTGTCATAGTTACAAATCAGGTCACCCTACCAAACTTCCCTGCCAAAACATACTGTAGGTCTGTCTGCTGCAATTTCGTTGTCACAGCCTAAACACCAATCACCAAACGAGGGGACAAATGCAATTAGTCAGACAATTCTCTGGCAACAGCTCTGGTGGACATTCCTGCAGTCAGCATGCCAATTGCCAATTGCTCCCACAAAGCTTGAGACATCTGTGGCATTGTGCTGTGTGACAAAACTGCACATTAAGGTGCAACTGTGTAATAATCATGCTGTTTAATAAGCTTCTTGATATGCCACACCTGTCAGGTGGATGGATTATATTGGCAAAGGAGAAATGCTCACTAACATGGATGTAAGCAAATTTGTGCACAAGATTTGTCTGGGATATTTTATTTCAGCTCATGAAACATGGGACCAGCACTTTACATGTTGCGTTTATATTTTTTGTTCAGTGTAGATCACCATGGCTCTGCTTATGACAAGTCATAATACTAATTAAAACTATTAATCAGGAGCTAAATGTTCAGGGTTGAGGCAAATGTTTTATGTAATATTGACATTTGCTTTAAGGTGATGACATATAGACTCCAGCCACCCAAGCCATAGACTGTTCTCTCTGCTTCAAGTCTGACACTAACGGGCTCCCGAACACCTTCTATACCCAAGCTATAAGACTGCTAAATAGCTAAAATAATGCCAGAAATCTTGCTTGTTTGTAGGTGACCAAATACTTATTTTCCACCATAATTTGCAAATAAATTCATTAAAAATCCTACAATGTGATTTTCTGGATTTTTTTCCCTCAATTTGTCTGTCATAGTTGACGTGTACCTATGATGAAAATTACAGGCCTCTCTCATCTTTTTAAGTGGGAGAACTTGCACAATTGATGGCTGACTAAATACTTTTTTCCCCCACTGTACTTCTGTTGAAATGGGACAAAGGCTACAAAACATGTCCATACAAACAACAGCTGTTAGATAGTAATAATAGACACCTCATATTGCTATCTTACAGATAGCTAGAGGCTAGAGCTGAACTGGTAGCTACTAGCTGTGGTAGCTACTAGCTAGCGTAGCTAATTCATTCACCTCAGTCGAGAGGGGATGAAACATTAGCTAACATTACAAATCAGTTGCAATACTAGCTCAGTACTAGTTTAGTTTTTTTTCTGTTAAGTTAAACAGCAGTTACCTTGCCAGCTACATCAGTCAACTTAAGAGCAGCCAGTTTCTGCTTGCTTTTACAAGAGCACAACACATACACACTGAACTATGCTCAACTCTCCCGTGCTGGACCAGACAGCCTTCCAGAAGCTTTGCCTGTCAGTCCCTCTGTGATGTCCGCATGGTCATAAATCCAGCCTTCTGAACACAAAAATGCAATTTCAGAATGTGGGGGGGACATGACCCCGCCGTACCAAGTGAAAGTTGCGCCCCTGTTGGGGAATAACAGTAGTGTTCTTGATGACAATCACAATAATTACCCTACATTTTAGCCCATTGTTAAGAATGACAATTGTTCCACTGATCAGACTAAATAAAGTAAATAAATAATAAAATCTCACCCTAACCAAATTATTTATTTATTTATTGTCCCCTCTCTAAAATCAAACTTACACTTTTGAGTTCACAATCTGTTTGACAAAATGATTGTCATAGTTACAAATCAGGTCACCCTACCAAACTTCCCTGCCAAAACATACTGTAGGTCTGTCTGCTGCCATTTCGTTGTCACAGCCTAAACACCAATCACCAAACGAGGGGACAAATGCAATTAGTCAGACAATTCTCTGGCAACAGCTCTGGTGGACATTCCTGGATATTTTATTTCAGCTCATGAAACATGGGACCAGCACTTTACATGTTGCGTTTAAATTTTTTGTTCAGTGTAGATCACCATGGCTCTGCATGCCAATTGCCAATTGCTCCCACAAAGCTTGAGACATCTGTGGCATTGTGCTGTGTGACAAAACTGCACATTAAGGTGCAACTGTGTAATAATCATGCTGTTTAATAAGCTTCTTGATATGCCACACCTGTCAGGTGGATGGATTATATTGGCAAAGGAGAAATGCTCACTAACATGGATGTAAGCAAATTTGTGCACAAGATTTGTCTGGGATATTTTATTTCAGCTCATGAAACATGGGACCAGCACTTTACATGTTGCGTTTATATTTTTTGTTCAGTGTAGATCACCATGGCTCTGCTTATGACAAGTCATAATACTAATTAAAACTATTAATCAGGAGCTAAATGTTCAGGGTTGAGGCAAATGTTTTATGTAATATTGACATTTGCTTTAAGGTGATGACATATAGACTCCAGCCACCCAAGCCATAGACTGTTCTCTCTGCTTCAAGTCTGACACTAACGGGCTCCCGAACACCTTCTATACCCAAGCTATAAGACTGCTAAATAGCTAAAATAATGGCCAGACGTACTATCTGAGTTGACCCTTGTATACAGTGCATTTGGAAATTCAGACCCCTTCCCTTTTTCAACATTTTGTTACGTTAAAGCCTTATTCTAAAATTAATTAGATATCATTATTTTCTCATCAATCTACACACAATAACCCACAATGTCAAAGCGAAAACAGGTTTTGAGATTTTTTTGCAAATGCATTAAACATAAAAACAGAAATACCTTATTTACATAAGATATTCTTCAAATAGCCACCCTTTGCCTTGATGACAGCTTTGCACACTCTTGGCATTCTAGCTTCACCTGGAATACTTTTCCAACAGTCTTGAAGGAGTTCCCACATATGCTGAGCACTTGTTGGCTGCTTTTTCTTCACTCTGCGGTCCGACTCATCCCAAACCATCTCAATTTGGTTGAGGTCGGGAAATTGTGGAGGCCAGGTCATCTGATGCAGCACTCCATCACTCTCCTTCTTGGTCAAATAGCCCAAACCAGATGGGATGGCGTATTGCTGCAGAATGCTGTGGTAGCCATGCTGGTTAAGTGTGTCTTGAATTCTAAATAAATGACAGACATTGTCACCAGCAAAGCACCCCCACACCATAACACCTCCTCCTCCATGCTTTACGGTGGGAAATACAAATGCGGAGATCATCCGTTCACCCACACCGCGTCTCACAAAGACACAGCGGTTGGAACCAAAAATCTCAACTTTGGACTCCAGACCAAAGGACAAATTTCCACCAGTCTAATGACCATTGCTTGTGTTTCTTTTCCTAAGCAAGTCTCTTCTTATTATTGGTGTCCTTTAGTAGTGGTTTTTTGAAGAATCTCAAATATATAACAAAAAATGTAACACTTTTTTGGTTACTACATGATTCCATAGGTGTTATTTCATAGTTGTCATTTCATTATTCTACAACGTAGAAAATAGTAAAAATAAAGAAAAACCCTTGAATGAGTAAGTGTTCTAAAACTTTTGACCAGTAGCGTATATCATTTGGCCAAATGTTAATGTTCATATTTCTTGATTGAATGACTTGATAGCACCAATTCACAAATGTACATGAACTGCATTTCGTTTTTTCATGGGGCACACACTGAAACTCAAGGCAAGATTTACGAAATTTGCACCAGTCACAAAGTTTGCATCTCTATTTTCAAAAGGGATGTAAAATAACAGTTGGGGTAAATAAAAGTAAGTACAGTTTCATGTTTTAGCCTGGTCCCAGATCTGTTTGTACTTTTTGCTACTCCATTGTCATTGTCAAGCCAAACATGACATGACAATTCCAAAGAGTTGGCAAGAGAGCAGACTGGCACACAGGCTAGTGTTGCTGAAAAAACAGGTGCAAACTCTAGGACTCTATTCAATCCACATCGTGGAATTTCAGCTTTACAATGTGATTTAAATTTAAAGACAATGTTCCCGCTTTAGCGGAGACTGCATTCACGGTAAACGCTGCATATGTCGGCTCAATCGGAAATTACCTGTTAGTAAATCTTAGAGCTCTATTCAGTTTGTAAAGCTGAAGCGTTAGAGATTCCACGATAGAAATGTAAAGGTAATTTCCGATTGAGCCGACATATGCAGCGTTTACCGTGAATGCAGTCTCCGCTAAAGCGGGAACATTGCCTTTAAATTTCAATCAAGCTGTAAAACTGAACTACCACAATGCTGATTGAATAGAGCCCTAAGCATACAAATCCTATTATCCTATTACTAGAGTGGAAATGTCATAAACCCTCAAAATTCCATAATGGGGCTAAAATGGCAGCCATCTTGGTCAGGGAAAAATCCAAAACCAGTCTAATTGGAACGAATGGCATAGGCGATGTATTTCCTGCTTTTTTCTTATGCAGGAAAATAAAAGTAAGGCATGTGACGTATCAGAAATTGTGTAATGGAATTATAGTCAACCTAAAATATTGCCATATACAGTGCCTTCAGAAAGTATTCATACCCTTGAACTTATTCCTCCTTTTGTTGTGTTATAGCCTGAATTCAAAATGGATAAAAAGAAAAACAAAATCTCATCCCTCTACACCCTCATAATGCAAATTAAAAAAATGTTTTTAGAAATGTTTGCAAATGTATTGAAAATGAAATACAGAAATATCTCATTTACATAACTATTCACACCCCTTTGCTATGACACTCCAAATTGATCTCAGGTGCATCCAATTCCTTTGATCATCCTTGAAATGTCACTAAAACTTTAAGTATACCTGTTGCCAATTCAATTGTTTGGACATGATTTAGTAAGAAACACACCTGTCTATATAAGGTCCCACAGTTGACAGAGCAGAAACTATACCATGAAGACCAAGGAACTGTCCGTAGATCTCCGAGATAGATTTGTGATGAGGCATATATCTGGGGAACGGTATAAAAAGTGTTGAAAGTTTGCAAGAGCACAGTGGTATCCGTCATTGGGGAATGGGAAAAATATGGAATTACCCAGACTCTGCCTAGAGCTGGCCGTCCGATCAAACTGAGCAACCTGGCAGGGAGGTGACCAAGAACCCAATGACCACGCTGACAGAACTAAATAGTTCCTTGGCTGAGATGAGAGAACCTGCCAGAAGAACAACAGTCTCTACAGCCCTTCACCAATCTGGGCTTTATGGGAGAGTGGCCAGACAGAAGCCACTCTTGAGAAAAACGCACATGACAGCATGCCTGGAGTTTGCAAAAAGGCACGTGAAAAGATTATGTGGTCTGATGAGACAAAGATTTAACTCAAGCATACAACCAAAGCAACAATGGAATGGCTTCAGAACAAGAATGTGAAAGTCCTCGAGTGGCACAGCCAAAGCCCAGACTTGAATCCCATTGAAAATCAGTGGAAAGACTTTCTGTTCACCGCTGCTCCCCATCTAACTTAACAGAGCTTGAGAAAATCTGCAAGGATGAATGGGAGAAAATCCCCAAATCCAGATGTGCAAAGCTGATACAGACATACCCAAGACGACTCATCACAAATCTATCTCGGAGATCTACGGACAGTTCCTTGGTCTTCATGGTATAGTTTCTGCTCTGTCAACTGTGGGACCTTATATAGACAGGTGTGTTTCTTACTAAATCATGTCCAAACAATTGAATTGGCAACAGGTATACTTAAAGTTTTAGTGACATTTCAAGGATTTTGGGCCCTCTCCTTTTCTCCCTATACACCAAGTCACTTGGCTCTGTCATATCCTCACATGGCCTTTCCTATCATTGCTACGCTGACGATACACAACTAATCTTCTCCTTTCCCCCTTCTGATAACCAGGTGGCGAATCGCATCTCTGCATGTCTGGCAGACATATCAGTATGGATGACGGATCACCACCTCAAGCTGAACCCTGGCAAGACGGAGCTGCTCTTCCTCCCGGGGAAGGACTGCCCGTTCCATGATCTCGCCATCACGGTAGACAACTCCGCTGTGTCCTCCTCCCAGAGTGCGAAGAGCCTAGGCGTGACCCTGGACAACACCCTGTCGTTCTCCGCCAACATCAAGGCGGTGACCCGCTCCTGCAGGTTCATGCTCTACAACATTCGGAGAGTGCGACCCTGCCTTACACAGGAAGCGGCGCAGGTCCTGGTCCAGGCACTTGTCATCTCCCGTCTGGACTACTGCAACTCGCTGTTGGCTGGGCTCCCTGCCTGTGCCATTAAACCCCTACAACTCATCCAGAATGCCGCAGCCCGTCTGGTGTTCAACCTTCCCAAGTTCTCTCACGTCACCCCCCTCCTCCGCACACTCCACTGGCTTCCAATTGAAGCTCGCATCCGCTACAAGACCATGGTGCTTGCCTTTGGAGCAGTGAGGGGAACGGCACCCCTGTACCTTCAGGCTCTGATCAGTCCCTACACCCAAACGAGGACATTGCGTTCATCCACCTCTGGCCTGCTGGCTCCCCTTCCTCTGCGGAAGCACAGCTCCCGCTCAGCCCAGTCAAAACTGTTCGCTGCTCTGGCACCCCAATGGTGGAACAAGCTCCCTCACGACGCCAGGACAGCGGAGTCACTCACCACCTTCCGGAGACATTTGAAACCCCACCTCTTTAAGGAATACCTGGGATAGGCTAAAGTATTCCTTCTAACCCCCCCCCCCCCCCCCCCCCCCCCCCCCCCCAAATTGTAAAGTGGTTATCCCACTGGCTATAGGGTGAACGCACCAATTTGTGAGACGCTCTGGCTAAGAGCGTCTGCTAAATGACGTTAATGTGCCCTTGAGCAAGGCACTTAACCCTAATTGCTCCTGTAAGTCGCTCTGGTTAAGAGCGTCTGCTAAATGACTAAAATGTAAAAAATGTAAAATGACTCAAAGCTGTACTTGCCGCCAAAGGTGCTTCTACAAAGTATTGACTCAGGGGTCTGAATACTTATGTAAATGAGATATTTCTGTATTTCATTTTCAATTAATTTGATAAAATTTCTAAAAACATGTTTTCAATTTGTCATTATGGGGTATTGAGTAATATTGCAGATAGATTGTAACTTCAATCAATGTAATTGTCTGCATCACTTCCAATCCCCCATGTTTTTTTTCTCGCAAATATATAAACTCAGCAAAAAAAGAAACGTCCTCTCACTGTCAAGTGTGTTTATTTTCAGCAAACTTAACAAGTGTAAATATTTGTATGAACATAACAAGATTCAACAACTGAGACATACACTGAACAAGTTCCACAGACATGTGACTAGCAGAAATTGAATAATGTGTCCCTGAACAAAGGGGGGGGGGGGGGGGGGTCAAAATTAAAAGTAACAGTCAGTATCTGGTGTGGCCACCAGCTGCATTAAGTACTGCAGTGCGTCTCCTCCTCATGGACTGCACCAGATTTGCCAGTTCTTGCTGTGAGATGTTACCCCACTCTTCCACCAAGGCACCTGCAAGTTTCCTGACATTTCTGGGGGGAATGGCACTAGCTCTCACCCTCCGATCCAACAGGTCCCAGACGTGCTCAATGGGATTGAGATCTGGGCTCTTCGCTGGCCATGGCAGAACACTGACATTCCTTTCTTGCAGGAAACCACGCACAGAAGAGCAGTATTGCTCGTGCTGGAGGGTCAGGTCAGGATGAGCCTGCAGGAAGGGTACCACATGAGGGAGGTCTTCCCTGTAACGCACAGCGTTGAGATTGCCTGCAATAACAACAAGCTCAGTCCGATGATGCTGTGACACACTGCTCCAGACCATGAAGGACCCTCCACCTCCAAATCGATCCCGCTCCAGAGTACAGGCCTCGTGTATCGCTCATTCCTTCGACGATGAACGCGAATCCGACCATCACCCCTGGTGAGACAGAAAAAAACGTGACTCGTCAGTGAATAGCACTTTTTGCCAGTCCTGTCTGGTCCAGCGACAGTGGGTTTGTGCCCATAGGTGATGTTGTTGCCGGTGATGTCTGGTGAGGACCTGCCTTACAACAGGCCTACAAGCCCTCAGTCCAGCCTCTCTCAGCCTATTGCGGACAGTCTGAGCACTGATGGAGGGATTGTGCGTTCCTGGTGTAACTCGGGCAGTTGTTGTTGCCATCCTGTACCTGTCCCGCGGATGTGATGTTCGGATGTACTGATCCTGTGCAGGTGTTGTTACACGTTGTGTGCCACTGCGAGGATGATCAGCTGTCCGTCCTGTCTCCCTGTAGTGCTGTCTTAGGCGTCTCACAGTACGGACATTGAAATGTATTGCCCTGGCCACATCTGCAGTCATCATGCCTCCTTGCAGCATGCCTAAGGCACGTTCATGCAGATGAGCAGGGAACCTGGCCATCTTTCTTTTGGTGTTTTTCAGAGTCAGTAGGAAGGCATCTTTAGTGTCCTAAGTTTTCATAACTGTGACATGAATTGCCTACTGTCTGTAAGCTGTTAGTGTCTTAACGACTGTTCCACAGGTGCATGTTCATTAATTGTTCATGGTTCATTGAACAAGCATGGGAAACAGTGTTTAAACCCTTTACAATGAAGATCTGTGAAGTTATTTTGATTTTTACGAATTATCTTGAAAAAGGGACGTTTCTTTTTTTGCTGAGTTTATATACACACACACACACACACACACACACAAACACACACACAAACACATATATATATATACATATACATACACATACACATACACACATATATATATATATATATATATATATATATATATATATATATATATATACACATGCATACACAAGTATTTGATACACTGCCGATTTTGCAGGTTTTCCTACTACAAAGCATGTAGAGGTCTGTAATTTTTATCATAGGTACACTTCAACTGTGAGAGACGGAATCTAAAACAAAAATCCAGAAAATCACATTGTATGATTTTTAAGTAATTAATTTGCATTTTATTGCATGACATAAGTATTTGATACATCAGAAAAGCAGAACTTAATATTTGGTACAGAAACCTTTGTTTGCAATTACAGAGATCATACGTTTCTTGTAGGTCTTGACCAGGTTTGCACACACTGCAGCAGGGATTTTGGCCCACTCCTCCATACAGACCTTCTCCAGATCATTCAGGTTTCGGGGCTGTCACTGGGCAATACGGACTTTCAGCTCCCTCCAAAGATTTTCTATTGGGTTCAGGTCTGGAGACTGGCTAGGCCACTCCAGGACCTTGAGATGCTTCTTGTCATGCTGCAAGACCCAGCCACGACCCATCTTCAATGCTCTTACTAAGGGAAGGAGGTTGTTGGCCAAGATCTTGTGATACATGGCCCCATCCATCCTCCCCTCAATACGGTGCAGTCGTCCTGTCCCCTTTGCAGAAAAGCATCCCCAAAGAATGATGTTTCCACCTCCATGCTTCACGGTTGGGATGGTGTTCTTGGGGTTGTACTCATCCTTCTTCTTCCTCCAAACACGGCAAGTGGAGTTTAAATCAAAAAGCTCTATTTTTGTCTCATCAGACCACATGATCTTCTCCCATTCTTCCTCTGGATCATCCAGATGGTCATTGACAAACTTCAGACGGGCCTGGACATGCGCTGGCTTGAGCAGGGGGACCTTGCGTGCGCTGCAGGATTTTAATCCATGACGGCGTAGTGTGTTACTAATGGTTTTCTTTGAGACTGTGGTCCCAGCTCTCTTCAGGTCATTGACCAGGTCCTGCTGTGTAGTTCTGGGCTGATCCCTCACCTTCCTCATGATCATTGATGCCCCACGAGGTGAGATCTTGCATGGAGCCCCAGACCGAGGGTGATTGACCGTCATCTTGAACTTCTTCCATTTTCTAATAATTGCGCCAACAGTTGTTGCCTTCTCACCAAGCTGCTTGCCTATTGTCCTGTAGCCCATCCCAGCCTTGTGCAGGTCTACAATTTTATCCTTGATGTCCTTACACAGCTCTCTGGTCTTGGCCATTGTGGAGAGGTTGGAGTCTGCTTGATTGAGAGTGTGGACAGGTGTCTTTTATACAGGTAATGAGTTCAAACAGGTGCAGTTAATACAGGTAATGAGTGGAGAACAGGAGGGCTTCTTAAAGAACAACTAACAGGTCTGTGAGAGCCGAAATTCTTACTGGTTGGTAGGTGATCAAATACTTATGTCATGCAAGAAAATGCTAATTAATTACTTAAAAATCATACAATGTGATTTTCTGGATTTTTGTTTTAGATTCCGTCTCTCACAGTTGAAGTGTACCTATGATAAAAATTACAGACCTCTACATGCTTTGTAAGTAGGAAAACCTGCAAAATCGGCAGTGTATCAAATACTTGTTCTCCCCACTGTATATACATATATACATATATTCATATATATACATACACATATATATATATATATACATGCATATATACATATATACACACACACATATGCATGCATATATACATATATACACACACACATACATATATACACATATACACACACATATATATATATACATATATATATATATATATATATATATATATATATATATGTAGCCTAATAAACTGCAAGGTTTCCCGAGTTGTAGTAGGAGGACCATACACCATATTATCACGGGACGTGAAGTTTACTTCGATATGATGGTTATTATATCAATATTTGCGCATAAAGGCGTTTGCCATTTCTCGCATCATTAATTTCACTTACACAAAAAGATGCCACAACGTCGAACGAACATAATTATCTGTCGGCATTTATAAACTTGTACCGAAGCTTGCAAATGTGTTCACTGTTTCCGGCAATTAGTAAATACAAATGCACAACATTTTAAATGTCTTTATCAGTGGTATTTAAGGTACAATATAAAGAAAGATCTAAGCAATGGGGACTGTCTAATTTGAATGATTTTTTGACAACATTGCGGACATGCAGATGTGCAGAGAATTAAGTTGGGTTACTTCTATGTAACTTCTAAGTCATCTAGAGCACGACGTTTGTAACGCCAAGGTAGTGGGTTCGATCCCCGGGACCACCCATACACAAAAATGTATGCACGCACGACTGTAAGTCGCTTTGGATAATATATTATATTATTATTATTATACAACTGTAAAGGCATTTGTAAACACCCAGCGGAATACCGCAGAGTAACCCACCTATCCCTCTAGTCAAAGCGGCTAGTGCCTACACACACACGAGGGAGACAGCCGCCAGTGACCATAGCAACAAAATAAACATCCATTATCGACGTGCGAAAAGTTAAATCGCTATACACCAGTAACATGCATTAAAACGTGTTTACATGCAACAGAAATGATTAATCCAGAAATCCAACTATTCTTATTATTAAACATGACTCTGTAAACTGATAGTAGCCAGCTAGCTAGCTAGCTAGATTAGGCAAGTTAAGGGCTCTACACAGTCTACGCAAACAGAGTTAGACAAATTCAGCTGCACAACAGCACGTAGACGTCGGCTCCGTTTGCTTATGCCCTGTTTACATTTTGACGCATTTCATTATGCCGTACATCTTCATGTAATCTCATTCCGCTACTGGACGGAGAACATAGGGAGGGTTTCACAATGCAAGACAAGATGGAGGAGAGCATAGTCTCTCATCAGGGAGTGCATTTATTTTGGGAGATTGTAAAATATGACCTTTTCATTCAAGACAGGAGAAACCTATTGTTTCAGTTGATAATAAAACATGTTTAGTTTAGTTACTTTTTCCTCAACTTGTTTCTATAACTTTCTAGCAAGTCAAGCTAGCTTACAGAGCAGCTAGCTAAAAGCTAGGCTATACTGTAGCTAGCGACCTCCACCTAATAGTTGTCATTAAAAAACAAATGTTATTACTATCACAATAAACAGGAAACAGTCAAAGTATAACTGGCTTAGCAGCCAATGTGAATAATTTTTAACATACTATTAAAATAGTACTCACTTATAGGAATGGGTAATTGTTTACAAGTTGCTAGCTATCCCATAAACCCATAATTGAAAACCACATATTTTTATCTTCTTCTGTGCTTTGGTAACTTCCTTTTTTTCGACGGACTGTGGCCAGACTGAAGAGACGCAGAGTTTGGAAAAATTGAAGTCCTAACAGAGCCTTCAACCTCAAGGGGGTTTTGCGATTCCACTCCATTGTGGAAGTCCCCATTCAAATAAATGACATCCGGCGCAACGTAACGGAGTGCTTATGGTTAATGTGAATGTGTAGACTCCTTTAGCTGGTCCTGCTGTTGGACATATGTGCTGATGCAGGTGCGGAGCTTAGCTTTCACTCCCATGGGTGCGAGGCATAGCCAGGGGCCCCCCTCCTGTGCGTAAAATCTTAGTATGTAATCGCTACATGATTCCTCAAGTCAAAAATGTACAGAGAATATTGCTTTTTTAAAATAATTTACCAATGATTTAAGCAAGTTTTATCTACCAAGATGAACACAAGCTTGTATTAGGCTACAGAAATTCGTACCTGCAGTTACAAGGCAAGGCCTAAACTATATAGCTATCATATACAGTATATAGCATAACCATGCAGTAAATAATACACAGACAAATGATGTGGTATATCCTATAAATGGAAAAATTGTATCTCAAATAGCAAAATGTTTGCAAATGTATTAAAAATAAAAAACAGAAATACCTTATTTACATAAGTACACTGCTCAAGAAAATAAATGTAACACAATGTAACTCCAAGTCAATCACACTTCTGTGAAATCAAACTGTCCACTTAGGAAGCAACACTGATTGACAATACATTTCACATGCTGTTGTGCAAATGGTATAGACAACAGGTGGAAATTATAGGCAATTAGCAAGACACCCCCAATAAAGGACTGGTTTTGCAGGTGGTGACCACAGCCCACTTCTCAGTTCCTATGCTTCCTGGCTGATGTTTTGGTCACATTTGAATGCTGGCGGTGCTTTCACTCTAGTGGTAGCATGAGACGGAGTCTACAACCAACACAAGTGGCTCAGTTAGTGCAGCTCATCCAGGATGGCACATCAATGCGAGCTGTGGCAAGAAGGTTTGCTGTGTCTGTCAGCGTAGTGTCCAGAGCATGGAGGCGCTACCAGGAGAAAGGGGCCAGTACATCAGGAGACGTGGAGGAGGCCGTAGGAGGGCAACAACCCCGCAGCAGGACTGCTACCTCCGCCTTTGTGCAAGGAGTAGGAGGAGCACTGCCAGAGCCCTGCAAAATGACCTCCAGCAGGCCACAAATGTGCATGTGTCTGCTCAAACGGTCAGAAACAGACTCCATGAGGGTGGTATGAAGGCCCGACGTCCACAGGTGGGGGTTTTGCTTACAGCCCAACACCGGGCAGGACATTTGGCATTTGCCAGAGAACACCAAGATTGGCAAATTCGCCACTGGTGCCCTGTGCTCTTCACAGATGAAAGCAGGTTCACACTGAGCACATGTGACAGACGTGACATAGTCTGGAGACGCCGTGGAGAACGTTCTGCTGCCTGCAACATCCTCCAGCATGACCTGTTTGGCGGTGGGTCAGTCATGGTGTGGGGTGGCATTTCTTTGGGGGGCCGCACAGCCCTCCATGTGCTCGCCAGAGGTAGCCTGACTGCCATTTGGTACCGAGATGAGATCCTCAGACCCCTTGTGAGACCATATGCTGGTGTGGTTGGCCCTGGGTTCCTCCTAATGCAAGACAATGCTAGACCTCATGTGGCTGGAGTGTGTCAGCAGTTCCTGCAAGAGGAAGGCATTGTTGCTATGGACTGGCCTGCCCGTTCCCCAGACCTGAATCCAATTGAGCACATCTGGGACATCATGTCTCGCTCCATCCACCAACGCCACTTTGCACCACAGACTGTCCAGGAGTTGGCGGATGCTTTAGTCCAGGACTGGGAGGAGATCCCTCAGGAGACCATCCGCCACCTCATCAGGAGCATGCCCAGGTGTTGTAGGGAGGTCATACATCCACGTGGAGGCCACACACACTACTGAGCCTCATTTTGACTTGTTTTAAGGACATTATATCAAAGTCGGATCAGCCTGTAGTGTGGTTTTCCACTTACATTTTGAGGGTGACTCCAAATCCAGACCTCCATGGGTTGATAAATTTGATTTCCATTGATAATTTTTGTGTGATTTTGTTGTCAGCACATTCAACTATGTAAAGAAAAAAGTATTTAATAAGATGATTTCATTCATTCAGATCTAGGATGTGTTATTTTAGTGTTCCCTTTATTTTTTTGAGCAGTGTATTAAGACCCTTTGCTATGAGACTCGAAATTGAGCTAGGTGCATACTGTTTCCATTGATCATCCTTGAGATGTTTCTACAACTTGACTGGAGTCCACCTGTGGTAAATTCAATTGATTGGACATGATTTGGAAAGGCACACACCTGTCTATAGAAGTCCCACAGTGCATGTCAGAGCAATTACCAAGCCATGAGGTCGAAGGAATTGTCCGTAGAGCTCCGAGACAGGATTGTGTCGAGGCACAGATCTGGGGAAGGGTACCAAAAAAATTATGCAGCATTGAAGGTCCCCAAGAACACAGTGTGCAAAGCTGTCATCAAGGCAAAGGGTGGCTACTTTGTAGACTCTAACATATGAAATATAGCTAATTTTCCCCCAACATCGGACATCCCCTAACTTCGGACATTCTCTAGCGGTTGGAGGACCAAATCACCTCGAGCTCAACATTTAAATGGACGGGAAAATAACGGTACGTTTTGCGACTAACGACACCCTTCTAGCTAGCTGAACACCGATTTTCAGTGCAATTTATGTAAGTTAAGTTAGGTTTTGAGAGTTTTCAAAAAAGTTATTTATGTACACATTTTGTGGAACACGCTGCATATTGTAAAATTTGACTGCGCGACAGACCACACATCATCATTTAATATCCAACTTTTTACCTCTGAAATATAGCTAACGGATTTTCTAATGTTTCTAGCTTAGTTGCTAAATGTTGATAGAACTGCTAAGTAGGCAAAAAGGAAATACATTGTAACCGTTAGATAATACATATCACGAAAACAGCTGAATGTTGTCAAGCTTTACCGTATCAAAATTGGAGTCCTCTGACGGAGGCGTTTTGCACATTCTGCAAAAATGTATTTGGAACTTTGAACCATGAACTTTTTGACACCTATCACTGTTGGTTATGTTTCATCTTACAACAGCTACATAGAGGTAGCATTTAGTCAAATTGTACAATGTATGCATCAATATTAAACTAATTGGGACACTAATTTTCATTACAGATAACATCAAACAAAAAACGGGGGTACACTTTCAGTTATTGTGAAAACTTTAATCACCTTTCAATGCCTTAGCTGTGAAATGTAAATGTTTATATACATATTCAGATTGAGTTATCTTTCTAAAATGTGTATAGTATGCAAAGTTATTTATCTACATGTATTAACACCACAGCATGGAGAAAGTCAAGAGGAAGCAGTGGAGTGAGGTGGACATGTTCCATGCCATGGATGACTGCGGGGCAGGGATGGCTATTCACCAGGCTGCCAAGGTTAGGCATCTTTTGTTTTTAGGAGATTACCATGTGTATGTGAATTCTATCTGCTAGTAACAGTTTAATTTTCTTATCTATCTTATCTGGTGTACCTCGGCAGACCCTGGCGGACAGGCTGAGCAGCCGGGAGACCCATGGTTGTTGCAGTGGACCACCCACATTGCTTGCACCAGAGGATGAAAATTCTCTGGTGCAGTACTGTATCTACTGCGCCAGCCATGGGTTCCCCTTCACCAGACAGAGGCTGATGAAATATGCCAACAAAATACGCAGGTATTTGTTGTTTTATGTGTTTATGTATGTAGATTGGTGGACTGACTGTTCTCAATGTGTGTGATGTAAATTTGTATGTGTATGGTGATGCCAAAACAAACATTTTCATCCTGGTTGGAAAATTATATATTCTATTCTATTGTAGGTTTCGGCACCCAGGGGAAACAATCCCACCACTGGGGAAGAGATGGTGGGAAATGTTCAGGAGGAGGCACAAGAACCTGAGCATGAGGAGGCCGGACACCCTGGACAGGGGGAGAGCTGAGTGTGGCACACATCCGACGATGGACACCTTCTTCACTTCTTATGAGAAGCACTTGGAGGAGAGTGGGTTGAGGGAGAAACCCAGTCAAATATATAACTGCGATGAGTCTGGGTTTCGTAGCGACCAGAGCAGGCACAAAGTGAAAAACACGTGTACCAGCAGGCTCCGGGGGCCAAGGAGCACATCACAGTGCTGGCATGCTTCAACGCAGCTGGGGAGGACATCCCCCCATTTATCATCTACCCCAAGTGTTTCCCCGGTGGCCACTACACACTGGGAGGCCTCCCCCCCAAGCCTTGTATGGACAGTCAAACAGTGGCTACATTGACAGGGACCTGTTCAGGAAGTGGTTTCAGCACTTCATTAAGCATGTAGTGAAGGAGAACCCTCTCCTTCTCCTCTTCGATGGGCACAAGAGCCACATGGACCTGGAGGTGCTCGCGGCGGCACCTAGGGAAGGGGTTATACTTCTTTGTCTTCCACCACACTGCACCCATGTCCTGCAGCCACTGGACGTGGCATACTTTGGCCCTTTAAAGGCTGAGTTCTCCAAGGTAGCTGGAGACCTTAGCCATTTTGACCACTCCTACATGGTTAACAAATCAGAATTTGCCAGAGTATTCCGCTACCCGTACCAGCGATGCAAGGTGGTGGAAGGGTTTAAGAAGTGTGGCCTCTTCCCTTTTGACCCTTCAGCCATTGAAGGGTCCCGTTTAATGTTGTCTCGGTCCCTACTGGGTCGCACCACCGCCTCTCCTGGAACCAGCAGCACTGTGCCGTCCATCAGCACCTCCTCCCCAGTGACCACAGGAGGACCCTCAGCCCCTGTTCCAGTCCCAGCCCTAGCTCTAGAAGAGCACCCCCTAATAGAGGGGGGGCTGATAGCGAGGACCTGGGGGCACATCCTTACTGTCCTGAAGTATCAGCTTTTTTTAGGGGGAATGGATCAGCTTAATATTGCAGAAAGATTGTATCTTCTATCAATGTAATTGTCTGCATCACTTCCAATCCCCCATCTTTTTTTATTTTTAGTTATTAGTCCCATCCTTCAACTCTATTCAATACCTCCCATCTATCTCTTAACACCATCCATATAGGATTTCTATTTGCCATATATATTTCGACCGTACTGTGATGTTTTACAACAATTCTGAACCTTTCTATTCTCATTGCTTCTACAGATTGTGAATTAAAAATAAACATTTTTGCTAAAAGTATTATTATATTATTGATTGATTGACTATGATTTTTCAGATCACCCAGTAATGCTATCTGCAAGGTTAGTTCCAGGTAAATATTGCAATCCTTTAGCCATTCCTGGACCTGTGTCCAAAAACAAGTTACAAATGGACAGAACCAAAACAAATGATCTAATGATTCTGTCTCTTCACAGCAAAACCTGCAGAGCTGGGAAGATTGTATCCCCCATATAAATAACATTCTATTGGTAGCAAGAATTTTATATAATAATTTAAATTGAAAGATTCTAATTTTTGAATCCGGTGTCGTTTTGCATGTCAGTTCATAAACACTATGCCATGGGATCGGTACGTCAAAGATCTCTTCCCAACTATTTTGCAATCTATATGGGATGGCTGTCAATCCTTTGGTCCTTAAGTGAAACTGATATACTTTTTTATTTATCACAGTTTTCCTTAACCAATTATGTTCTTTAATGCAAGGCCGACAGACAAGTTCCTTACTTTCTCCCCCTTCCACTTTCCTCTTCCACTTTTGCGGTAAGGCTGCAATTATTTGGTTGTAATTTTGGGTAGAGCAGACATTTCCATATGTTTTTGTTAGCTGCATGTGCGACATAACTCCACCAGTCCTACCGATGATATCATTTACGAAGATTATACCTTTTTTAAACATTCTGTCAAAAAATAAAGGTTTTTTGTCAATTAGTATATTTGAATTTAACCACAATATTTGTTGCATTATTTGTTCTGTCGTTTCTGGAGGATTAAATTGAAATTGCAACCAACTTTCTATGGCTTGTTTTAGAAATAGTGACATTTGGGAGATTATTTCCTTTTCAAATAACTGAAAGTGAGAGGTTGTAATCTGAATAAAGGGAAAAAGGCCTTTCTTGAACATTGGGTGAGACAATCTTACTAATTTGCTTGAGAACCAGTTCGGATTTAAGTATAACTTTTGTATGACTGAAGCTTTTAGTGATAGGTCTAATGCTTTAATATTTAATCATTTCTGTCCTCCGAATTCATATTCATTATATAAATATGCTCTTTTAATTTTGTCTGGCTTGCCGTTCCAAATAAAATTGAATATTTTTTTCTCATATAATTTAAAAAACTGTTCGCTAGGCGTAGGCAAGACCATAAGCAAATAGGTAAACTGGGATAATACTAAAGAGTTAATCAGGGTGATTTTTCCACAAATTGACAGGTATTTTCCTTTCCATGGTAGTAAGATCTTATCTATTTTTGCTAACTTTCTATTAAAATGTATTGAAGTGAGATCATTTATTTCCTTTGGGATATGTATTCCGAGTATATCCACATCACCATCAGACCATTTTATTGGTAAACTACATGGTAATGTAAAAATTTTATTTTTTAGTGATCCAACACGTAATATAGTACATTTGTCATAATTTGGTTGTAATCCAGAGAGGTTAGAAAATGTATCTAGATCCTCTATGAGGCTGTGGAGGGATTCTAGTTGTGGATTTAAAAGAAAACATGAATCATCAGCGTACAATGACACCTTTGTTTTTAAGCCCTGTATTTCTAATCCTCTGATATTATTATTGGATCTGATTTTAATAGCTAACATCTCGATGGCCACAATAAATAGATATGCCGATAGTGGACATCCTTGTTTCACTCCTCTTGACAGTTTAAAACTTTCTGAGAAATAGCCATTATTTACTATTTTACACCTAGGGTTACTATACATGATTTTGACCCATTTTATAAGAGATTCTCCAAAATTGAAATGCTCCAGGCATTTATATATAAACCCCAGTCAAACTTTATCAAATGCCTTTTCGAAGTCTGCTATGAATAGCAGGCCTGGTTTCCCATATTTTCCATAGTGTTCTATTGTTTCCAATACTTGCCTTATATTATCTCCAATGTATCTTCCATGTAAAAAACCTGTCTGATTAGAATGAATAATATCCGACAATACCTTTTTAATTCTATGCGCTATACATTTTGCTGGGATTTTTGCATCACAGCACTGAAGTGTAAGGGGCCTCCAAATTTGTAAATGGACTGGATCTTTATATTTTCCACTTGTATCCTGTTTCAATAATAATGAGATCAGACCATCTTCTTGAGTGTCAGATAATCTACCATTTACATAGGAGTGGTTAAAACATGCTAATAACGGCCCGCTTAGTATATCAAAAAAGGTTTGGTATACCTCGACTGGTATGCCATCCAACCCTGGAGTTTTCCCGGACTTAAAGTCCTTAATTGCATCCAGAAGTTCCTCCTCTGTAATTTCACCTTCACATGAGTCTTTCTGTGTGGCTGTTAATTTGACATTATCAATAGAAAAAAAAATCTCTATTAGCTTCAGTTAGAGGAGATGGAGGCGACTGAAAAGAAAACATATGCTTAAAGTACTTTGTTTCTTCCTTCAAAATATCATTTGGTGAATTATGGGTGACTCCGTCAATTGTAACCAGTTTCATTAAGTCATTTTTGGTAGCATTCCTATGTTGAAGATTAAAAAATAATTTTGTGCATTTTTCCCCATATTCCATCCAGTTTGCTTTATTTTTATAATATATTACACTTGATCTTTCTTGAATAAGTTTCTCCATTTCTTTTTGTTTTTCCTCTAATTTATTCTGAGCCTCTATGTTACAGTTTTTATTGCCATCTATCTGCTCTGTTAGATTTTCTATTTCCTTTCTTAGTATAAACTCTTTTGACCTAAATTGCTTTTGTTTTCGAGATGAGTACTGAATTGCATGGCCTCTAAAGGCACATTTAAAGGTGTCCCATACAATAAGGGGATTCGCTGTACCTATGTAATGTTGGAAAAAGTCAGTTATAAATTCCTTTGTTCTAATTATGAATAAATTATCATCCATTTTTTCCGAGATTTAATTGTTTGTTTTGTTTGTGTTCAAATGAAATAATTTATTTGTACAAAAAAATTAATGTCTAAAATATAATATATATATATATATATATATATATTTATTCAACCCATCTTGTGTATTTCTTCCTTTACTTTCCAAGTGCATCTATGCAACACAAACTCCAACAGTGTTTTCATTGTGTATGTCAATACACATAACTGAAATTAAAGTTTTATTTGATTAATACTCATATTTTAGTATTCAACTGTTATCTACTTTCTCAAAACATAAGATTAATCTGTAAAACAAACGATGAGACATTATTTGGTTACAACACTGAATATGTTGGTGAAGAACCATTTCTTAAGAGTCCACGGGAGGGCGCACCGGGCTACGCAATGAAAAGTTGACAGGCAAGTCATCATTTTTTACCGGAAGGCTAGCCAACTAGTCGGATACGAGGTTGGTGTCTCTTTTTTTTAACAAAATTAAACGGATATATCTTGTAATTGAACAAAATAGTAAGGTGGCCGATAACTGGGGACCATATGCCGGAAATACAGGACGTACTTTTTTTGCTAAACCGCTTATCAAAAAGCTGATAATAGTAGTATTTCCACTGAAATGTCAAACATGCTATTTGCTAACCCATTAGCTAACATTTTTACGACACCAATAATCACAAAACTTTGATGGCTTGATCACAAGATAACACTGTTGAAGGTAATATATTTCTTAAACGCTGTTGAATATGCCAATAATACGGGGTTCAACGCTATTTAGATTTGATTAACACTTTTTTGGTTACTACATGATTCCATTTGTGTTATTTCATAGTTTTGATGTCTTCACTATTATTCTACAATGTAGAAAATAGTAAAAATAAAGAAAAACCCTTGAATGAGTAGGTGTGTCCAAACGTTTGACTGGTACTGGATATAAATGTGCTACTTCAGTTTTTTTCATTATTTTTTTCATTTGCAAACATTTCTAAAAACCTGTTTTTGCTTTGTCATTATGGGGTATTGTGTAAATTGATTAGGGGAAAAAAACGATTTAATCAATTTTAGAATAAGGCTGTAACGTAACAAAATTATGAAAAAGTGAAGGGGTCTGAACACTTTCCAAATGCACTGTATACTACCATGCATTGTATTGAACAACTGTTTCAACTGTTCATTTGTATCTCTCCTAATTTGTTCAAATAAATCCATTTGAAGTGATCCATATTGATCCATATTCAAGTTAGATACATCATATTCAGTGGTAACTGTTCTCTCTGCTAGCACACGGCAAGCGGTACCAATGCACCAAGTCTGGAACCAGCAGGACACTAAACAGCTTCTACCCACAAGCCATGAGACTTCTAAACAAGACTGTTAAATAGCTAATATAATCCATTGACCTTTTTTTGCACTAACACTCTTGCGCTGACTCTATGCACACACACTGGACTCTACCCACACACTTACACATACTTACACTAACACCCCAACACACACGCACACATATAACGTGCATACCGATGCCACACACACACACACACACACACACACACACAGCTGCTGCTGTCTATTATATATCCTGTTGCCTGCTCACTTTACCCCTACCTATATGTACAGTAAATAGCTACCTCAATTACCTTGTACCCATGCACATAGACTCGGTACTGGTACTCCCTCTACACTGAGTGTACAAAACATTAAGAATACTTTTGCCCCCAGAACAGCCTCAATTTGTCGGGGCATGGACTCTACAAGCTTTCAAAAGCATTCCACAGCGATGCTGGCCCATGTTGACGCCAATGCTTCCCACAGTTGTGTCAAGTTGGGTGGTGGACCATTCTTGATACACATGGGGAACTGTTGAGTGTGAAAAACCAAACAGCGTTGCAGTTCTTAATAATATGCCATTTAGCAGACGCTTTTATCCAAAGGGACTTACAGTCATGCGTGCATACATTTTTGTGTATGGGTGGTCCCGGGGATCGAACCCACTACCTTGGCGTTACAAGCGCCGTGCTCTACCAGCTGAGCTACAGAGGACCACTTCTTGACACACTCAAACCGGTGCGACTGGCACCTACTACCATACCCTGTTGAAAGGCACTTAAATCTTTTGTCTTGCCCATTCACCCTCTGAATGGCACACAAACAATCCATGTCTTAATTGTCTCAAGGCTTAAAAATCATTATTTAATCTGTCTCCTCCTGTTCACCTACACTGATTGAACTGGATTTAACAAGTGACATCAATAAGGGATCATAACCTTCACCTGGAATCACCTAGTCAGTCTATGTCATGGAAAGAGCAGGTTCATAATGTTTTGTACACTCAGTTTTCTACTCCCCATCTGTAGCCGTGTTATTCTTACTCTTTATTTGTATTAGTTATTCACTGTGTATTTATTCCTTGTATCACTATTACCTTTTATACATTTTTGAATCTTATCTTTAACTCTGCATTGTTGGAAAAGGACCTGTAAGTAATCATTTGTCACGCCCTGGCTCTGGGGACACTGTTATGTTGAGCCAGGGTGTGTAATTCTATGTAGTCTATTGCTATGTTGGGAGTTCTAGGTTGTATTTCTATGTTGGCCTGAGTGACTCCCAATCAGAGGCAACGAGTGTCAGCTGGTTGTCTCTGATTGGGAGCCATATTTAAACTGTCTGCCTTTGTGTTTGTGGTTTCTTGTTCTTATTTGGTTTTTGTTAAACCGTAGACATCACGTTATCGTCTGTTGTTTTGATCGTGTGATCATTCATTAATAAATATGTTCACCTTCAACGCTGCGCATTGGTCCTCCTCCTTAGACGATCGTGACAGAAGAAACCACCAGAACTGACCAAGCAGCCTAGTGAGGAGCAGAGTGGGTGGACTTGGCAACAGTGGAGGAAGAGCTTCGACTGGGTCAAGCCGAATGATGAGCTGAATGGCGGAGATTGGAAGCAGAAGAGCGAGAGTTGGGCGAGAATTATCGAGGCCTGGCCCACGGGGAAGAGAGACTCCCAGAAAATTTTTAGGGGGGGGCTCACGACGTCGGACAAGCAGGAGGCCGCGATAGAGCGGCCCAGCGGGTTGCCAGAGGAGGCCGCCAGGTTACGGGGGCCACTGGTCGAAGAGGGGATGGAGGATGTAGAGGCACGGCGAGAGGTACTGGCGTGTGTTGCCAGTCCGGTCCGGCCCGTTCCAGATCCCGGTGTAGGGCCAGTGGTGTGTGTCCCCAGTACGGTCCGGTCTGTTACTGCTCCCCGCACCAAGTCAGTGGTGCGCGTCGTCAGCCCGGCTCGGCCCATTCCTGCTCCCCGCACCAAGTCTGTGGTGCGTTTCGTCAGCCCTGTCCGGCCCGTTCCTGCTCTCCGCACCAAGTCGGTGGTGCGCGTCGCCAGCCCAGTCCGGCCCATTCCTGCTCCCCTCACCAAGTCTGTGGTGCGTTTCGTCAGCCCGGCTCGGCCCGTTCCTGCTCCCCGCACCAAGTCTACGGTGCGTGTCGCCAGCTCGGCCCGGCCTGCTCCCCGCACCAAGTCAGTGGTGCGTTTCGTCAGCCCTGTCCGGCCCGCTCCTGCTCCCCACACCAAGCCAGTGGTGTGCGTCGTCAGTCCAGCACGGCCCGTGCCTGTTCCCCACACCAAGCCAGTGGTGTGCGTCGTCGGTCCGGCACGGCCCGTGCCTGTTCCACTGGTGCCTGGTCCGGCACCGGTCAGATGCGTTACGCCGGAGCTAGAGCAATCCGCTCCATCAGTGTGCAGTCCAGCTCCGGCCAGCGTGGCCAGACCGGACCAGGGGTACTTTGGGGGGTTGGAGAGGGAGTGGGGATCAGGCCCGGAGCCGGATCCGCCGCCAAGGCGGAGTGCCCACCCGGTCCCTCCCCTGTGGTATTTAGTTGGCGCGGTCGGAGTCCGCGCCTTTAGGGGGGGGGGTACTGTCACGCCCTGGCTCTGGGGACACTGTTATGTTGAGCCAGGGTGTGTAATTCTATGTAGTCTATTGCTATGTTGGGAGTTCTAGGTTGTATTTCTATGTTGGCCTGAGTGACTCCCAATCAGAGGCAACGAGTGTCAGCTGGTTGTCTCTGATTGGGAGCCATATTTAAACTGTCTGTCTTTCCTTTGTGTTTGTGGTTTCTTCTTCTTATTTGGTTTGTGTTAAACCGTAGACATCACGTTATCGTCTGTTGTTTTGATCGTGTGATCATTCATTAATAAATATGTTCACCTTCAACGCTGCGCATTGGTCCTCCTCCTTAGACGATCGTGACATCATTTCACTGTTAGTCTACACCTGTTGTCTACGACGCAAATAAAATTAGATTTGATTGAACTCCCCCTGCAAATTATGGTTTTGTTCCTTCCAAGGAATTTTTTGAACGTTGAAGCAGACTTAATTTGAAAAGTCCAAAAATGCTATTTGAAGAACAGCAAAAACAACTCCAGCCATTATCACCTTGGCTGCTGTAGCTTATTTTTTTATCTATTTTTATTTAACCCTTATTTTACTTTACCAGGTAAATTGACTGAGAACACTCAATTACAGCAACGACCTGGGGAATAGTTACAGGGGAGAGGAGGGGGTGGGGCGCTCGCCTCAAACTGAACAGAACATAGGCTATAGGCTAGTCCATGCGCATTTTTTGGACTAGGCCTGATCAAAAACCTTTGACTCTCCTCCTAAACTGCCACCATAGCCCTACACAGCACAGCCATTGGTTAAGCAGCACACAAAAACGTTTTTAATCAGCAAGAGCAGAGCTGGCCCAGGTTCAGAGTTGGAAAATCCATTGCAGGGTGTAATGCAGCCTAGTTTAAGTTACATCCCAGCAGCTATCTTAGAAATATAACTTTGCTCTGTGCTTCTCTGAGCATGCACTTCGTAGCCTATAGCCTATGGCTCATATTGCGCACCCAGCGGAAAATCAGAGATGAGGGGCGGGATCGGGCACACATTGATATACAGTAGCTTGCAAAAGTATTCACCCCCTTTGGCATTTTTCCTATTTTGTTGCCTTACAACCTGGAATTAAAATGTTTTTTTTGGGTGTTTGTATCATTTGATTTACACAACATGCCTACCACCCGGTCTGGGCTTTGACTAGGCCCTTCCAAGACATTTAAATGTTTCCCCTTAAACCACTCAAGTGTTGCTTTAGCAGTATGCTTAGGGTCATTGTCCTGCTGGAAGGTGAACCTCCATCCCAGTCTCAAATCTCTGGAAGACTGAAACAGGTTTCCCTCAATAATTTCCCTGTATTTTGTGTTAAATAATAAATAATAATACGCCATTTAGCAGACGCTTTTCTCCAAAGCGACTTACAGTCATGCGTGCATACATTTCTATTTTTTTTTGTGTATGGGTGGTCCCGGGGATCGAACCCACTACCTTGGCGTTACAAGCGCCGTGCTCTACCAGCTGAGCTACAGAGGTGTTCTCGGGGTGATGAGAGGTGTTGGGTTTGCGCCAGACATAGTGTTTTCCTTGATGGCCAAAAAGCTCAATTTTAGTCTCATCTGACCAGAGACCTTCTTCCATATGTTTGGGGAGTCTCCCACATGCCTTTTGCTTATTTTTGTCTTCAAGCAAATGCTTTTTTTCTGGCCACTCTTCCGTTAAGCCCAGCTCTGAGGAGTGTACGGCTTAAAGTAGTCCTATGGACAGATACTCCAATCTCCGCTGTGGAGCTTTGCTGCACCTTAAGGGTTATTTTTGGTCTCTTTGTTGCCTCTCTGATTAATGCCCTCCTTGCCTGGTCCGTGAGTCTTGGTGGGCAGTCCTCTCTTGGCAGGTTTGTTGTGGTGCCATATTCTTTCCATTTTTAAATAATGGATTTAATGGTGCTCTGTGGGAAGTTCAACGTTTCAGATATTTTTTTATAACCCAACCCTGATCTCTTCTCCACAACTTTGTCCCTCACCTGTTTTGAGAGCTCCTTGGTCATCACGGTGCCGCTTGCTTGGTGGTGCCCCTTGCTTGGTGATGTTGCAGACTCTGGGGCCTTTCAGAACAGGTGTATATATACTGAGAACATGTGACAGATCATGTGACACTTATTGTACACAGGTGGACTTTATTTAACTAATTATGTGACTTATGAAGATAATTGGTTGCACCAGATCTTTAGGGGCTTCATAGTAAAGGAGGTGAATACATATGCACACACCATTTTTCCGTTATACATTTTTTAGAATTTTTTGAAACAAGTTATATTTTTCATTTCACTTCACCAATTTGGACAATTTTGTGTATGTCTATTACATTAAATCCAAATAAAAGTCCATTTAAATTACAGTTTGTAATGCAACAAAATAGGAAAAACGCCAAGGGGGATGAATACTTTTGCAAGGCACTGTATAGCCTAATAAGCAACTAATTCTAAAACACTGAGAAATATTGAAATTTCATCAAATTACATGACTAGATAACAAAAAATACCAAACCCTCCCCTTGACTGAAGTTGAAAAAGCATGACCTTCCCCCATTTTCCTCCAGGCTGTAAATTTCGATCTGTCCATTAGTGACCACAGAGAGCTTCATTCACCCCAGTAAATAAAGGATATAGGCTACCACAGCCATGTGTAGTAGGGGTGCTGAGGGTACTTAATAAATCAGAATTGGTATTTATTTAAATAAAAATATGAAAAATATTTTTTGTACAAAAGTAGTGCACTGGGCCTTTAATAGTCCTGTATTAGCGGACTGATATAGCCATCTGCAGAGTGGGCAAAACATGTTTTTCAATGATATGACAAACGTTCTTGCCGGGCTTCTCTCATTGGCTGTGCTGACATATCACCATGCAGGCTACATTTTCTACTGTGATTGGTCCTATTTTCTTTGCCTCTGCACTGCAGCTTCCACAGGGATGAGCACTGCAAACCGCGCCGCCCTGATAGAATCCCCCCCGCACTAGTGTTATATTTGTGACACAAGATGTGGGTTATGGTGATTGTTATGGATTGTTCTTTACATTTTGAAAATGCATTTACTGTTTCACAAATGGCCACCAAGTTCTGTATCTGTGATCATTGTTTAGAAAATCGACAACATTGTTAAAAAAAATTACTTCTACGCAATTGAGAAGAACTGTAAATCATGGCTTATATTATACCTAACATAATGTGTCCCACTTTGAAAACAAAAACATAGGCCGTGCTTCAGATCTCGCTATAAGCTTTGTGCCCCTGACCTCTCCATTGTTGACCCGAGCATCCGGAGAGAGACAGAAAAGAGCCATTTGGAAGTTTGGGAAAGTGTGGAAGTACTCCATGCCTTCCATGGGAACTAAGAAGGAAGAGAGAAAAAATCATACAAAATATGTTTTGTTAATATAAGGCAGGTTCAGGTATGGCAGTGGTCCAATGCTATGGTATATGGTGATAACCAAGAGAGGGAGAGAATGCCTTTGATTTTGGGCCAAATAAATGACAAGTAGGACCACAATGGTGGTTAGTGGCAAGTGGCAATTAAAATGTGGTGTCCTGGAGAGAGGTTAACAGTATTACTAGGAGTGTGTGTCATTTTGGCTCAGAGCTTACCAAACACACTATATGAAGAATATAGTACAGTGTAATGGCCATTGAATGTAGAATGTAAAGAGCAAAAAATTATTGACACATTGCGTAGGCTATGAGATGGATTGTCAAAACTTGAATAATACGGCTGTCCTGGATGCATTGAGAGAAATCAGAAGCAGTTCAAATATTGAAATGAAAAAGATATCTAGGGCAATATCAACACAATTTATTATGAGTTGTAAAACCTGAAATATTACAAAATCAAGACACTGGCATGTCACAAGCATGGGAACTGCCATCGACATTATAGTCAAGATAATTAAGATACATTTAATTATTTTTCACACCATTTCAATATTCCACCACACTTGACCCCTGAACATGGCAACATTCAATCATTTAATGACCTAATTGACTTTCCCAGAGTTCATGATCTGAGTTCATGATCTGGGAATAAGATATTTTGTTATTAAAGGGATACAAAACATATTTATTTGAAATGTTTCAAAATAGACCACTCTATAATGCTATCATCTGATCATGTGTGCGTATTACAACTCAAATACTGTGGACTGTTCAATAGCCTACAGGCATCAACACATAAGGAACAAGGTGAAAGGGAAAGAAAACCACACATAAACTGTTACGTTTACTAATCCAACAGGTATGAGCAGTTGCATTAGTTAGGTTAAGCATAGGACAATACATACATTTGTTAATCTGGCATAAAACTATTCCAATTTAAGATCATTTTCAGCATTTGATATGATCAAATCTGTCCCATTATCCCAGTGGCCTTATTTGCTTACACAATGTACATTCCTGAACCAGTCAGATCAAATACAACTAACAATGAATTATTGATGTCATACACATACAGTACCAGTCAAAAGTTTGTACACACCTACTCATTCAAGGGTTTTTCTTAATTTTTTTACTATTTTCTACATTGCAGAATAATAGTGAAGAAATCAATACTATGAAATACCAGATATGGAATCATGTAGTAACCAAAAAAGTGTTAAACAAATCAAAATATATTTTATATTTGAGATTCTTAAAATAGCCACCCTATGCCTTGATGACAGCTTTGCACACTCTTGGCATTCTCTCAACCAGCTTCACCACGAATGATTTTCCAACAGTCTTGAAGTAGTTCCCACATATACTGAGCTGCTTTTCCTTCACTCTGCCATCCGACTCATCCCAAACCATCTCAATTGGGTTGAGGTCGGGGGATTGTGGAAGCCAGGTCATCTGATGCAGCACTCCATCACTCTCCTTCTTGGTAAAATAGCCCTTACACAGCCTGGAGGTGTGTTGGGTCATTGTCCTGTTGAAAAACAAATGATAGTCCCACTAAGCACAAACCAGATGGGATGGCGTATCGATGCAGAATGCTGCGGTAGTCATGCTGGTTAAGTGTGCCTTGAATTCTAAATAATTCACTGCAGTGTTACCAGCAAAGCACCCCCACACCATAACACCTCCTCCTCCATGCTTTACGGTGGGAAATACACACGCAAAGATCATCCGTTCACCCACACCGTGTCTCACAAAGACACGGTGGTTGGAACCAAAAACCTCACATTTGGACTCCAGACCAAAGGACAAATTTCCACCGGTCTAATGTTCATTGCTCGTGTTTCTTGGCCCAAGCAGGACTCTTCTTCTTATTGGTGTCCTTTAGTAGTGGTTTCTTTGCAGCAATTCGACCATGAAGGCCTGATTCACACAGTCCCCTATGAACAGTTGATGTTGAGATGTGTCTGTGACTTGAACTCTGTGAAGCATTTAATTTGGGCTGCAATTTCTGAGGCTGGTAACTCTAATGAACTTATCCTCTGCAGCAGAGGTAACTCTGGGTCTTCCATTCCTGTGGCTGTCCTCATGAGAGCCAGTTTCATCATAGCGCTTGATGGTTTTTGCTACTGCACTTGAAAAAACTTTCAAAGTTCTTGACATTTTCCGTATTGACTGACCTTCATGTCGTAAAGTAATGATGGACTGTCATTTCTCTTTGCTTATTTGAGCTGTTCTTGCCATAATATGGACTTGGTCTTTTACCAAATATTTTACCAAATATCTACCTTGTCACAACACAACTGATTGGCTCAAACGCATTAAGAAGGAAAGAAATTCCACATATTAACTTTTAAGAACCTGTTAATTGAAATGCATTCCAGGTGACTACCTCATAAAGCTGGTTGAGAGAATGCCAAGAGTGTGCAAAGCTGTCATCAAGGCAAAGCGTGGCTATTTGAAGAATCTCAAATATTGATTTGTTTAACACTTTTTGGTTACTACATGATTCCATAGGTGTTATTTCATTGTTTTGATGTCTTCACTATTATTATACAATTTAAAACATAGTAAAAATAAAGAAAAACCATTGAATGAGTAGGTGTGTCCAAACATTTGACTGGTAGTGTAATTCCAATTGAAATAGATCTGGCACTGTCATATTGATGTTACAGTAGATCAATATACTGTGGTTAAATACCAGACAAAGAACACTTGAAAGCAGAGAACCTTTAACACACTTCATGCACAATGCTTCAAAATGTTGGTGGGCCATCAGAGTACCATCCTGTCTTTGTATGGCCACACATGTTATAAGCTTACAGTGGTTACTACTAATAATAGTATAGAGCCTAACTGTCAAGATGACACCGTTATGTATTCTACTAATTGTATTCTACAGTACCACTACCATTGTAGTCTATGCTAGCTACAAAATGTATTAAGGCAAATATTGTATTAATTAACTACTTTGGTAGCTAAATAGTCAGAATGCTATTTGAATGACTTCTAAGATAAGTAATATATTTCAAACAAACCCCAATGCCCTAACATCGCAATGAACTTGACTGTTAAAGGCAATTTCCCTGACGTTTACGGTAAACACTGCGGATGTCAGCTAAAACATACATGTAGATAACCTTTAAAAGTCAAGAGTATTGCGATGTCGGCACATTGCAGTTTATTTGAATCCTGGGTCTAGAGCATAGTACATTTTGTGTTAGCTAGCCTAATCTATTCATAATCCTCAGTACTAGCTGCAAGGTCATACATGTATACTTTCCTTACACCATTCACAAAAAAATTATATCAAACATTGCACACAGATAAATGAACAGATAAATTGAGACAAAATGTATCATATGCCCTTGAATAGCAAATAAGGTAGTATTTGCTTGTCAAAATTACAATTGGGAGGACCTACAATTATTTCCTCTCCTCAGTTCAGTCAAAGCATTTAACACACAGATTAGGAGCCTTAACATGATTAGTGGACTCAGCATAAATGCACTATTTCACAATCAGTCTTATCTTTTGCTCTCCACAAAAATATACATGTAAACAACATTTGGTACAGGCCAAATGAGAATTTAAAGGCATTTCGTGTTCCAAAGTATCACATTCTTTTGCAACAAATACATGTTTTGTGCAGAGGTACTGATACTGAAAGATGGAACCGTGTCAATATTTGGCTACACGTACTTGATTGTCAAAATTCAAGTTGTTAATTTAATTAAAAACATACAATTAGCCAAGAACACAGTTTAACTTAAGTAGAAGTTGGTACTGTAGGTTTATGTATTGACTGCAATCCCAACTTGTCTTTCAGAAATTATAAGATAATCAATCTGAAATTATATCAATCTGTTCATAACATACCACAAAAATTAATACAATTGCCATACATGCATTATTATTACCACTATTGTTGAAAATATTATAATTGTATAAATTATATCATAATATATTGTTTATATTACTATATTACTTGATTATATATGATTCATAAGTCACTATACACATTACAGAATGGTAAACTGGACTTGTTTTTTCCACACCTTATTTCAACCAGTTTCCCAGCTGTGTAGACCCTACCAAAAGGACTCTGTGGTACTCATGAGCTAGGCAGCTGTTCCTTTTGGTGTATCAATACATCGATAAGGGATACAAACATTGATTTTGATCATTAACATATGTATTCTCCTTCTCATGTTCCAGTTAGTTTAAGGTCATTGATGTCATTGATGGTGTAATCCAGTGCAATAAATTATGTCGAATTTAAAGTCATGTTGACACAAATGGATAACACCAACTTTAAATGAGTTCCAAATGAATTATCACACAAAATGAAATATTTCAAGGACACTCGATTGCAACAAGTGCACTCCAACTGACGTGTTACCCATTAAAAATGAAAAATTCTTCTTCAACCTCATTCTGAAAGATCAGACAACGGAATGCTTAGAATCAGCACCCTTATCAAAATGAGGAGCATGTTGTAGAAGTATAGATGGTTGATAAGACTTCAGAACACCATGACTGAGTCTGCCACTTGTCACCTGTGGAGCAGCCAGAGGGTGTTTTATCAAGTTGATCGGAATCTGGGAGCTCTCATGGACATATAGTATATTGTGCATGGTTATTCCTTTCCAGACATACAATACAAAACAACTTCATAGACTTCTAGGCACGAGACGATTAAAAAATATATATGAGTATGAGGTCCCTATGAATTTGATGAAAAGCTTTACGCTTCCTCAAAGTTAACAAATGCAAACTGATGAAGAAGAATATAAGAAAATGGAACAAAGCAAAGTAGCCTGAAAATCAAAGAGGAAACATATTCAGCTACAATGGAATTACTATCTCATTGTTAGTTACCATTGTGAAAGTATACACAACGGCAAGAAATCCAACATTAAAAACAAAACTGTCACTTAGGTCAAAGTGAGGTAAAACTCCACTGAGGTCGTTGAATGTCATTTCAGCAAGCCATGACACCCACCATCTCAGATTGTTCTGAAATCCTTTCTGTAGTTCGAAACAGATAAGATTAGCATTCCTGCAATATTATTTTGTAATTAAGCTAATTGATTGCACACAAATTGGCCATTTAAATGTATAGGATTCATATAATATTCAATAAATATAGTACCTAACATCTTTAAAAAAGCGATCCCAGATGTTAGGGTCTATATTTATTGAATAAAATTGCCAATTTGGGTGCCATCAATTAGCTTAATTTCTCAGAGATCAAATGATATTTCAACAAAATAATATTGCAGGAATGCTAATCTTATCTGAGTTGGTGGGTGTCGAAATCCTCTTTTTGAGATGGAACGACCCACTGATGTCTTAGTATGAGAGAAATGATATAGAGCCCTTGATCATGTAAATAAAGCGTAATTCAGAGTCCACAGCAGCAGAGCAGCAGTCTGTAGTCCAGCCCAACCGAGCTCTTCCCCCAAATTCCAGACCAACACTGCTCCCGAATGCAGCTCCCATTCAACTGACTGTGACGACAGACAGATAAATTGCTTGAGCCACGCTGAGAATTTGAAAAGTATGAAAGCCAACGATACAATCTGTGTTCCAATTTGTTTAAATATGCCCTGCAACGGACAACTATCAAAGCGGAAATTGAATCAAGCAAAAAAAGTATTAGCAAGGCCCTAAAAAAGGCAAACCTGCAGCAACAGATGAAAACACAGTTTGCATTGTTCCATTAAAAATACTGATATGCTGATATTGATCAACTCATGCCACATCAGCTATCAAAAACAAAATACAATACAAACACATTTGGAAAGGAATGATGTTGGCTATCCATGAGAGCTCAACCAATTCAGGAAAAATAAATAACTTTCTGTTATTCAAAGTGCTTCGCTGTCCTAGGTTTCTGTTGAAGACCAGCTCTGGACGCTAGGCTGCAACATGGCAGTAGTGGATTCCATGGCTTGGTTTTATTAGTGTTTTATTATTGACTCCACACTAAAGGTGTCACCCAACTCGTCCCATGGCTTTCTAGACTCTGTCCTCTGCACTGGGCAGGGCTCTCACATCTGGAGTGGTGAGAAAGGGTAGAAGGGATACTGGGCCTCATCTTCATCCACAAAAAAGCACTGGAAGTAGGGCATCTCATCTGCAAAGCATCCAGAGGATAATGATAAAAAAGAGACAGTCCACACACCCTCATTTTCTTCTAAATAATTTGTGAAGCATTTATGTTGGCCTTATACTGTGAAGGCCTTCGACTTTGTTAAAAGTGTAACTGGTATGTGATACATAGATGCTTTGTGAAAATAATATTTACCTTCTGTGACGAAGGCGTCTGTTATAACATGCTCTGCTGTTGAAGAGAGAGGTGATGATTTTAATGTCACAATGATCAATGTTTCAATGAGGGCTATCTTTTACAAATTCCTACAGTATCACAGAGTGCCTTTAGATTTGGGTTGCTGAATAGGATATACTAGAAAAAGAATACAATAGAGAACACTAGAATGGAATATAAAAGAATAGGGGTACTTTACCCTTTGCTTTCTCTTCTTTGGCAGGCTTCTTCTCAACAGATTTTTCTATATTTCAAAGGGATATCAATAAAACAATTATGTATTTCTGAAAATCTTCTAACCATTTTGGGGCCATTAACCAGGTTTCCATCCAACCTTTTTATGCGAGTAAAGTACATGTCGGATAAAAAAATGTCACGACAGGCCTGATGGAAACAGTACATTTGTTGGTAAAACTGGGTCGGTAAACTATGTCGACAAAACAAAATACGCTAGACAAGGTGGGATCTTTTTGTGTCTGTAAAATTAATTATGCGAGAAATGGCAGTGGAAACGCCTTTATGCGCACATATTGATATAATAACCATCATATCAAAGTAAACTTGAAGTCACGTGATGATGTATTGTGTGGTCTTCCCACTACGACTTGGGAAAGCATGCGGTTTATTAGGCTATGAAATAAGTTCTGATGAACTTCACAGCGTGGTGAAAGTGCACGGTAATTAGCTTCATGCTCCTTTCCAACAAATATCAAGGATCTTATTCTGGTGACATGATGATCGATGCTTGGCTACGGTTTGACAAATAACAATAATCTCGCTCTAGCTGTTGGCTAGAGCGCACGTGCCAAGACCAGACCACTATATAACGCACAATATTTTTGTGACAAAAACATCAGTAGAATTGAAAATGCGATGGAAACCCATTTAAGTTGTATTTTTTATTCGGTACATGGGAATTTAACAGCAACATTTATTTTTATGTGCAATAAGTCATCAAGCACAGCCTTTTATCTCCAACAAGTACATTTGACGGAAATATCTCTGGTGGGAAAATGCACATATTGTTTTTATGCAGATTTTAGAATATTTGCATGAAAATCTGTCGCAGATTGGATGGAAACCTAGCTATTGAAAAGCAACAGGGTAGCTATAATTTGTTAGATTCAGGCCGGGTTTCAAACTGAGATAAACGGCAAACTGCACTCGACTTAACACTACGATCCTGATTCTGAGGTGTAATGGAGGATGGAAATTCCATTCGATCAGGCCACACAAAACCACATCAATCTTCTGTTCTTTAAATATCACTTTGATTCCAACTATATATGTTGAAACATTCAAAATACTGATAGAACTGTTGAAAAACCTGTATAAATCACTTCATTCAAATAGAAAGGGAATACTTTACATTATGTTACGGTAGCCTTTAAGTGGGTTGTATAGGGTTTATTAGTAGTTTTAAAGAGTTAAAACTCAAAGATAAAACTCATTCAAATTGTGGAATCGTAATTTTGATGCTTGTCCAATAGCAAATGTATATGTCTATGTATGACTCCCTGTTGAAATAAATTTGAAATAAAATGTACTATTATTAGAATAGAGAAAAGAGAGATACATGCGATGGCTCGTAAAATATGAAAATATTCCGAAAACTAAAGTGTGGTGAGCTTTCAGTGCCCGTCGGCTGCAGTAGCATCACCCAAGTGGGTGCTGCACAAAGTTATTGGTGGTTGCTATATGGAAAGGCAGGCAGGACGTCAGAGATGGCGAGATATACAGACTGTGACTCCCCTAACGGCTACTGCAGTGCTCTCTCCGCTCAGAGTTCAACGATGCACCTTCCATTCCAGTCCTGAACTGCTCAATCAACCCTTCAATTCACTTTTTATTTCCCTAAATCTAGACCCACTTAATTTTATTTTCTTTTACTGCAATTCAGCTTTTAGCTTGAGAATGGGAACAAGATTAAATAAACCTTACTATGTATTTAATAACAGCAATAATTGATTACAGTATAAACCCATTATTTTACAGTGAAAGAAATGTGAAAGACAATGCAGTAGCTACTGTACCTTTCCTGGCAGGGGTTGCCTTAGCCTCTTTTGGAGATTCAGGTTCTGCACAAGATAAGACAGAGAAATGATTGGTAATACAAAAGCATGTTTGTCAGTCATTGCAAAGAGACAACTGAGGTAAAAAAAAATAGCATGTAATACAATGAGTTTGTTTACTTCAGAAATTGTAAAAGAAACCAAACAGTAATTCATGGCTTTGTAGCGAGCAAAATGTATTAAAGCACAAACTTCAACTCAAATTGCACTGCCCTGAAATTACTGCAAAAAGTCAGTCTGGCATTTCTACAGCTGCCAAACTATGCATGAATACCTTTCATGACAGGGACTGATTTGGGAGCCTTTTCTTTGGGAGTATCTGCTTTGACAGGAGAGAACACAATCTAAAGAAATAGGACTCCTCCTCGATCTTCAGACATTTCAGACTGTTCATAAACAGCATTCAGTAAAGGTAAGGATGTTATTTAGACACTGTCAATGTGTGGTAATTCTAATAATTAACATTGTTGATGTGTTAATACTGGAATTACCTACCTTTTTTCACAGGTAGTGGTTTGGCCTTCTCGTTTGGAGCCTCAGGCTCTTATAAAAAAAAAGAGAGGCATACAGTGCCTTCAGAAAGTATTCGTACCCTTTAACTTATTGCACATTTTGTTGTGTGTGCTACAGCCTGAATATAAAATGGATTAAATATATATTTTTCTCACCCATCTACACATAATACCCCATAATAACAAAGTGAAAACATGTTTTGAGAATTTTATGCATATTTATTGAAAATGTAATACAGAAATACAGTATATAATTTACATAAGTATTCACACCCCTGAGTCAATACTTTAAAGATGCACTTTTGGCGACAATTACATCTGTGAGTCTTTTTGGGTAAGTCTCTAGAGAGCTTTGCACTCTGGATTGTACAACATTTGCCCATTATTCTTTTAAAAGCTCTGCCAAGTTGATTGTTGATCATTGCTAGACAGCCATTGTCAGCCAATTTAAGTCAAAACTGTAACTAGGCCACTCAGGAACATTCAATGTCGTCTTGGTATGCAACCAGCCTGAACCAGGTTTTCCTCTAGGATTTTGCCTGTGCTTATAGCTGTATTCTGTTTACTTTTATCCTAGAAAACTCCCTAGTCCTTGCCGATGACAAGCATACCTATAACATGATGCAGCCACCACCATGCTCGAAAATATGAAGAGTGGTACTCAGCAATGTGTTATGTAGGATTTGCCCCAAACATAACACTTTGTATTCAGGACAAAAAGTTAATTTATTTGCCACATTTTTGGCAGCATTACTTAAGTGCCTTGTTGCAAACAGGATGCATGTTTTGGAATATTGTTATTCTGTATAGGATTCCTTCTTTCACTCTGTCATTTAGGTTAGTATTGTGGAGTAACTAAAATGTTGTTGATCCATCCTCAGTTTTCTCCTATCACAACCATTAAACTCTGTAACTATTTTAAAATCACCATTGGGCTCATGTTGAAATCCCTGAGCAGTTTCCTTACTCTCTGGCAACTGAGTTAGGAAAGACCCCTGTATCTTTGTAGTGACTGGGGTATTGATACACCATCCAAAGTGTAATTAATAACTTCACCATGCACAAAGGGATATTCAGCATCTGCTTTTTTTATTTTTACACATTTACCAATCGGTGCCCTTCTTTGCAAGGCATTGAAAAATCTCCCTCGTCTTTGTGGTTGAATCTGTGCTTGAAATTCACTACTCGATTAAGGGACCACTATTATTGAAAATGGAATGAGTCCATGCAACTTATTATGTGATTTGTTAAGCACATTTTTACTCCTGATCTTATTTAGGCTTGCCATAACAAAGGGGTTGAATATTACTGATGCCATTCTAAAAATTAATTTACTAAATAATCTACAAAATAATTCCACTTTGACATTATGGGGTACTGTGTGTAAATCAGTGCCCATAATCTCAATTTAATTAATTTAATATTCAGGCTGTAACAAAACTACAGTGGGGGAAGAAAGTATTTAGTCAGCCACCAATTGTGCAAGTTCTCCCACTTAAAAAGATGAGAGAGGCCTGTATTTTTCATCATAGGTACATGTCAACTATGACAGACAAATTGAGAAAAAAAAAATCCAGAAAATCACATTGAAGGATTTTTTATGAATTTATTTGCAAGTTATGGTGGAAAATAATTATTTGGTCACCTACAAACAAGCAAGATTTCTGGCTCTCACAGACCTGTAACTTCTTCTTTAAGAAGCTCCTCTGTCCTCCACTCGTTACCTGTATTAATGGCACCTGTTTGAACTTGTTATAAGAGACCTGTCCACAACCTCAAACAGTCACACTCCAAACTCCACTATGGCCAAGACCAAAGAGCTGTCAAAGGACAACAGAAACACAATTTTAGACCTGCACCAGGCTGGGAAGACTGAATCTGCAATAGGTAAGCAGCTTGGTTTGAAGAACTCAACTGTGGGAGCAATTATTAGGAAATGGAAGACATACAAGACCACTGATAATCTCCCTCGATCTGGGGCTCCACGCAAGATCTCACCCCGTGGGGTCAAAATGATCACAAGAACGGTGAGCAAAAATCCCAGAACCACACGGGGGGACCTAGTGAATGACCTGCAGAGAACTGGGACCAAAGTAAGAAAGCCTACCATCAGTAACACACTACACCGCCAGGGACTCAAATCCTGCAGTGCTAGACGTGTCCCCCTGCTTAAGCCAGTACATGTCCAGGCCCGTCTGAAGATTGCTAGAGTGCATTTGGATGATCCAGAAGAGGATTGGGAGAATGTCATATGGTCAGATGAAACCAAAATATAGCTTTTTGGTAAAAACTCAACTCGTCGTGTTTGGAGGACAAAGAATGCTGAGTTGCATCCAAAGAACACCATACCTACTTTGAAGCATGGGGGTGGAAACATCATGCTTTGGGGCTGTTTTTCTGCAAAGGGACCAGGACGACTGATCCGTGTAAAGGAAAGAATGAATGGGGCCATGTATCGTGAGATTTTGAGTGAAAACCTCCTTCCATCAGCAAGGGCATTGAAGATGAAACGTGGCTGGGTCTTTCAGCATGACAATGATCCCAAACACACCGCCCGGGCAACGAAGGAGTGGCTTCGTAAGAAGCATTTCAAGGTCCTGGAGTGGCCTAGCCAGTCTCCAGATCTCAACCCCATAGAAAATCTTTGGAGGGAGTTGAAAGTCCTTGTTGCCCAGCGACAGCCCCAAAACATCACTGCTCTAGAGGAGATCTGCATGGAGGAATGGGCCAAAATACCAGCAACAGTGTGTGAAAACCTTGTGAAGACTTACAGAAAACATTTGACCTGTGTCTTTGCCAACAAAGGGTATATAACAAAGTATTGAGTAACTTTTGTTATTGACCAAATACTTATTTTCCACCATAATTTGCAAATAAATTCATTAAAAATCCTACAATGTGATTTTCTGGATATTTTTTTCTCATTTTGATGAAAATTACAGGCCTCTCTCATCTTTTTAAGTGGGAGAACTTGCACAATTGGTGGCTGACTAAATACTTTTTTTTCCCCACTGTAAATGAAGAAAAAGAAAAGGGGTGTGAATACTTTCAGAAGGCACTGTATTTCAGTTTATATAAAGAGGCACTCATTCAGTGTTGGGAGCTACGTAGCGTTTAAAATACATTCATTCGAAGCAGACAGTTTGGCCCCAACTTGCACTATGCAAATAAATTGCCATTGTGAAACCTTCTCCTACATCTTTTTGCCAATTTTGAGATGCATTGAATTGTTCTTTATTTTTTTAAATTATTTTTTTGTACTTTTACCCCCTTTTTCGTGATATCCAATTGGTAGTTACAGTCTTGTCCCATCGCTGCAACTCCCCTACGGACTCGGAAGAGGCGAAGGTCGAGAGCCATGCGTCCTCTGAAACACAACCCTGCCAAGCCGCACTGCTTCTTGACACACTGCTCGCTTAACCCGGAAGCCAGCCGCACCAATATGTCAGAGGAAACACCATCCAGCTGGCGACCGGAGTCAGCTTGCAGGTGCCCGGCCCGCCACAAGGAGTCGCTACAGCGCGATGGGACAAGGAAATCCCGGCCGGCCAAACCCTCCCCTTGCCTGGACAACGCTGGGACAATTGTGCACCGCTTCATGGGTCTCCTGGTCACGGCCAGCTGTGAGCATTGAATTGTTCTAATTGGAAGCTAATAATTCACAAAATATATTTAGCATTAGTAAATCTATGATTTCTATGTACATCTAAACACTACTGTACATGAATACCTTAATTTACAGAGACTGGTTGGGCCTTTTCTTTGGGATTATCTGCTTCAATAAGAGAGAGCACCATCTAACCAATCTTATTTTCTGACTAGTTTTAAACATTGAGCTGTTTATCAACACTTCATGATGTAAGTAATTCATTTATAAATATATGAAATAAAACCTATCGTCGCTGTCTGATGAAAACAGTTGAGAAGTTATTTAAAAGAAAATTAGGGCCAAACCCACTTTTCCTCAGAGCTGTTGGTTTGACATTGTCTTTTGTAGCTTGAGTCTCTGTGTTGCCGGTAAAAATACAAAACATTTAGAGCACAAAAATAAGAATTACACTGCAAGTTAAACACTTGAGTATGCAATATATTGCACATTCTCTGCAAGTAGAAAATGCCAAAATCCCTTTGAGCATGTTTGAGATGCTCTGGTACGACGTGTACGACAGGGTGTTCCAGTTCCCACCAACTTCGCACAGCCATTGAAGAGGAGTGGGACAACATTCCACAGGCTACAATCTGTTGATCAACTCTATGCGAAGGAGATGTGTCTTACTGCATGAGGCAAATGGTGGTTACACCAGATACTGACTGGTTTTCTGATCCACGCCCCTACCTTTTCTTAAGGTATCTTTGACCAACAGATGCATATCTGTTTTCCCAGTCATGTGAACTCCATAGATTAGGGCCTAATTAATATATTTCAATTGACTGATTTCCTTATATGAACTGTAACTCAGTAAAATATTTTTAATTGGTGCATGTTGCGTTTATATTTTTGTTGAGTGTACGTATCAAATCCAATTCTTGAATTCACTCATGAAGTGGAGAATGTACATGGAATTCAATTTGAAATGCAACAATCTTCAAGAATTGAATTTATATTAGACTGTATGAATAGGAATTCAATTGGGATTCTAATTGAATGAGATTCAATATTTTTGCATTTCCCAGTTAATGGAAATAACACATTTAGTATAAAAAATTTACTGCAGGATTTGTTTTAAATCATTTCAACTTGTTATTCTATATTTCCAGTCTAGCTGGGTTACCTGAACAGTGAAATGATCAGCCTGACAGCCTGAGGGAATTTAATTCAGAATTGGAATTTGTGTAATTGTTTGGGATAATATTGAATTGGGAATGACATTTTTGGAATTGACCTTACATTGGAATTAAGAGTAATTTAATTCTCTCTTTAAGACTGACCTGGAATTTGAATTGAATTGCATTGATGGAATTTACAGGGAGAGGGAATCGAATTTGAATTGAATATGTGGAATTAACCCCAACCCTGACTACAGTGATTTTTGAAAGGGCATAACAACTTCACAAAATGTGCAATTCTTTTCAGGCACAGCTTTGGCCTCTTTCCGTGCCACAGGCTCTACATTGCAAGAAACAATACATTTTAAGGGCATATTTGGTCACCTGAAAGGGTAAAGGTCAAAGGGAATTTAAAACAAGAGGGCTGTTAGGAAATGATAGTAAACCCCATAAAAACCAACGAGTCAATTGCAACCAACGGGCCGAATGTTGCGCTATGCTACGCAATACAGCTGGATTTCTTAAAACGCTAGTAACAGGAGATTACATGCACCTGCATGCTAAACTAAGCTTGATTGCAATGAAAAACCCACAATAATAAACCAGCAGATCAGTTGTTACCGTGTCAAGTGATTAAGATACCAGACAGCTGGTCAAGATTCTCTACTCTTGCCCCCAATGAAATATCGACCTATCAGTAGCAGCGGAAACCGTAAGGCTGATGAATGTAAAAATACTTATTATAGTATAAGAATATATAAGTATTAGGCCTATGTTTAATTCAAATGTTTCACTTTAAATGGTAAAATAATATACGCCATTCGAAATAACTTTATAGGCTACATTTTCATTTGATAAAAAAATGAAGTGACTTACAGTAGTGAGTGCATACATTCTAATACTTTTTTCGTACTGGTCTCCCATGGGAATTGAACCCACAACCCTGACGCTGCATGTACCATGCTCTACCAACTGAGCTACACAGGATTTTCTTGATATAGTTACAGATTTCAAATATGGACTGTCCAGAGATATTTTACCTCTGATCTTGATAATGACCATATCAAACCATTTTCTTTAAAAAGACAGTTTTAAGGGATTACATAAATTGGAAACAAATAAAACAATAAGAGTAGGCTACACCAACATTAGTTTTTCATTCATACAACGTGCCGGGTAAATTGCCACAGTAGCGTTGCAGTGGTAAACCAGGAAATACTTAATTTCCGTGGTACTGAATGATTGTCAAATAGATAAATCGCCCTTAGTCTGCTCACAAAGCAAGTCTAAGTTGTTCCGATGATAACACCAACCAGAGGGAAAGATTGTCTTGAAAAATGTTTGCTGCGATCAGGACTAAAAGATAACCTCAACATCAGCATTAGGGAGGGGTAAATCAGTGGCCAATGTTGGTTTGTCATGCCCTGGCCTTGAGAGGCCGGTTGTCTTTAGTTGGTTTGGTCAGGGCGTGAGTATCTATGTTAGATATTCTATGTTTAGGTTCTAGTTTTGCTATTTCTATGTCTGGCCGGGTATGATTCCCAATCAGAGGCAGCTGTTGCTCATTGTCTCTGATTGGGGATCATACATAGGTAGCCCATTGCCTGCTGTGTATTGTGGGATCTTGTTCCTGTTAGGCTGGTATGTGTATAGCCCTTTGGACTTCACGTTACGTTGTTTCTTGTTTTGTTGAATGTTTATTTAGTTAATAAACATGTATGCTTTTCACGCTGCACCTTGGTCCGACCAGTCTCTCAACATACGTGACATGGTTGCAATTGAGATCAGCTGTGTGGGTGATTTTAGCACGTATTGATGGTTTAACGAGAGATCAGCTGGCGATAATAGGGTTGCTTTCGATGGTTGCAATTGGCCCAACATGGATACATATATTCATTGAGGGGGCAACGTAACCAAATGTATTTGATTTCCCTTAATTCAGCAAATAAAACAATAATACAAAAGTAGCATTGGATGAAATGCAACAACATTAGAAGTACTAGTGAGTATGAGCAACAAAAAGTACCTTTCTTAACTGCTGGAGGTCTGGCCTTATCTTTTAGAGCCTCAGGTTCTAAAATAACCATTATTTTGGATAACATTTGTTCTAAATGCAACAACATAATCAGGCAGCTATAGCACTTCTGATGCTGCTAAAGAAGCCTAGGAAGCACCATTGAGCATTAGCAACTTCTAAAGCATTCTGAAGAAGCCAAACACTATCAGTACCTTTCTTAACAGCTACCGGTTTGGCGTTTTCTTTGGGAGTATCTGCTCTGACAGGAGATAATAACATCTGAACAATGTACCTAATTCCTTTACATTCAAACAATGTGCTGATCATGAACATAAGTAGTAGAGCATGTATAACATTACATGCTGTAAGCATGTACAGTATATTCGGAAAGTATTCAGACCCCTTTACTTTTTCCACATTTTGTTATGTTACAGCCTTATTCTAAAATGGATTAAATAGTTTTTTCCCCCTCAGCAATCTACACACAGTAACCCATAATGAAAAAGCAAAAAGACTAGAGTCTTCTTGGGTATGACGCTACAAGCTTGGCACACCTGTATTTGGGGAGTTTCTCCCATTCTTCTCTGCAGATCCTCTCAAGCTCTGTCAGGTTGGATGAGGAACGTCGCTGCACAGCTATTTTACATTTACATTTTAGTCATTTAGCAGACACTCTTATCCAGAGCGACTTACAGTTAGTGAATACATATTTTTTTATGCTGGCCCCCCCGTGGGAATCGAACCCACAACCCTGGCGTTGCAAACGCCATGCTCTATCAACTGAGCTACATCCCTGCCGGCCATTCCCTCCCCTACCCTGGACAACGCTGGGCCAATTGTGCGCCGCCCATGAGTCTCCCGGTCGCGGCCGGCTGCGACAGAGCCTGGATTCGAACCAGGATCTCTAGTGGCACAGTTAGCACTGAGATGCAGTGCCTTAGACCACTGCGCCACTCAGGAGTACTCAGGAGATTTTCATGTCTCTCCAGAGATGTTCGATCGGGTTCAAGTCAGGGCTCTGGCTGGGCCACTCAAGCACATTCAGAGACTTGTCCCGAAGCCACTCCTGTATTGTCTTGACTGTGTGCTTAGGGTTGTAGTCCGGTTGGAAGGTGAACCTTCGCCCCAGCCTGAGGTCCTGAGCGCTTTGGAGCAGGTTTTCATCAAGGATCTCTCTGTACTTTGCTCCGTTCATCTTTCCCTCGATCCTGACTAGTCTCCCAGTCCCTGCCCCTGAAAAACATCCCCACAGCATGATGCTGCCACCACTATGCTTCACTGTAGGGTTGGTGCCAGGTTTCCTTCAGACGTGACGCTTGGCATTCAGGCCAAAGAGTTCCATCTTATTTTCATCAGACCAGAGAATCTTGTTTCTCATGATCTGAGAGTCTTTTAGGTGCCTTTTGGAAAACTCCAATAGGGCTGTCATGTGCCTTTTACTGAGGAGTGGCTTTCGTCTGGCCACTCTACCATAAAGGCCTGATTGGTGGAGTGCTGCAGAGATGGTTGTCCTTCTGGAAGGTTCTCCCATCTCCACAGAGGAACTCTGGAGCTCTATCAGAGTGACCATCAGGTTCTTGGTCACCTCCCTGACCAAGGCCCTTCTCCCCTGATTGCTCAGTTTGGCTGGGCAGCCAGCTCTAGGAAGAGTCTTGGTGGTTCCAAACTTCTTCCATTCAAGAATGATGGAGTCCACTGTGTTCTTGGGGACCTTCAATGCTGCAGAAATGGTTTGGTACCCTTCCCCAGATCTGTGCCTCGACACAATCCTATCTCGGAGCTCTACGGACAATTATTTTGACCTCATAGTGCATGTCAGAGCAAAAACCAAGATGTCAACTGTGGGACCTTATATAGACAGGTGTGTGCCTTTCCAAATCATGTCCAATCAATTGAATTTACCACAGGTGGACTCCAATCAAGTTGTAGAAACATCTCAAGGATGATCAATGGAAACGGGATGCACCTGAGCTCAATTTTGAGTCTCATAGCAAAGAGTCAGAATACTTATGTAAATAAGGTAATTCTGTTGTTACTTTTAATAAATTTGCACACATTTCTAAAAACCTGTTTTCTCTGTTATTATGGGGTATTGTGTGTTCATTGATTAGGATTTTTATTTATTTAATCCATTTTAGAATAAGGCTGTAACGTAACAAAATGTGGAAAAAGGGAAGTGGTCTGAATACTTTCCGAATGCACTGTATGAGCCCTTCTTTATAATGTTTTATAAATCAACTGATGTCGATACAGTATCTTTCTATGTGGCAATTTTTCAACAGGTTCGATGTGACATAACTCTGATTCATTATAAGATGATACTGACACATTATCAGCATAAATACTAAAGACAAGTCTTATAATGCATTATGACCGTATTTATTAGAAATCCATTAGTAATTATTTAGATAAAACTGACAATGATGTGTGCTAAAAGCAAAAACTGACCCAAACAAATCTTAATATTATCTCTCTTGGAAGTCAGACACCTTTTGTGACTGGTTTGGCCTTTTCTTTTGGAAGCTTCTATATTAAATGAAAAATGAAATAATAATACGTTATGTTTTTTGTTATATTTATCTCAGCAGGAGAGGATGTTTTCCAACAATCCTGATCCATTTCATATACCAAGCATCTTGTTAGCTAAAACTTAAGGATTTGAAACAACCATGAGAAATAAAATGTGGCTTGAGAATAAAACATACTTTGTTATAAGGGTCAACACTGCAGCTGCTAGTTGATAGCAAATGCATATACAGTTGAAGTCGGAAGTTTACATGCACCTTTGCCAAATATATTTAAACTCAGTTTTTCACAATTCCTGACATGTAATCCTAGTAAAAATTCCCTGTCTTAGGTCAGTTAGGATCACCACTTTGTTTTAAGAATGTGAAATGTCAGAATAATAGTAGAGAGAATTATTTATTTCAGTTTTTATTTATTTCAACACATTCCCAGTGGGTCAGAAGTTTACATACACTCAATTCGTATTTGGTAGCAGAAAGAGGAGGAAGGGAAGCGCTACTAAGGTACACAATAGTAAATGTTGGTAGACAGAAGGTGCTCTTTGGTCAAAGGGGTGAATTGGTCATCTAAAAGAAAGGAGGACCAAGGCAAACAAGATATTTTTTTAAAGATTTAAAAAAAATCTTGTTTCTATTGAACATGCCATACTAATAAAGGCATTTTAATTAATTATATGAAGAGTGCCTTGGTCCTCCTTTCTTTTTAGTATTTGGTAGCATTGCCTTTAAATTGTTTAACTTGGGTCAAACATTTCGGGTAGCCTTCCACAAGCTTCCCACAATAAGTTGGGTGAATTTTGGCCCATTCCTCCTGACAGAGCTGGTGTAACTGAGTCAGGTTTGTAGGCCTCCTTGCTCGCACATACTTTTTCAGTTCTGCCCACACATTTTCTGTAGGGTTGAGGTCAGGGCTTTGTGATGGCCACTCCAATACCTTGACTTTGTTGTCCTTAAGCCATTTTGCCACAACTTTGGAAGTATGCTTGGGGTCATTGTCCATTTGGAAGACCCATTTGTGACCAAGCTTTAACTTCCTGACTGATGTCTTGAGATGTTGCTTCAATATATCCACATAATTTTCCTTCCTCATGATGCCATCTATTTTGTGAAGTGCACCAGTCTCTCCTGCAGCAAAGCACCCCCACAGCATGATGCTGCCACCCCCGTGCTTCACGGTTGGGATGGTGTTCTTCGGCTTGCAAGATAACCTCTTTATCCTCCAAGCATAAAGATGGTCATTATGGCCAAACAGTTCTATTTTTGTTTCATCAGATCAGAGGACATTTCTCCAAAAAGTACGATCTTTGTTCCCATGTGCAGTTGCAAACCGTAGTCTGGCTTTTTTATGACGGTTTTGGAGCAGTGGCTTCTTCCTTGCTGAGCGGCCTTTCAGGTTATTTCGATATAGGACTAGTTTTACTGTGGATATAGATACTTTTGTACCTGTTTCCTCCAGCATCTTCACAAGATCCTTTGCTGTTGCTCTGGGATTGACTTGCCCTTTTCGCACCAAAGTACGTTCATGTCTAGGAGACAGAACGCGTCTCCTTCCTGAGTGGTATGACGGCTGCGTGGTCCCATGGTGTTTATACTTGCGTACTATTGTTTGTACAGAGGAACGTGGTACCTTTAGCCGTTTGGAAATTGCTCCCAAGGGTGAAAGACTTGTGGAGGTCCCAAAAGTTTTTCTGAGGTCTTGGCTGATTTCTTTTGATTTTCCCATGATGTCAAGCAAAGAGGCACTGAGTTTGAAGGTAGGCCTTGAAATACATCCATATTTTCTTAACTCTATTTTCTTGAAACTGCATTGATGGTTAAGGGTTTTTAAGAAAGCATTTCACGGTAAGGTCTACATCTGTTGTATTTGGCGCATGTGTGAAATTACATTTTGATTTGTGAGCGAGGAAGCAATACTCCTAAGCAGCACTGTTACAGAGGTGCCGTTTAGTCCCGGATCCGCAGTTGCTCAACGACTGGGTTCACTGTGGAGCGAGTTTAGAGGGGTGAGTGTAAGGGAGCTAAGATCTACCATAAACTCACTGCACAGTTTGAAATGCAGTGGCTGGCATGTAGCCTAGCGGTTGAGAGCGATGGGAAAGTAACCGAAAGGTCACTGGTTGGAATCTGCTGTTCTGCCCTTGAGCAAGACAGTTAACCCCAACAAAAACTGCTCCCCGGGCACCGATGACATGGATGTCGATCAAGGCAGCCCCTAGCACGTCTCTGATTCAGAGGTTGGATTAAATGCGGAAGACACATTTCAGTTGCTGGTTCGAATCCCCAAGCTGGCAAGTTGGACAGAATCTGCCATTCTGCCCTTGAGCAATGCAGTTAACCCCCAACAACAACTGCTCCCTGAACGCTGATCATGTGGATGTCTGATTCAGAGGGGTTGGGTTAAATGCCAAGCACGGCGGTACATTGTCAAGCAGAGCGCTCATGTGTGTTGGTGAGGAAGAGGGCACGAGATCAAGTACCAGTATATTTGTTGTGAGTGAAGAGCAATACTGCTAAGCAGCACAGTGAAGCCTGTTACATAAATGCGCATTAAGTTGATCTAGTTCTCGAGTTCTACCGGATGGCTTTCAAAACATCTATACCTTTCTTTATATTAATTGCTTTGGGCTTTTCTTTGGTAAATAGTTTGACAGAAGATAATGTATTAAAATAAATACAATTCCTATTGAAATATTACACTATTCATGAATAATCTAAACAATTATAGGAAAAATTCATAATAAGCTCTTGCCTTTCTTGACAGCTGCTTGTGCAGCCTTGTCTTTTAGTCTCATGTTCTAACATCATATTTCTCAGTGCATATAAGATACATGCAAATACACACATTCTATACAGTATTTACTCTAGATACACTGGACACTGATTGTGAGGACTTCAGAAAAATGTAATGGACCCTTTCTTTACAGGTACTGATTTGGCCACTTTTGGTTCCTTAAATTGGAATAAAGAAAAGCGAGTTACAGTTAATAATATAATAGACTGAATTCAAACATTGCATTCCGACTTGAGATACTGGATGTACTTCACTCAAATGTTGACTTCAATAGATCATTTGGCAAAGGTCTGAGTACTTAACTACACTCTGAATAGGGCTCACCGTGAGTAGATCATCAAGTACAGAAGCATTTCAACAACTATATTTTACTTACTTAATAGACATAGTTTATTTTGTCATTATTACTATTGTTACAGGTTTTGGTTTTTCCATTTATGCTTTGAGGTTGGACTTTCAGCACGTATAGCACATTGGCACGTAGGGTCACATCGGTAGTCAGTGTGTGTTAGACCTGTGTGGGCTTGTCCATCTCGTTAGTCGGAAGGTGTTTCATCTGTGCTGGCCCAGGTGATATTTAAGAGTGGCTGGCCCAGTGCTCCAGTTGTCTTGAGAGATGTGGAGGGTTAACACCTTTAGTTGGCGCTCCCTATTTTGATTTCTAGACAAACAATCTGATCTTCCCTGTTTTCATTTTTGCTCAACTTTTTGGTTTGCTTCCTGTCTTTAAGTTTGGTGTGGGTTTTTCTTTGGTTTGACTCTTCTTAGGCAAATTTAGTGGGCGCTCATGGTGGGTGTGTTTTAGGTCCCAGTTGATGCTAGTCAACTTTCAGTGGACACCCCCATGAGTGTCTCTCAGAACCACTCCTAAAACCCCACCTGTTTTGTTTTGGTTATTGTTTGTGACTTTGTTAGTTCCCATTTCTGTTTGAGTGACAATGTTTTTATTTTCTTGCTGGGGAATGTAACACTAAGGCTCTATTCTTTCATAAAATGCTAATAAACCCATTTACAATCAGTTCAACTTGTATTACAATAACATCCCTTTCTAAAGGGAGTGGCGCAGTGGTCTAAGGCACTGCATCGCAGTGCTAGCTGTGCCACTTGAGATCCTGGTTCGAATCCAGGCTCTGTCGTAGCCGGCCGCGACCGGGAGACCCATGGGGTGGCACACAATTGGTCCAGGGTAGGGGAGGGAATGGCCGGCAGGGATGTAGCTCAGTTGGTAGAGCATGGTGTTTGCAACGCCAGGGTTGTGGGTTCAATTCCCACGGGGGGCCAGTATGAAAAAATTAAAATAAATAATGTATGCACTCACTAACTGTAAGTCGCTCTGGATAAGAGTGTCTGCTAAATGACTAAAATGTAAATGTAAAGACAATTGGTTTGCATTATACACTTTATTACACTAAAGGTATTATTTAGATGAAGATAAAGGTTATTACCATTTTTTTCAGGTGCTGGTTTAGCCCTCTCTTTTGGAGACTCATGTTCTAGAATAAAAAGCATGCAAAATAATATTTGTGACAGAAATATATCCAAATAAAAAATGTACTGGACTGCTACTTCAACAGCTAATGAGCACTAATGAAAACTAGAGGGCAGTACTGCGCATAAGCAACTAATTGCTACTAATGCAAGCACTACAGTAGTATCTTTCTTTAAATGGGCTGGTTTGGCCTTATCTTTAAATATATCTGGCCCAACAGGGAAGAATGCATTTGATACAGATTTAGATCTTATTCATATGTATGTACAACATTTATCATGAACTTCTATCTATTCTAGACAACTTAATTTAAAAAAATATATATTTAACCTTTATTTTGACAGGGAAGTATTTTACAGATGAACCCTGTATAATGTCTGCAGACTCGTTTCAACTTTAGCTTTATGCACGAAGTGATTTTGTCTGTCTGTAACCAAGGGAAAGTGGTCTTGTTTCAATTGTACTAAATGCTTTTGTATTTTCTCATGTTGAGAAATCCATCTGAGAACATTACCGCAAGATGAGACTGCCTTTGTTACAACCGCTAGACTCTCCCGTAACGCAATCGGAGATGCGAGCTCCACAGCCAAAGAAAATCTATCCTTTGTCCAGAAAATGTGATGTGTCGCTCTACATGCAAATTAGGTGTCAGAGGTCATGTGTTATGACATTTTTATCCTTGGCTGTGACGTGTTAATACCCATGATGCGAAGCAGAGTGGCGTAGACCACCACAGCCATGATAATGTCATAACACATGGACTCGAATGTATTATTACGGGTTACCAGCATTAAAATGCAAGATTCTTTCCCAAACCATGATTTTTGTTTCAACAAAATGTGATGCTACATACACTAACACTGGTTGTCAAGTGCAATTTTAGGCATTGACTGCCATGTAAAGCAAAACTACCCAAGCACTGGTTGATAGTTCCAGAACTATGGCAAACAAAAATGGTTGCTATGGAGGTCAAACAAAGCTTCAGCCCCCCCACCCCCCCCCCCCCACCCCCACTTGCTAGCTAGCCAACTACACAGCTAACAAAATCACTTCGGGCTGAAGCTTTGTTTGACCTGTTTTTCTATTGACATTTATTTGTATATATCCATAAAAATTATGCGGATTCATGATTTTGACTGGCTGAGAAAAGCTGCTATTGTCTCTTCCTCACTCCCCACACATTCTTATTGGACACAATGGAGATCCAATTTCAATATTGCAACAATGTTGCAAATGTCGGAGATAATGTCTAAATGCTTTTTACAGTGGAGATCAAGTTTATAAATTGCATGGCAGGGCAGTGGATCTGTAAAAGTAGTGGTAGTAGTGCGTTGCTAGGTAACAATGTAAACGATTGCACTTTTTATGAATGTACTGGGCATGTGTATGTTGTCTAGTATATCATGGGCAGGATAGGCTCTAACAATGGGAATTCCAAACCACCTGTTGTATAAACAGAAATGTCTGTCAGAACTGGTCCAGTTATAGGTGCAACTTAATGTCTAAATCAAACAATGTGACAACTATTCACGTACAACAAAAGTTGGCCTCCATTTTTCTCCCGCAAAAAAATCCCGCAATCAGCAGACCAGAGCCATGGCAAATGTGATATTTTCAGGTCACCTTTAGATTAGTCTTTTGTGACAGACAAAAACATTGCAATCTTACGTCATGCAGTCATTATTCAGCTATGTAAGGAACAAAACGTCTGTTGCACTGGTTTGTTGCATTAATTATTTGGACAAATCATGATTTCGCTGAGGGAGGTGACCCTACAGCTGGCATCATTTTGATTTTTGGAAGTGGAGGGCTTGGTCATTGGCAGAGGCTTTCAAGAGTGAGGTGGAGGGTGTTGGGTGTACTTGTCCAAAACTCACAAAACATTTGGTTCTGGGTGTTGAGATTACCTGTAGATGCGCCTGCACAGATCTGAGCAAACACTGTGCCTAGTTATTAAAAGGAGTATCTGTAGGGAGTGTATACTAAAAGTCAGTTTAGTTGACAGTCAGTCCAAACCCCAGGGTTTGTATCTTAGAGGTTCTTCAACTGTATCATGCTGAAAACGGTATAACATTTACCGACGTACAGCCCTTCGCTGTTTCACATCCTGAGACTTTGTGGGAGAAAATGTGACCTAACTTTTCTCAAGATTACATTGACGGGGGGTTCTGATCCTAGATCAGCACTCCTACTCCGAGTCGCTTGATACATATGGGTCCCAGATCTGTGCATTTTGCTCACATTGTTTAGACAAAGAAAATGTCACCACTGGTGAAAATTAACAAATTCTGTACAGTGTTGTACTATTTTAAAGATAATGTCTCACCTTTCTTTACAGCAGCTTGTTTGGTCTTTTCTTTTGGTGCTTCAGGCTCTGTGTGTACAAATAAGAACAAAATGTAAATTGTTGCACAGCACAATGACAGACTTGAAATGTCCAATGCAGCCGCTTTTATGACAATATCAAATCATTTCTAGGTAACAATTAAGTACATTACTGTGATTTGTTTTTTAAAGAAAAAATGGTCAGAAGGAAACAAAAATAGATTCTTAGCAAAGAGCGATTTCTGAAGTAAGAATCTTGCTCGGACTGTCTGGGAGTAGTCTGAGTGGGAAGGGGAAAACTGAAAACTAGCTGTTATTGGCAGAGTTTTGGAACTCTTTCTTATTGGACTATTAGCTAATTTACCACCTGGTGATGTCACCAGGCAGGCCAAAACTCCATCCCACCAAAACAGGCAAATTTCAGGTGGTCTTTTCAAACAATTCTTACACTAAAAGGGCATTATCATGATTTTCACAGTATTATTCCAACCTCAGTGTGGATATATATATATATATATATATATATATATATATATATATATATATATATATATATATATATATACACATACATACACACACACACACACAGGAAAATCATGTTTTCGACTGCACTGGGCCTTTTAAGAAATTATTAAAGTTTGGCAGCCCCTCAAATTGCTTTGTTACATAAAAAAGCTTCAACGCAGCTTAACGTCAGCAGCTGAACACTACGTAAATACCTGTCGTTACAGGGACAGGTTTGGCCTTCTCTTTGGAACCCATTGGTAGTATAGGAAATAAATGTTAGCGTACATTACAGTCAGTGGAGGCTGCTGAGGGGAGGATGACTCATAATAATGGCTGGAATGGAGTCAATGGAATGGCATCAAACACGTCAAACACGTGGTTTCCATGTGGTTGATACCATTCCATTGACTCCATCCAATACATTATTATGAGCTGTCTTCCCCTCAGCAGCCTCCACTGATTTCAGTGTTGGTCAAAAGGGGTTGAATAGTTCTGTAAAGTTATCAAAAGGGGTGTGAATCCATTATGTATATTGTTTTGTTTAGTTACAAAAATTGATTTCACAGTATTAAAAAACATACACAGAGAACATACAGAGCCTTCAGAAAGTATTCACACCCCTTGACTTTTTCCACATTTTGTTGTGTTACAGCCTGAATTGTCACTGGCCTACACACAATAACTCATAATGTCAAAGTGAAATTATGTTTTTGGAAATGTTATTAATAAAAAAATGAAAAAAATGAAATGTCTTCAGTCAATAAGTATTCTACATATTTGTTATGGCATGCCTAATTAAGTTCAGTAGTGAACACTTGCTTAACAAGTCACATAAGTTGCATGGACTCACTCTGTGTGCAATAATAGTGTCTAACATGATATTTTAATGACTTCCTCATCTCTGTACCCCACACGTACAATTATCTGTAAGGTCCCTCAGTCGAGCAGCTAATTTCAAACACAGATTTAACCATAAAGACCAGAGAGGTTTTCCAATGCCTCGCAAAGGGTAGATGGGTAAAAATAAAAAAGAAGAAATTGAATATCCCTTTGCGCATGGTGGAGGTATTAAACTTTGGATGGTGTATCAATACACCCAGTAACTACAAAGATACAGGCGTCTTTCCTAACTCAGTTAACGGAAAGGAAGGAAACCGCTCAGAGATTTCACCATGAGGCCAAATGTGACTTTAAAACAGTTACATAGTTTAATGGTTGTGATGGAAGAAAACAGGATGGATCAACAACATTGTAGTTACTTCACAATACTAACCTAATTGACAGAGTGAAAAGAAGGAAGCCTGTACATTTCTTGTTAACAGACTATAGTTTTGGCAATTGGTTAGGACATCTACATTGTGCATGACACAAGTAATTTTTCCAACAATTGTTTACAGACAGATTATTTCAATTATAATTCACTGTATCACAATTCCAGTGGGTCAGAAGTTCACATATACTAAATTGACTGTGCCTTTAAACAGCTTGGAAAATTCCATGGCTTTAGAAGCTTCTGATAGGCTAATTGACATCATTCGAGACAATTGGAGGTGTACCTGTGGATGTATTTCAAGGCCTACCTTCAAACTCAGTGTCTCTTTGCTTGACATCATGGGAAAATCAAAAGAAATCAGCCAAGACCTCAGAATTTGTTTTGTAGACTTCCACAAGTCTGGTTCATCCTTGGGAGCAATTTCCAAACCCCTGAAGGTACCATGTTCATCTGTACAAACAATAGTACGCAAGTATAAACACCATGGGACCATGCAGCCGTCATACCACTCAGGAAGGAGACGCGTTCTGTCTCCTAGAGATGAACGTACTTTGGTGCGAAAAGGGCAAATCAATCCCAGAACAACAGCAAATGACCTTGTGAAGATGCTGGAGGAAACAGGTACAAACGTATCTATATCCACAGTAAAACAAGTCCTATTTCGACATAACCTGAAAGGCCGCTCAGCAAGGAAGAAGCCACTGCTCCAAAACCCCCATAGAAAAGCCAGACTATGGATTGCAACTGCACATGGGGACAAAGATCGTCATTTTTGGAGAAATGTCCTCTGGTCTGATGAAACAAAAATAAAACTGTTTGGCCATAATGACCATCGTTATGTTTGGAGGAAAAAGGGGAAAACTTGCAAGCCGAAGAACACCATCCCAACCGTGAAGCACGGGGGTGGCAGCTTCATGCTGTGGGGGTGCTTTGCTGCAGGAAGGACTGGTGCACTTCACAAAATAGATGGCATCATGAGGAAGGAAAAATATGTGGATATATTGAAGCAACATCTCAAGACATCAGTCAGGAAATTAAAGCTTGGTCGCAAATGGGTCTTCCAAATGGACAATGACCCCAAGCATACTTCCAAAGTTGTGGCAAAATGGCTTAAGGACAACAAAGTCAAGGTGTTGGAGTGGTCATGACAGAGCCCTGACCTCAATCCTATAGAAAATGTGTGGGCAGAACTGAAAAAGTGGTTGCGAGCAAGGAGACCTACAAATCTGACTCAGTTACACCAGCTCTGTGAGGAGGAATGGGCCAAAATTCACCCAACTTATTGTGGGAAGCTTGTGGAAGGCTACCCAAAACGTTTGACCCAAGTTAAACAATTTAATGGCAATGCTACCAAATACTAATTGAGTGTATGTAAACTTCTGACCCACTGGGAATGTGATGAAAGAAATAAAAGCTGAAATAAATCACTCTCTACTATTATTCTGACATTTCACATTCTTAAAATACAGTGGTGATCCTAACTGACCTAAAACAGGGCATTTTTACTATAATTAAATGTCAGGAATTGTGAAAAACTGAGTTTAAATGTATTTGGCTAAAGTGAACTTCCGACTTCAACTGTAAATGACTAAAATGTAAACGTGTTGTTCCTACTTGATTCAGAACCTGAGGGTGTGAAAGAGATGGCCAAACCAGCCCCTCTTAAGAAAGGTACAGTATATGGATTTAGTTTCCTTGCACACACATTCATGTCTTCAATCAAGTCAATACCCTTTGACTGTTGTTTAGAGGGTCTCATTCAAAACTGTTCTGTATTTGACTTAGAACCTGAGGCTACAAAAGAGAAGGCTATACCAGCAGCTGTAACGAAAGGTACAGGTGTCGTTTTTGTTCATTTTCAAAGATCTGAGGTCTTGGCTGATTGCTTTTGATTTTCCCATGATGTCAAGCAAAGAGGCACTGAGTTTGAAGGTAGGCCTTGAAATACATCCACAGGTACACCTCCAATTGACTCAAATGATGTCAATTAGCTTATCAGAAGCTTCTAAAGCCATGACATCATTTTCTGGATTTTTCCAAGCTGTTTAAAGGCACAGTCAACTTAGTGTATGTGAACTTCTGACCCACTGGAAATGTGATACAGTGAATTGTAATTGAAATAATCTGTCTGTAAACAATTGTTGGAAAAATTACTTGTGTCATGCACAATGTAGATGTCCTAACCAATTGCCAAAAACTATAGTTTGTTAACAAAAAATGTGTGGAGTGGTTGAAAAACGAGTTTTAATGACTCCAACCTAAGTGTAAGTAAACTTCCGACTTCAACTGTAGCAGACACTCTTATCCAGAGCGACTTACAGTTAGTGAGTGCATACATTTGTATTTATTTGTATTCTTTTCATACTGGCCCCCCATGGGAAACGAACCCACAACCCTGGCGTTGCAAGCGCCATGCTCTACCAACTGACCTACACGGGGCAATAATGCTATGTAATTTCTTGTTCCTACTTTATTCAGAACTTGAGGGTGTGAAATCAACATCAGGTTTAGGACAAAATGGTTTTGCTTGTCCTAAAGCTGATCATTTCACAAATGTAGTGAAATGACAAAACATCACAAAGTCATACAAACATTATATTTCAGTTGAATATTGTGTAGTGTTGATTGACAATATAGGCTGTGAGGGGAGGATAGCGGTTGTATATTGAAGGGAAAATATACAATCTCTCAGTACATATAAACCACATGCAATCTACTGTACATAGTATAAACATGTAAAAACAGACCGAACACTTTCGCAGAAGGATTCACAAAAAGGTTACTTTGTAAAAAAAAAAAGATACAGCTGAAGTAAATCAATCCCTTTTAAAGGGGATTCATGGTTCTAATTCTGCTTATTAAAATTAACTAAAACAAAACAAATGGTGTTTATATAAAACTATAACTATTATATAACAACTTTGTCCCTAACCTGTTTGGAGAGCTCCTTGGTGTTCATGGTGCCGCTTGCTTGGTGGTGCCCCTTGCTTAGTGGTGTTGCAGACTCTGGGGCCTTTCAGAACAGGTGTATATATACTGAGATCGTGTGACAGATCATGTGACACTTAGATTGCACACTGGTGGACTTTATTTAACTAATTATGTGACTTCTGAAGGTAATTGGTTGCACCAGATCTTATTTAGGGGCTTCATAGCAAATGAATACATACGCACGCACCATTTTTTTGTTATTTATTTTTTAGAATTTTTTGAAACGTTATTTTTTTCATTTCACTTCACCAATTTGGACTATTTTGTGTATGTCCATTACATGAATTCCAAATAAAAATCAATTTAAATTACAGGTTGTAATGCAACAAAATAGGAAAAACACCAAGGGGGATGAATACTTTTGCAAGGCACTGTATATGTTGCCCTAGAAGACTAAATAAACTCTTGCTCATCAGAATGTCATACATTGATAGAATGAATGCTTCAATCTAGTTGACATCGGTAAAGTTTCTCTGTCATCTCTGCTTCATTCGAGGAGCAAAGGCGTTTAGGGACCAGCGGATCAAATGCAATAAAAATGTATAAAAAATAGGATTTTCTGTGCAAAATTTCCAAATGACATCGAAGGGCGGGCCAGAATTGGATTTCCATTTTGACTTGGGAACAGGAGTGGAGAAATAGGATTTCTTTCTTTCAGCATCGAAGAGAGAATGCAAAATGTCTGTAGAGGTGCTGTCATTATCAGCTGATAGTATTTCAACCACATAAAATTTGCATCCAAGCCAAACTGAAATCTTATCAGAAACATGTTGGGTTGTTTTCACAGCTTTCAAATTTCTTTAGCCCTATGGATTTAAGGTATTGTTTTGTCTTTATTCAACCCGCCCGCCACCCACCCGCCCTTCATCCATTTCATGATCATAAACCCACCCTCCCTCCGGATATAACAGCAGGGACTGCAGGTTATGAGTCAACCCGTGCATCACTACTAGACACTAATTTTTTTAAATGCCATTCTCAAACCTTAACCCTTAACTTAACCACTCAGATTAATGCCTAAACTTAAGTTTTAGTTTCACTTTTGCAGAGTTTGACTGACAGCTAAGATATGGCACAACATGGCGTAATTAAAACTTCAAGCCATGGTGTACATTTTGTGGCAGCTAAGATAAGGCACCACATGGCATATTTAAAACGTCAAGCCATGGCATAATTCTGTTGCGGCAGTTATGCCACAGGTTGCCGTTTTATTTGGAGATTGGGTTGCAGCCCATTTAACAACGAATACCTTTTTTGTGAGTGCTTGTTTTGTCTGCTTTTTAACCTCAATCTCTGTGAAATGGAAAGAGCATGCTCACAACCAGAAACAACATAAAAAAACAATGTTGATATACAACCAGAAACATTAAAGATGAATGGCAGCCAGTGATTCCTTGCTGGCTAATGAGCAGTTAAGCAGAACATGCTCTGAATTGAAAACAAACCATTCTGCTGGTGGATCATAAGGCTAATTCTGTACTTCACATAGACATACTTTTCATTTACTGGAAGTGAACATGTTGAGTACATTTACCTTTTGTAGGAGCCACTGGTTTGGTCTTCTCTCTGCGAGCCTCTGATTCTAAACCAAACAAGAATCAACAAATGTTCAGTTCTTTGACAGGACATTCAGTCCAATGATTATGCAAGATATAGCTAGGTAGCTAGGACACCCCTGCAGCTACTAACCTACAGCACTGAGGAAAGCCTCTAATAAGCATTCATAAATCTACCTCTATGGAAGCGAAACAGTGCTTGGTAGCTGACTTTCTTTTCATGGACTGGTTTGGCCTATCCTTTCATAGCCTCTGGTTATGCCATTATACAATTTCCTCACTTTAAAGAAATAGCATGAACAAAGAAACTTGGATCAAGTCTCTGATGTTTTGGTCTTCTCTTTCAGGAGAGACTAAATCAAATGGAACAAAGATACCTTTAACTGTAGATAGGCCTACAGGAACATAATCCAAATTAACAACTTAAATGTACAGTATATAATAATAAATATATAGATGCTTTTGAAACAATTCATAAAAAAATCCCATGCTATATGGGTAGTGAAAGGGTACCTGATGTAAGGACCTTTTATCACCTATGTAGTATGACTTTTCTGTTGAAGGATTTTTTAAACATCTATGAAGTGTTTATGAAGACTTTACGAATGCTCTATGAAGCATTCATAGGTGCTGCTAATATGCGGCTATATGATTAGTCAAATGTAATCCCATGTGAAATCTTCCCCTTTCTCTTGAAAACCCCCATTGTAAATCAATGAAGTGGCATATCTCAACATTCTACACCATCTCTAGTTTAACTTACAGAAATATTTATTATGCATATAATTTGGAAGGAATTTAATACCTTTCTTCATAGACACAACTTTACCTCTCTCCTTTGTAATAGAAGCATTTCTATGACTTACATCAGGTTCTGTGAAAAATATACATTTTTACACGTCATGGAGAGTTGAGAAAATTAAGTTTGTTTAAAGTGTGACACATTTTTTTTAACCTTTTGTAGGAGCCGCTGGCTTGGCCTTCTCTTTGGGAGCCTCAGGCTCTAAAAACATCAACAGAGGATACTATTTTTACTATTTATAAGAACAGTGATAAATAACATGCAAGCAAGCACCTATACAGCATCTCTACAATTGTAAACACAGTCTAATGAGCATGAACAAGTATTAAGAAATGAGTTACAAACAAACAAAAACATGTCAGAATGATTGGTCAGAGTGTACAGGAAATTCTGGATGTCCCTTAACACTGTACAATTAGCAAACCAAAAGTAATCATCTGTTCATTATTAATCACAGTGAAATCAGGGGTGTCAAACTAATTTTGCACTGCAGGCTGTCTTCACTGAGGTTCGGGCGGCCACACTTCATATCATGCCTTGCCAATAAATACTCCTGAATTCATAATGTTGGGATGTTTGACACACTTGGAATAGATGCTTCAAGTATTAGTTGATAATTATAAACCTTTTATGAGTTATATTATCAACTACAATGGACAAAGATACAGTCCATAATGAGATAATTAGAATAATAGAGTATTGAAAATAAACTAGAGAGATTAAACAGTCAGTGCCTTTCTTTAGAAGGGCTGGTTTGGTAGTTTCTTTAAGAGCGGGTTCTGAATCAAATTACACAAATATACATATTTCACCACCGCTGAATCAAAATAAATGAAAAGATGTGTAATTCGATCTACTGCTAAATAAATGTTTCCCTGAAAAACAAAACCTTGAATTGAATCAGTACCTTTCTTATGAGATGCTGGTTTGGCCTTCTTGTTGGGAGCCTCAGGTTCTAAACAAAGACAGCAATTTAAGTACAATGATAATAGTTACAATGGAGGTTAGGGCGTACATAAAGCACAACTAACAATTTCTATTAAAAATGTTACCCAAAGTCAGACATCAGGTATCTAATGTACTGTATATACTGTCGACATGAATTACATGATACCGTTACATAATAAACAACAATGAAATACCAAGGATGCTAGGATTGTTATCAAATAAATTCGTTAAGTAAGAAAAATGGGAGCAAGTTCTATTGCCTTTCTTTGCTGGGGCTGGCTTGGCCATTAAGTTATATTCTGTGTGTGCGGAACTGAATGGGACAGGTATTGCAATAAGAGACAATATGTTCACTTTATAAAGGGATATTACCTTTTGATATCAAGTTAGAGGGGGGGCAAGGAGTTTTCCTGCTCATACTGTACATTTGAAATAAACTCTATTGATCATACTAAAGTAATGGAATTACACCTGTGCATCAATATTTTTCTATAACTGTACCTTTCTCAGGCGCTGCTACTTTGGCTTTCCCTTTATAAGCTTCAGACTCTAAATCAAACAAGAATGAAACACAATCACATTTTGAGAAGCCATGATAAGTGGAGCAGTACTCTACTAACAAACAGAGCTAACGAACAAACGCTGAGCATAAGTATCTAGGTATTCTACAAAACCCCAAAACTATTGTAGATATGGAACATCAATACCTTTCTTTATATGGACTGGTTTGACCTTGTCTTTGAAAGTATCTGATTTAGCAGGAGAGAGCACCCAGTCAACTAATAGGTCTGAAAAATATATGTTTGTGTAATAAAACTTCGACATTTTCATTATGCATTACATTTCTTTAGCACCTCTCACCCTATAAGTAAAATGTAAGATATATATCTCAATTTGTGCATGCCTTAGCCAGATATAGATAAACCAATGTGTGACATATACCCGTCAATTTACAGTATTAAGACCCCACGACTTTTTCCACATTTTGTTACGTTACAGCCTTATTCTGAAATTGATTAAATGGGTTTTTTCCTCAGCAATCTACACACAATACCCCATAATGACAAAGTGAAAACAGTTATTTTTTTTAACAACAGAAATACTCTGACAGAGCTCTAGAGTTCCTTTGTGGAGATGGGAGAATCTTCCAGAAGGACAACCATCTCTGCAGCACTCCACCAATCAGGCCATTATGGTAGAGTGGCCAGATGTAAGACACTCCTCAGTAAAAGGCACATGACAACCTGCTTGCACTTTTCCAAAAGGCACCTAAAGACTCTCAGACCATGAGAAACAAGATTCTCTCGTCTGATGTAACCAAGATTGAACTCTTTGGCCTGAATGCCAAGCGTCACGTCTGGAGGAAACCTGGCACCATCCCTACGGTGAAGCATGATGGTGGCAGCATCATGCTGTGGGGATGTTTTTCAGCGGCAGGGACTGGGAGACTAGTCAGGATCAAGGGAAAGATAAATGGAGCAAAGTTCCTTTGTGGAGTAAACTCTTGCTCATCAGAATGTCATAAATTGATAGAATGAATGCTTCAATCTAGTTGACATCGGTAAAGTTTCTCTGTCATCTCTGCTTCATTCGAGGAGCAAAGGCGTTTAGGGACCAGCGGATCAAATGCAATAAAAATGTATAAAAAATAGGATTTTCTGTGCAAAATTTCCAAATGACATCGAAGGGCGGGCCAGAATTGGATTTCCATTTTGACTTGGGAACAGGAGTGGAGAAATAGGATTTCTTTCTTTCAGCATCGAAGAGAGAATGCAAAATGTCTGTAGAGGTGCTGTCATTATCAGCTGATAGTATTTCAACCACATAAAATTTGCATCCAAGCCAAACTGAAATCTTATCAGAAACATGTTGGGTTGTTTTCACAGCTTTCAATTTTCTTTAGCCCTATGGATTTAAGGTATTGTTTTGTCTTTATTCAACCCGCCCGCCACCCACCCGCCCTTCATCCATTTCATGATCATAAACCCACCCTCCCTCCGGATATAACAGCAGGGACTGCAGGTTATGAGTCAACCCGTGCATCACTACTAGACACTAATTTTTTAAAATGCCATTCTCAAACCTTAACCCTTAACTTAACCACTCAGATTAATGCCTAAACTTAAGTTTTAGTTTCACTTTTGCAGAGTTTGACTGACAGCTAAGATATGGCACAACATGGCGTAATTAAAACTTCAAGCCATGGTGTACATTTTGTGGCAGCTAAGATAAGGCACCACATGGCATATTTAAAACGTCAAGCCATGGCATAATTCTGTTGCGGCAGTTATGCCACAGGTTGCCGTTTTATTTGGAGATTGGGTTGCAGCCCATTTAACAACGAATACCTTTTTTGTGAGTGCTTGTTTTGTCTGCTTTTTAACCTCAATCTCTGTGAAATGGAAAGAGCATGCTCACAACCAGAAACAACATAAAAAAAACAATGTTGATATACAACCAGAAACATTAAAGATGAATGGCAGCCAGTGATTCCTTGCTGGCTAATGAGCAGTTAAGCAGAACATGCTCTGAATTGAAAACAAACCATTCTTCTGGTGGATCATAAGGCTAATTCTGTAATTCACATAGACATACTTTTCATTTACTGGAAGTGAACATGTTGAGTACATTTACCTTTTGTAGGAGCCACTGGTTTGGTCTTCTCTCTGCGAGCCTCTGATTCTAAACCAAACAAGAATCAACAAATGTTCAATTCGTTGACAGGACATTCAGTCCAATGATTATGCAAGATATAGCTAGGTAGCTAGGACACCCCTGCAGCTACTAACCTACAGCACTGAGGAAAGCCTCTAATAAGCATTCATAAATCTACCTCTATGGAAGCGAAACAGTGCTTGGTAGCTGACTTTCTTTTCATGGACTGGTTTGGCCTATCCTTTCATAGCCTCTGGTTATGCCATTATACAATTTCCTAACTTTAAAGAAATAGCATGAACAAAGAAACTTGGATCAAGTCTCTGATGTTTTGGTCTTCTCTTTCAGGAGAGACTAAATCAAATGGAACAAAGATACCTTTAACTGTAGATAGGCCTACAGGAACATAATCCACATGAACAACTTAAATGTACAGTATATAATAATAAATATATAGATGTTTTTGAAACAATTCATAAACAAATCCCATGCTATATGGGTAGTGAAAGGGTACCTGATGTAAGGACCCTTTATCACCTATGTAGTATGACTTTTCTGTTGAAGGATTTTTTAAACATCTATGAAGTGTTTATGAAGACTTTACGAATGCTCTATGAAGCATTCATAGGTGCTGCTAATATGCGGCTATATGATTAGTCAAATGTAATCCCATGTGAAATCTTCCCCTTTCTCTTGAAAACCCCCATTGTAAATCAATGAAGTGGCATATCTCAACATTCTACACCATCTCTAGTTTAACTTACAGAAATATTTATTATGCATATAATTTGGAAGGAATTTAATACCTTTCTTCATAGACAACACTTTACCTCTCTCCTTTGTAATAGAAGCATTTCTATGACTTACATCAGGTTCTGTGAAAAATATACATTTTTACACGTCATGGAGAGTTGAGAAAATTAAGTTTGTTTAAAGTGTGACACATTTTTTTTTACCTTTTGTAGGAGCCGCTGGCTTGGCCTTCTCTTTGGGAGCCTCAGGCTCTAAAAACATAAACAGAGGATACTATTTTTACTATTTATAAGAACAGTGATAAATAACATGCAAGCAAGCACCTATACAGCATCTCTACAATTGTAAACACAGTCTAATGAGCATGAACAAGTATTAAGAAATGAGTTACAAACAAACAAAAACATGTCAGAATGATTGGTCAGAGTGTACAGGAAATTCTGGATGTCCCCTAACACTGTACAATTAGCAAACCAAAAGTAATCATCTGTTCATTATTAATCACAGTGAAATCAGGGGTGTCAAACTAATTTTGCACTGCAGGCTGTCTTCACTGAGGTTCGGGGGGCCACACTTCATATCATGCCTTGCCAATAAATACTCCTGAATTCATAATGTTGGGATGTTTGACACAGTTGGAATAGATGCTTCAAGTATTAGTTGATAATTATGAACCTTTTATGAGTTATATTATCAACTACAATGGACAAAGATACAGTCCATAATGAGATAATTAGAATAATAGAGTATTGAAAATAAACTAGAGAGATTAAACATTGTCAGTGCCTTTCTTTAGAAGGGCTGGTTTGGTAGTTTCTTTAAGAGCGGGTTCTGAATCAAATTACACAAATATACATATTTCACCACCGCTGAATCAAAATAAATGAAAAGATGTGTAATTCGATCTACTGCTAAATAAATGTTTCCCTGAAAAACAAAACCTTGAATTGAATCAGTACCTTTCTTATGAGATGCTGGTTTGGCCTTCTTGTTGGGAGCCTCAGGTTCTAAACAAAGACAGCAATTTAAGTACAATGATAATAGTTACAATGGAGGTTAGGGCGTACATAAAGCACAACTAACAATTTCTATTAAAAATGTTACCCAAAGTCAGACATCAGGTATCTAATGTACTGTATATACTGTCGACATGAATTACATGATACCGTTACATAATAAACAACAATGAAATACCAAGGATGCTAGGATTGTTATCAAATAAATTCGTTAAGTAAGAAAAATGGGAGCAAGTTCTATTGCCTTTCTTTGCTGGGGCTGGCTTGGCCATTAAGTTATATTCTGTGTGTGCGGAACTGAATGGGACAGGTATTGCAATAAGAGACAATATGTTCACTTTATAAAGGGATATTACCTTTTGATATCAAGTTAGAGGGGGGGCAATGAGTTTTCCTGCTCATACTGTACATTTGAAATAAACTCTATTGATCATACTAAAGTAATGGAATTACACCTATGCATCAATATTTTTCTATAACTGTACCTTTCTCAGGCGCTGCTACTTTGGCTTTCCCTTTATAAGCTTCAGACTCTAAATCAAACAAGAATGAAACACAATCACATTTTGAGAAGCCATGATAAGTGGAGCAGTACTCTACTAACAAACAGAGCTAACGAACAAACGCTGAGCATAAGTATCTAGGTATTCTACAAAACCCCAAAACTATTGTAGATATGGAACATCAATACCTTTCTTTATATGGACTGGTTTGACCTTGTCTTTGAAAGTATCTGATTTAGCAGGAGAGAGCACCCAGTCAACTAATAGGTCTGAAAAATATATGTTTGTGTAATAAAACTTCGACATTTTCATTATGCATTACATTTCTTTAGCACCTCTCACCCTATAAGTAAAATGTAAGATATATATCTCAATTTGTGCATGCCTTAGCCAGATATAGATAAACCAATGTGTGACATATACCCGTCAATTTACAGTATTAAGACCCCACGACTTTTTCCACATTTTGTTACGTTACAGCCTTATTCTGAAATTGATTAAATGGGTTTTTTCCTCAGCAATCTACACACAATACCCCATAATGACAAAGTGAAAACAGTTATTTTTTTTAACAACAGAAATACTCTGACAGAGCTCTAGCTCTGTGGAGATGGGAGAATCTTCCAGAAGGACAACCATCTCTGCAGCACTCCACCAATCAGGCCATTATGGTAGAGTGGCCAGATGTAAGACACTCCTCAGTAAAAGGCACATGACAACCTGCTTGCACTTTTCCAAAAGGCACCTAAAGACTCTCAGACCATGAGAAACAAGATTCTCTGGTCTGATGTAACCAAGATTGAACTCTTTGGCCTGAATGCCAAGCGTCACGTCTGGAGGAAACCTGGCACCATCCCTACGGTGAAGCATGATGGTGGCAGCATCATGCTGTGGGGATGTTTTTCAGCGGCAGGGACTGGGAGACTAGTCAGGATCAAGGGAAAGATAAATGGAGCAAAGTACAGAGAGATCCTTGATGAAAACCTGCTCTAAAGCCCTCAAGACCTCAGACTGGGGCGAATGTTCACCTTCCAACAGGACAACGACCCTAAGCACACAGCCAAGACAACGCAGGAGTGGCTTTGGGATAAGTCTCTGAATGTCCTTGAGTGGCCCAGCCAGAGCCCGGACTTGAACGCAATCGAACATCTCTGGAGAGAACTGAAAATAGCTGTGAGGTGACGCTCCCCATCCAACCTGACAGAGCTTGAGAGGATCTGCAGAGAAAAATGTGAGAAACTCCCTAAATACAGGTCTGCCAAGCTTGTAGCGTCATACCCAGAAGACTCAAGGCTGTAATTGCTGGCAAAGGTGCTTCATCTGTATATGTATGTAAATGTGATATTTCTGTTTTTTATTTTAATACATTTGCAAAAATGTTTAAACCTGTTTTTTTCTTTGTCATCATGGGGTATTTTGTGTAGATTGATGAGGAAAAAACTAAAATGTAATCCATTTAGAGGAAAAAACAAACAATTTAATCAATTTTAGATTAAGGCTGTAACGTAACAAAATGTGGAAAAAGTGAAGGGGTCTGAATACTTTCCGTATGCACTGTATGGACAGTACCAAAACAAATAATTATTTCTCTTCGCAGCAAAATCTGCAGAGCTGGGATGGTTGTATCCATCATACAGTGGGGAGAACAAGTATTTCATACACTGTCGATTTTGCATGTTTTCCTACTTACAAAGCATGTAGAGGTCTGTAATTTTTATCATAGGTACACTTCAACTGTGAGAGACGGAATCTAAAACAAAAATCCAGAAAATCACATTGTATGATTTTTAAGTAATTAATTTGCATTTTATTGCATGACATAAGTATTTGATACATCAGAAAAGCATAACTTAATATTTGGTACAGAAACCTTTGTTTGGAATAACAGAGATCATACGTTTCCTTTAGGTCTTGACCAGGTTTGCACACACTGCAGCAGGGATTTTGGCCCACTCCTCCATACAGACCATCTCCAGATCCTTCAGGTTTCAGGGCTGTCACTGGGCAATATGGACTTTCAGCTCCCTCCAAAGATTTTCTATTGGGTTCAGGTCTGGAGACTGGCTAGGCCACTCCAGGACCTTGAGATGCTTCTTACGGAGCCACTCCTTAGTTGCCCTGGCTGTGTGTTTCGGGTCGTTGTCATGCTGGAAGACCCAGCCACGACCCATCTTCAATGCTCTTACTGAGGGAAGGAGGTTGTTGGCCAAGATCTTGCGATACATGGCCCCATCCATCCTCCCCTCAATACGGTGCAGTCATCCTGTCCCCTTTGCAGAAAAGCATCCCCAAAGAATGATGTTTCCACCTCCATGCTTCACGGTTGGGATGGTGTTCTTCATCCTTCTTCTTCCTCCAAACACGGCGAGTGGAGTTTAGACCAAAAAGCTCTATTTTTGTCTCATCAGACCACATGACCTTCTCCCATTCCTCCTCTGGATCATCCAGATGGTCATTGGCAATCTTCAGATGGGCCTGGACATGCGCTGGCTTGAGCAGGGGGACCTTGCGTGCGCTGCAGGATTTTAATCCATGACTTCGTAGTGTGTTACTAATGGTTTTCTTTGAGACTGTGGTCCCAGCTCTCTTCAGGTCATTGACCAGGTCCTGCCATGTAGTTCTGGGCTGATCCCTCACCTTCCTCATGATCATTGATGCCCCACGAGGTGAGATCTTGCATGGATCCCCAGACCGAGGGTGATTGACCGTCATCTTGAACTTCTTCCATTTTCTAATAATTGCGCCAACAGTTGTTGCCTTCTCACCAAGCTGCTTGCCTATTGTCCTGTAGCCCATCCCAGCCTTGTGCAGGTCTACAATTTTATCCCTGATGTCCTTACACAGCTCTCTGGTCTTGGCCATTGTGGAGAGGTTGGAGTCTGTTTGATTGAGTGTGTGGACAGGTGTCTTTTATACAGGTAACGAGTTCAAACAGGTGCAGTTAATACAGGTAATGAGTGGAGAACAGGAGGGCTTCTTAAAGAAAAACTAACAGGTCTGTGAGAGCCGGAATTCTTACTGGTTGGTAGGTGATCAAATACTTATGTCATGCAATAAAATGCAAATTAATTACTTAAAAATCATACAATTTAATTTTCTGGATTTTTGTTTTAGATTCTGTCTCTCACAGTTGAAGTGTACCTATGATAAAAATTACAGACCTCTACATGCTTTGTAAGTAGGAAAACCTGCAAAATCGGCAGTGTATCAAATACTTGTTCTCCCCACTGTATATAAAGCAGTCTATTGGTTGCAAAACATTTTGTATAATAATTTAAATTGGAAAACTCTAAGTTTTGAATCTGGCGTCGTTTTGTGTATCAGTTCATAAACCATGTTCCATGGAATCGGTACATCGAAAATCTCTTCCCAACCATTTTGCAATCTGTATGGCACAGCTGTCCATTTTTTGGTCCTTAAATGTCGTCAATGTCATCTTGGTAAATAACTCCAGTGTATATTTGGCCTTGTGTTTTAGGTTATTGTCCTGCTGAAAGGTGAATTTGTCTCCCAGTGGAAAGCAGACTGAACCAGGTTTTACACTAGGATCGTTTCTGTGCTTAGCTCCATTCCGTTTATTTTTATAAAAATAAAAAATAAATCCCTAGTCCTTGCCGATGACAAGCATACCCATAACATGATGCAGCCACCACCATGCTTGAAAATATGAAGAGTGGTACTGATGTGTTGTGTTAGGTTTTCCCCAAACATAACGCTTAGTATTCAGGACATAAAGTTCATTTCTTTGCCAATTTTTTTGCAGTTTTACTTTAGTGCCTTCAATGTTGTTGATCCTTTCTCAGTTTTCTCCTATCACAGCCAGTTACAGTTACAGAGTTTAATATATAATATAATAATATATAATATAATATAATATGCCATTTAGCAGACGCTTTTATCCAAAGCGACTTACAGTCATGCGTGCATACATTTTTGTGTATGGGTGGTCCCGGGGATCGAACCCACTACCTTGGCGTTACAAGCGCCGTGCTCTACCAGCTGAGCTGTAACTGTTTTAAAATCACCATTGGCCTCATGGTGAAATCCCTGAGCGGTTTCCTTCCTCTCCGACAACTGAGTTAGGAAGGACGCCTGTATTTTTTTAGTGACTGGGTGTATTGACACAACATTCAAAGTGTAATTAATAACTTCACCATGTCAAAGGGATATTCAATGACTGTTTTTTTGTTTTTTTTACCCATCTACCAATAGGTGCCCTTCTTTGCGAGCCATTGGAAAAACTCCCTGGTCTTTGTGGTTGAATCTGTATTTGAAATTCATTGCTCGACTGAGGGACCTTACAGATAATTATATTTGTGGGGTACAGAGATATAAAAAAAATATGTTAATCACGTATTGCACACAGTGATTACATGCAACTTATTATTTGACTTGTTAAGCCAATTTATACTCCTGAACTTATAACAAAGGGGTTGAATACTTATTGACTCAAGATATTTCAGCTTTTCATTTTTAATTCATTTGTAAAAATGTCTAAAAACATAATTCCACTTTGACATTATGGGGTATTGTGTGTAGGCCAGTGACACAAAATCTCAATTGAACCCATTTTAAATTCAGGCTGTAACACGACAAAATGTGTAAGAAGTCAAGGGGTGTGAATACTTTCTGAAGGCACTGTAAGTACAATGTAAATACAGTGGAGAGAACAAGTATTTGATACACTGCCGATTTTGCAGGTTTTCCTACTTACAAAGCATGTAGAGGTCTGTAATTTTTATCATAGGTACACTTCAACTGTGAGAGACGGAATGTAAAACAAAAATCCAGAAAATCACATTGTATGATTTTTAAGTAATAATTTGCATTTTATTGCATGACATAAGTATTTGATCACCTACCAACCAGTAAGAATTCCGGCTCTCACAGACCTGTTTGTTTTTCTTTAAGAAGCCCTCCTGTTCTCCACTCATTACCTGTATTAACTGCACCTGTTTGAACTCGTTACCTGTATAAAAGACACCTGTCCACACACTCAATCAAACAGACTCCAACCTCTCCACAATGGCCAAGACCAGAGAGCTGTGTAAGGACATCAGGGATAAAATTGTAGACCTGCACAAGGCTGGGATGGGCTACAGGACATTAGGCAAGCAGCTTGGTGAGAAGGCAACAACTGTTGGCGCAATTATTAGAAAAGGAAAGAAGTTCAAGATGACAGTCAATCACCCTCGGTCTGGGGCTCCATGCAAGATCTCACCTCGTGGGGCATCAATGATCATGAGGAAGGTGAGGGATCAGCCCAGAACTACACGGCAGGACCTGGTCAATGGGACCACAGTCTCAAAGAAAACCATTAGTAACACACTACGCCGTCATGGATTAAAATCCTGCAGCGCACGCAAGGTCCCCCTGCTCAAACCAGCGCATGTCCAGGCCCGTCTGAAGTTTGCCAATGACCATCTGGATGATCCAGAGGAGGAATGGAAGAAGGTCATGTGGTCTGATGAGACAAAAATAGAGCTTTTTGGTCTAAACTCCACTCGCCATGTTTGGAGGAAGAAGAAGGATGAGTACAACCCCAAGAACACCATCCCAACCGTGAAGCATGGAGGTGGAAACATCATTCTTTGGGATGCTTTTCTGCAAAGGGGACAGGACGACTGCACTGTATTGAGGGGAGGATGGATGGGGCCATGTATCGCGAGATCTTGGCCAACAACCTCCTTCCCTCAGTAAGAGCATTGAAGATGGGTCGTGGCTGGGTCTTCCAGCATGACAACGACCCGAAACACACAGCCAGGGCAACTAAGGAGTGGCTCCGTAAGAAGCATCTCAAGGTCCTGGAGTGGCCTAGCCAGTCTCCAGACCTGAACCCAATAGAAAATCTTTGGAGGGAGCTGAAAGTCCGTATTGCACAGCGACAGCCCCAAAACCTGAAGGATCTGGAGAAGGTCTGTATGGAGGAGTGGGCCAAAATCCCTGCTGCAGTGTGTGAAAACCTGGTCAAGACCTACAGGAAACGTATGATCTCTGTAATTGCAAACAAAGGTTTCTGTACCAAATATTAAGTTCTGCTTTTCTGATGTATCAAATACTTATGTCATGCAATAAAATGCAAATTAATTACTTACAAATCATACAATGTGATTTTCTGGATTTTGTTTTAGATTCCGTCTCTCACAGTTGATAAAAATTACAGACCTCTACATGCTTTGTAAGTAGGAAAACCTGCAAAATCGGCAGTGTATCAAATACTTGTTCTCCCCACTGTATGTGTAGGTATTAGGGACACTTGTGGGAAAGTGGGATCCTAATATGTACTTACTAATGTGAGAATTTTGTATGGTTAGTAAAGAATTTTGGATATGAAAATTGTAAGAAAATCTCTGGCTCTGAATTTTAAAAAAGAAAAACAGAAAATCAAATAATCTTTATAGTCACTGTATAAATATTTGTATACTGTATGCTTCATACCTTTCTTAACAAGGCTTGGTTTTGCCTTATCGTTGTGCATTGCAAGGTCTAAACAAAACAGAAACATTAAGATGTGTTTTAGGTATTTTCAGTCAGAAGGAGAAAAGTTTAAAATAATGAATACAGTGGCATAAACATGGATATTTGTAAGTGATGACACATACCTTTCTTCACAAGTACAACTTTAACTCTCTCCTTGGTAAGAGAGGCATTTATGTGACTGTGATTTCTGTGACTGACTTCAGGTTCTGTCAAAAAAAGACCATTTACAATCCAAATAAGAATTTTAGGATGAACATTTGTATTAACCATTTTATCTCAAAGTTGATTTATGTATTAATTCAAATACAATATAACAATGGCTTCACTTCCCAAAGTATGAATACATTAAATGTAAAAAGAACAATGATTAAAAGATCAGGGACATTACTACCTTTGATTCCAGTGTTTGGCCGTGCTTTCCCCGGTAGTGCAACAGGTTCTAAACAAATAAAACAATTTAGTATACCTTATTTATCACAATAAATAAACAACTCCAATATCATTGCATTGCTTTACCTTTCTTTACTGGTGTTGACTTGAAATTCTCTTCTTTTGGAACCACAGGTTCTAAAAAACAAAAAAAATCAAGAAGGAATCACATTTTTACGACTAAAAATATAACTATAAGGCAGAATTGGGTTAAATTCCAAGTTCAATTCTTGAATTCACTCATGAAGTGGAGAATTTAATTCAAATCTATTTCAAATTTATTTCAAATTTAATTCAAATTTAATTCACATTTAATTCACATTTAATTCACATTTTAAAAATATTCAAGTTATGGGACTCCCTGGTAAAATAAATGGAAAAAAAACTTGGAATGTTAATTGGAATAAAACAGTTTGGACTGTTTGAATTGGAATAGATATACCCTACCGTTAAAACGTTATAGAACAACTACTCATTCAAGGGTTTTTCTTTATTTTAATTATTTTTTTACATTGTTGAATAATAGTGAAGACATCAAAACTATGAAATAACACACGTGGAATCATGTAGTAACCAAAAAAGTGTTAAACAAATCAAATTATATTTTATATCTGAGATTCTTTAAATAGCCACACTTTGCCTTGATGATGGCTAAGGGCTGTTTTTATGCATGACACAATGCGGAGTTTCTGGATACAGCCCTTAGCCGTGGTATATTGGCCATATACCACAAACCCCAAGGTGCCTTATTGCTATTATAAACTGGTTACCAACGTAATTAGAGCAGTAAAAATAAATGTTTTGTCATACCCGTGGTATATGGTCTGATATACCACGGCTGTCAGTCAATCAGCGTTAAGGGCTCAAACCACCCAGTTTATAATTGAACATAAACAATTAACAGTGATTCACTACCTTTCTTTATAGGCATTGGTTTAGCCTTCTCATTTGCAGCCTTAGGTTCTGAATCAAAGAAGGACAATAGAAACAATAGCAAATCAAATGATCAGATGTGGAGAGGCTAAATGGGATTTTTTTTTTTATCCTAATGCTCTATGACTTCATCTATAAGAGGCTATGGATGTTTATAAGCAATAACAATTCATAATACTAAGTCCCATGTGGCTCAGTTGGTAGAGCATGGTAGTGGTTGTGGTTTGATTCCCACGGTGGACCAGTACAAAAAAGTCCAGCAAATTAATGCATTCACTACTGTAGTCATTTAGCAAAATGTCTATAATCCAAATCAGTAAATATTCAATAAATGTTCCTAACATTCTATCCATACCTTTCTTTGCAGGGCTCGCTTTGGCTTTCTCTTTGGCCATGGAAAGATCTAGTACATGAAAAGACATTTGAAGGAAAAATTAGTCCATGATTTGTCAAGAAGAAAACAACACAAAACCAGGTAATCAACAACATGGCTGTAGTTTTTGTAAGACTAAATTTGTCTTCAACAACATGAGTAAACAATGCAACAGTAAACATGTCGTCCCCCACAAATTATGCAACTAATATGATTGGTCAGAAATGTAATCCCAATGGAGTGGCATATCCAAAATTATAACCCATCTCTAGTTTCACTATCAACGACAAACAAAAACATATTTGAGAAGGAAATAAATACCTTTCTTCATAGGCACAACTTTTACTCTTTCCTTGGTTATAGAAGCATTTCTATGAATGACCTCAAATTCTGTAAAAAAAATAAATAAATAATTACAGATGTGTTATGGGAAGTTGGGAAAATGTGGATACCACGTTATGTTATTCTATATTTTGGTTTAGTCAATTGAGGACCTCAATTGAGGTTATAAACGGTTTTAGGACGTATGCTGGTAAAAATATCACAAAATCTGTTCAAAGCAATAAAATATGGTCCAAATATTTTTCATAGCAAATACTAAACCGCCTCCCACTAAGGCCACAAATATATTACACTAGTTGGATATTAAATGGATTTTACAGCCATACCTTCCTTTATGATGACTGATCTGGTCTTTTCTTTAGAAATGTCAGATTCAATAAAACACATACTCAGTTACCAAAGTGGTCAGATTAAGGTTTACTGTCTGAAACCCCCAGAAGGAGTGGAGTAAAATGACAACATAATACAATGCACATCTTTCTTGGCATGAGCTGCTTTTGTTTTCTCTTTTGAACGCTCAGGTTCTGATACATGAGAATGGAGGACAAGAATAACGGTAGACCATATGTGCCAGTTTGATGTTTCTAGTACACCTGGGGTTGTCTAGTTAATTATGCCTTTGGGAGCTGAATCCAGCTCTTTTGTTCAGAAATAAAATGTTTAGATGATTTTTAAATATTTGGAAGAATATAATATTTAAATGTAAAACAACATTGGTTGCACAGGATGATTGCACAGGAGTCAGGCCATATATTTAACCCCCCTGTTCTACTCGGTCTAAAAACTACTGTAGATGAAGTACTGTAATACACTAGTACCTTTCTTTGCAGGTGCAGGTTTGGACTTTTCTTTGGCAACTTCAGCCTCTGAATAAAATAAAAACATTTAAGATTAAATACTGGCAGATCAACTAAAAGCGTAACAGCACAAATGTACTATTCATAGTAAATACATACAGTATTTTAGATGTAAAACAGATTTAAAAAACATTGCTTCAATACCTTTCTTAGCAGGTACTGGTTTTGCCTTGTCTTTTACAGTTTTCACTTTCTTCACAGGAACTGGTCTAGTCTTTTCTTTAACAACCTGAGCATCTATGTCAAATATTGATAAGAACATACATGCAGTATAAGATTATTGAATTGGAGTATTGTATAATCTGATATCAATTATACAATAAATGATTGTATGGTATACGTATGTTCTTAAATGTAATATAATGTTTATCAAGCCTGCACTACAGAAAACACACATTATTGCAAGATAACATTGCATGTGCAAAGAGAAAATACATATTTATATTGAAATGTAATCATTTGTAAGGGCTGTTTTCACCTCATAATCTTAATTTTACATTTACAATTTTTGTCATTTAACACACACTCTTATCCAGAACTACTTACAGTAGAGAGTGCATACATTCAATTCCTAACTCTGAATTTAGATTAGTCAAAGTGAAAAGTAAAACATTTGAAAACAATCATTAACTGTATTTACAAGGGCTGGTTTAACCTTGTATTTGGCCTTTTCATTGATACATTTAGCCTCTATTGAATTTAGAACACATTATAAACAATGAAAGTAACCAAAAATATGCAGTGAATACAAAAATAAATATATAAATGTTCTAACAAATGACTAATTACATGCTAACCACAGATTTGAAAATATTTTTACCTTTCTTTGCAGGGGCTGATTGAACCTTTTCTTTGATAACTGCAGCATTTGAATCAATTGTAACATAAATATGTATGTCTATGAATATAGCAAGAGAAAAATTTTCCTCTATGATTACATACTGTTGAAATATTATATTAGTTGGGGAAAAAGTAAATACATTCTGTTACCTTCATTTGCAAGAGCTGGTTTGACTTTTTCTTTGGAAACTTCAGCTTCTAAGTTCACATACAACAGTCTTTACAATAAGATCTTGATATAATGTTTTATAAATAGCATAACATGGACAAATTGGTCTGACTACTTATTATTTGAATAAATGGAAAATGAACAATTCAAAAATAATTTGATACCTTTCTTTTCTGGAGCTATTTTGGCCTTTTCTTTTGCTTCAGCATCTAAATCAGAAGAAAAATATTTCATGAACTATACCTTCTATCATACAATACAGTCTTACCTGATTCAGACTATAGGGCCAAGCCAAACTGTACTGTGCTCGTTCAGATATTTTCTTTTCACATTGTCCTTTCCAGCACTGTTCCAGCAACTATGGTTGGTGGGTAACTAGGCCAGCCCAGTATACTGTAGGTTGGCTTGGCTCAGTAGTGTGAAAAAGGGTTCTGTGGTACACAAAGACTACTTTGCACCTTTCTTTGACGTAGCTGCTTTGGTTTTTTCTTTGGGAACTTCAGCTTCTAAAACAATCACTGGACAAAACAAAACATTAATCTCAAGAATTGTGCCAATATACATTTGATGGACAAAAAAACAAATCCTATCTGTACCCTTTTTTGCAGGTTCTGGTTTGGCTTGTTCCTTAGTTTCCTTGGACTCTAATCAAACAAGAATAGTAACATATACAGCAAAGGTTCAGACTGCAATTCAATCAAACCCATACTGAGTAATTGGTTGAGAGATGAATAAAGTACACTCTGTGGCAGACATCTACTTACAGCAAGACTAACGTTTTTTGTTTGTAGTCTAAAGAAAATAGTTATCCATACCATTCTTTGATGAAGCTGCTTTGGCTTTTTCTTTATGAACTTCAGCTTCTAAAACAATATTTGGACAGAAAATTAATCTCAAGAATTGGGCCATTTCTTTCTTTCTTTGCAAGAGCTTGTTTGATCTTCTCCTTGGTAAATTCAGCTTCTAAGTAAAAATTGTGATTTTCTGTTAAAACCAGAACAACATTTTTTAATTCCTATCTCTGAATTTATATTTGTCAAAGTGAAAAGCTAAACATTTGAAAACATTAATTAACTTAACTTACAAGGGCTAGTTTAACCTTGTATTTGGCCTTGTCATTGATACGTTTAGCCTCTATTGAATTTAGAACCCATTATAAGGACATTCAACAAGCACAGCACTTACACAAATGACTGATGATTGGCTGAGAGAAATTGATAATAAATAGATTGTGGGGTCTGTTTTGTTATATTTCAGTGCGGCTTTTGACATTATCGATCACAGTCTGCTGTTGGAAAAACGCATGTGTTATGGCTTTACACCCCCTGCTATATTGTGAATAAAGAGTTACCTGTCTAACAGAACACAGAGGGTGTTCTTTAATGGAAGCCTCTCCAACATAAGCCAGGTAGAATCAGGAATTCCCCAGGGCAGATGTCTAGGCCCCTTACTTTTTTCAACATGCGGATGACTCAACACTATACACATCAGCTACTACAGCGACTGAGATGACTGCAACACTTAACAAGAGCTGCTGTTAGTTTCAGAGTGGGTGGCAAGAAATAAGTTAGTCCTAAATATTTATAAAACTAAAAACATTGTATTTGGGACAAATCATTCAATAAACCCTAAATCTCAACTAAATCTTGTAATAAATCTTGAGGAAATTGAGCAAGTTGAGGCGAATAAACTGCTTGGAGTAACCCTGGACTGTAAACTGTCATGGTCAAAACATATTGATAGAACAGTAGCTAAGTTGGGGAGAAGTCTGTCCATAATAAAGTGTTGCTCTACCTTCTTAACAGCACTATCAACAAGGCAGGTCCTACAGGCCCTAGTTTTCTCGCACCTGGACTTAAAGCCTTTAGCCATATCCTTTTTCTAGTCCTCCTCTGTTCCTTTGGTGATGTAGAGGCTAACCCAGGCCCTGCAGCCCCCAGTATCACTCCTACTCCTCAGGAGTTATCATTTGTTGACTTCTGTAACCGTAAAAGCCTTGGTTTTCTGCACGTTAACATCAGTAGCCTCCTTCCTAAGTTTGAGTCATTCACTGCGTTAGCACACTCCGCCAACCCTGATGTTCTTGCAGTGTCTGAATCCTGGCTTAGGAAGGCCACCAAAAATTCAGAAATGTTCATCCCCAACTACAACATTTTCCATCTAGAACTGCCAAAGGGGGTGGAATTGCAATCTACTGTAGAGATAGCTTGCAGAGCTCTATCACTATCCAGGTCTGTGCCCAAACAGTTTGAGCTCCTGCTTCTAAAAATCCACCTTTGCAGAAATAAGTCTCTCACTGTTGCCATTTGCTACAGACCCCCCTCAGCCCCCAGCTGTGCTCTGGACACCATATGTGAATTGATTGCCCCCCATCTATCCTCAGAGTTTGTACTGCTTGGTGACCTAAACTGGGATATGCTTAACACCCCGGCCATCCTACAATCCAAACTAGATGCCCTCAATCTCACACAAATTATCAAGGAACCTACCAGATACAACCCTAAATCCGTAAACATAGGCACCCTCTAAGATATCATCCTGACTAACTTACCCTCTAAATACACCTCCGCTGTCCTCAACCAGGATCTCAGCGATCACTGCCTTATTGCCTGCGTCCGTAACGGGTCCGCGGTCAAACAACCACCCCTCATCACTGTCAAACGCTCCCTAAAACACTTTAGCGAGCAGGCCTTCCTAATTGACCTGGCCCAGGTATCCTGGATGGATATCGATCTCATTCCGTCAGTAGAGGATGCCTGGTTGTTCTTTAAAAGTGCTTTCCTCTCAATCTTAAATAAGCATGCCCCATTCAAAAAATTCAGAACTGAGAACAGATATAGCCCCTGGTTCTCCTCAGACGTGACCAGCACAAAAACATCCTGTGGCATACTGCATTAGCATCGAATAGCCCCCGCGATATGCAACTTTTCAGGGAAGTTAGGAAACAATATACACATGCAGAGTGGAAAGCAAAGGCTAGCTTTTTCAAACAGAAATTTGCATCCCGCAGCACTAACTCCAAAAAGTTTTGGGACATGGAGAATAAGAGCACCGATAAATCTACAATAATTGAGAATTTCAACAAGCATTTTGCTACAGCTGGCCATGCTTTCCACCTGGCTACCACTACCCCGGCCACCAGCTCTGCACCCTCAGCTGCAACTTGCCCATGCCCCCCCCCCCGCTTCTCCTTCACACAAATTGAGACAGCTGATGTTCTGAAAGAGCTGCAAAATCTGGACCCCTACAAATCCTCTGGGCTAGACAATCTGGACCCTTTCTTTCTAAAAATAGCAGCCGAAATTGTCGCAACCCCTATTACTAGCCTGTTCAACCTCTCTTTTGTAACGTCTGAGATCCCCAGAGATTGGAAAGCTGCCGCGGTCATCCCCCTCTTCAAAGGGGTGACACTCTAGATCCAAACTGTTACAGACCTATATCCATCCTGCCCTGCCTTTCGAAGGTTTTTGAAAGCCAAGTTAACAAACAGATCACCGACCATTTCGAAATCTCACCGTACCTTCTCCGCTATGCAATCCGGTTTCCGAGCTGGTCATGGGTGCACCTCAGCCACGCTCAAGGTCCTAAATGATATTATAACTGCGATCAATAATAGACAGTAATGTGCAGCCGTCTTCATCGACCTGGCCAAGGCTTTCGACTCTGTCAACCAATGCATTCTTATTGGCAGACTTAATTGCCTTGGTTTCTCAAATGACTGCCTCGCCTGGTTCACCAACTACTTCTCAGATAGAGGTCAATGTGTCAATCGGAGGGCCTGTTGTCTGGACCTATGGCAGTCTCTATGGGGGTGCCACAGGGTTCAATTCTTGGGCTGACTCTTTTCTCTGTGTATATCAATGATGTCTCTCTTGCTGCTGGTGACTCTCAGATCCACCTCTACGCAGACGACACCATTTTGTATACATCTGGCCCTTCTTTGGACACTGTGTTAACAAACATCCAAACGAGCTTCAATGCCATACAACACTCCTTCCGTAGCCTCCCACTGCTCTTAAACACTAGTAAAACTAAATGAATGCTCTTCAATCGAACGCTGCTGCACCCGCCCACCCGACTAGAATCACTACTCTCGACGGGTCTGACCTAGAGTATGTGGACAACTACAAATACCTAGGTGTCTGGTTAGACTGTAAACTCTCCTTCCAGATTCACATTAAGCATCTCCAATCCAAAGTGAAATCTAGAATTGGCTTCCTATTTCGCAACAAAGCCTCCTTCACTCATGCTGCCAAACATGCCCTCGTAAAACTGACTATCCTACCGATCCTTGACTTCGGCGAAGTAATTTACAAAATAGCCTCCAGCACTCTACTCAGCAAATTGGATGTAGTCTATCACAGTGCCATCCGTTTTGTCACCAAAGCCCCATACACTAACCACCACTGTGACCTGTACGCTCTTGTTGGCTGGTCCTCGCTACATATTCGTCGCCCAACCCACTGGCTCCAGGCCATCTATAAATCACTGCTAGGCAAATCTCTGCCTTATCTTAGCTCATTGGTCACCATAGCAACACCCACCCGTAGTATGCGCTCCAGCAGGTATATCTCACTGGTCATCCCCAAAGCCAACACCTCCTTTGGCCGCCATTCCTTCCAGTTCTCTGCTGCCAATGACTGGAACGAACTGCAAAAATCTCTGAAGCTGGAGACTCTTATCTCCCTCACTAACTTTAAGCATCAGTTGTCAGAGCACCTTACCGATCACTGTACCTGTACACAGGCCTTCTGAAATTAGCCCACTCAACTACCTCATCCCCATGTTGTTATTTATTTTGCTCATTTGCACCCCAGTATCTCTATTTGCACATCATCTCTTGCACATCTATCATTCCAGTGTTAATACTAATTGTAATTATTTTGCACTATGGCCTATTTATTGCCTTACCTCCATAACTTGCAACATTTGCACACACTGTATATATATTTTCTATGGTATTTTTGACTTTATGTTTTGTTTTACCCCATATGTAACTCTGTGTTGTTGTTTTTATCACACTGCATTGCTTTATCTTGGCCAGGTCGCAGTTGTAAATGAGAACTTGTTCTCAACTGGCTTACCTGGTTAAATAAAGGTGAAAAAAATAAATTAAAAATACTGTTCAGTCGTGTGGTCAGGTGCCACAAAAAGGAACTTAGTAAAATTGCAATTGGCTCTGAACAGGGCAGCACGGCTGGCCCTTGGATGTACACAGAGAACTAACATTAATAATATGCATGTCAATCTTTCCTGGCTCTAAGTGGAGGAGAGATTGATTTCATCCCTACTTGTATTTATGAGAGGTATTGACATGTTGAATGTACCGAGCTGTCTGTTTGAACTACTGGTGCACAGCTCGGACATCCATGCATACCCCACAACAGAACAGACTATGGGAGGCACACAGTGCTACATAGAGAAATGACTAGATGAAACTGTATTCCACATCAACTAACTGATGCAAGCAGTAAAATTAGATTACAAAAAACACAGATAAAAATACACCTTATGGAACATCGGGGACTGTAAGCAACACCAACATAGGCACAGACATGCATACAAACGATAACATACACACTCTACACACACGTACACATGGATTTTGTATTGTAGAGATGTGGTAGTAGTGGAGTAGGGGCCTGAGGGCACACAGTGTGTTGTGAAATCTGTGAATGTATTGTAATGATTTTAAAATTGTATAACTGCCTTAATTTTGGTGGACCCCAGGAAGAGTAGCTGCTGCCTGCCTTGGCAGCGGCTTATGGGAATCCATAATAAATTCAAATAAACACTGTAACGAACACAAAACATGCAGTGAATAAATAAAATAAAATAAACACAAAAAAAAGGCTTTTCTTTGGAAACAGCATCTAAAAGCAACACGAATGGGCTACATTTTTCTTATGAAACTCAATTTATAATACAAGCACGTGATAATTCAAGGGAAAATAATTGTAAAAACACTTGAATGCTGCTTTGCAGGATCTACTTCTTTGGCACGTTCAGACTCTATCAAGCTCTATCAAATCCCATATTAACCACAGATTTGAAAACATGCTTACCTTTCTTTGCACGGGCTGGTTTCACCTTTTCTTTAATAACTGCAGCATCTGAATCAAATACAACATAAATGTGTTTCTCTATGAATATAGCAAGACAAACTGTTTCTCTATGATTATGTACTGTCTGTAATATTATGTTAGTTGTGGAGTAAGTAAATACATTCTGTTACCTTCATTTGCAGGAGTTGGTTTGGCTTTTTCTTTGGAAACTTCAGCTTCTAAGTTCACATACAACAGTCTTTACAATAAGATCTTGATAGAATGTTTTATAAATAGCATAACATGGATAAATTGGTCTGCCTACTTATTATTTGAATAAATGGAAAATCAACAATTCAAAAATAATTTGATACCTTTCTTTTCTGGAGCTAATTTGGCCTTTTCTTTTGCTTCAGCATCTAAATCAGAAACAAAATATTTCATGAACTATACCTTCTATCATACAATACAGTCTTACCTGATTCAGACTATAGGGCCAAGTCAAACTGTACTGTGCTTGTTCTTTTCACATTGTCCTTTCCAGCACTGTTCCAGCAACTATGGTTGGTGGGTAACTAGGCCAGCCCAGTATACTGTAGGTTGGCTTGGCTCAGTAGTGTGAAAAAGGGTTCTGTGGTACACAAAGACTACTTTGCACCTGTCTTTGATGTAGCTGCTTTGGTTTTTTCTTCGGGAACTTCAGCTTCTAAAACAATCATTGGACAAGACACAACATTAATCTCAAGAATTGGGCCAACATACATTTGATGGAAGAAAAACAAATCCTATCTGTACCCTTTTTTGCAGGTTCTGGTTTGGCTTGTTCCTTAGTTTCCTTGGGCTCTAATCAAACAAGAATAATAACATATACAGCAAAGGTTCAGACTGCAATTCAATGAAACCCATACTGAGTAATTGGTTGAGAGATAAATAAAGAACACTCTGTTCTTTTTACAGTAAGACTAACGTTTTTTGTTTGAAGTCGAAATAAAATAGTTATCCATACCGTTCTTTGATGAAGCTGCTGTGGCTTTTTCTTTAGGAACTTCAGCTTCTAAAACAATCATTGGACAAGACACAAAATTATTCTCAAGAATTGGGCCATTTCTTTCTTTCTTTCTTTGCAAGATCTGGTTTGGTCTTGCATTGGTAAATTCAGCTTCTAAGTAAAAATAGTGATTTTCTGTTAAAACCAGAACAACATTTTTTCATTCCTATCTCTGAATTTATATTTGTGAAAGTGAAAAATGAAACATTTGAAAACAATAATGAACTTTTAACCTTGTATTTGGCCTTTTCATTTATATGTTTAGCCTCTACTGAATTAAGATCACATTATAAGGACATTCAACATGCAGAGCACTTACACAAATGACTGATGATTGGCTGAGAGAAATTGATGATAAAAAGATTGTGGGGACTGTTTGTGAGACTTCAGTGCGGCTTTTGACATTATCGATCATAGTCTGCTGCTGGAAAAATGTATGTGGTATGGCTTTACACCCCCTGCTATATTGTGGATAAAGAGTTACCTGTCTAACAGAACACAGAGGGTGTTCTTTAATGGAAGCCTCTCCAAAATAATCCAGGTAGAATCAGGAATTCCCCAGGGCAGCTGTCTAGGCCCCTTTCTTTTTTCAATCTTTACTAACGACATGAGTAAAGCAAGTGTGTCTACGTACACTACAGGTAAAACGTTTTAGAACACCTGCTCATTCAAGGGTTTTTCTTTATTTTTACTATTGTCTACATTGTAGAATAATAGTGAATACATCAAAACTATGAAACAACACATATTGAATCATGTAGTAACCAAACATTTTTAGAAATAAAGAAAAACCCTTGAATGAGTAGGTGTTTCCAAACTTTTGACTGGTAATGTATATATATTGAATTTGAATTTGCAGTTAACTCCTGAGTGGCGCAGTGGTCTAAGGCACTGCATTGCAGTGCTAGCTGTGCCACTAGAGATCCTGGTTCGAATCCAGGCTCTGTCGTAGCCGGCCGTGACCGGGAGACCCATGGGGCGGCGCACAATTGGCCCAGGGTAGGGGAGGGAATGGCCGGCAGGGATGTAGCTCAGTTGGTAGAGCATGGCGTTTGCAACGCCAGGGTTGTGGGTTCGATTCCCACAGGGGGCCAGTATGATTTAAAAAAATAAAATAATAATGTATGCACTCACTAACTGTAAGTCGCTCTGGATAAGAGCGTCTGCTAAATGACTAAAATGTAAATTTAAAAATGTTAATGGAATTAATGCACTTGGTATAAAAATGTACTGCAGGATTTGTTTTAAATTATTTAGACTTGCATTTCTATTTCAAGTATAGCTAGGGTGTCTGAAAAGTGACATAGTTAGCCTGAGAGAATTTAATTTGAATTTGTGGAGTTGTTGGGGATTATATTGAATTGGGAATAGAATTATTGGAATTTACCTTAAATTGGAATTGAATTACCATGAATTCAATTACTGACCTGAAATTTGAATTGAATTAAATTGATTCTACAGGGAGAGGGATTTGAATTCGAATGTAATTTGTGGAATTAACCCCAACCCTGCTATAAGGGCCATGAAGGACATAGAGCACAAACAATCACTACCACACATTTCAGAGGATATATAGAGTTAGTGAGTCTAGGGATTCTAAAGAAGCCAATGACTAGTTTCAGTAGACCAGTACAGCAGTACCTTTCCTTATGCACACTTTGACCTTTGCTGTGGTAGTATCTGGCTCAACAGGAGAGAACACTTAATTTAAAGAACTGAATATTATCTTAAGAATCAAATCATATAAGATTGTCACAGAGATACAAAAATCATAGAATAATGCATATAGGTTACACCAATAGGCTTGATACATGGATCAGAATTTAAAGGATTATTTAAGCAATAAGGCATGAGGGGGTTGGTATATGGCCAATATACCACGGCTAAGGGCTGTTTTTAAGCACGACGCAATGTGGAGTGCCTGGATACAGACCTTAGCCGTGGTATATTGGCCATATACCACAAACCCCCGAGGTGCCTTATTGCTATTATAAACGGGTTACCAACGTAATTTGATCAGTAAAAATAAATATTTTGTCATACCCGTGGTATACGATCTGATATACCACGGCTGTCAGTCAATCAGCATTCAGGGCTCGAACCACCCAGTTTATAATTTAAAATAAACAATTAACAGTGATTCACTACCTTTCTTTATAGGCTTTGGTTTAGCCTTCTCTTTTGGAGCCTCAGGTTCTGAATCAAAGAAGGACAATAGAAACAATAGCAAATCAAATGATCAGATGTGGAGAGGCTAAATGGGATTTAAAAAATCCTAATTCTCTATTTACACTTTAGTAGACGCTCTTATCCAGAGCGACTTACAGTTAGTGAGTGCATACATTTTTGATTTTTTTAGTTTTTTTCATACTGGCCCCCTGTGGGAATCTAACCCACAACCCTGGCGTTGCAAACGCCATGCTCTACCAACTGAGCTATATCCCTGCCGGCCATTCCCTCCCTTAGCCTGGATGACGCTGGGCCAATTGTGCGCCGCCGCATGGGTCTCCCGGTCGCGGCCGGCTACGACAGAGCCTGGATACGAACCAGGATCTCTAGTGGCTCAGCTAGTATTGCGATGCAGTGCCTTAGACCACTGCGCCACTCTATGACTTCATCTATGAGAGGCTATGGATGTTTATAAGCAATAACACTTAATAATACTTCATAATACTAAGTCCCATGTTGCTCAGCCGGTAGAGCGTGATAGTGGTTGTGGGTTTGATTCCCACGGTGGACCAGGACAAGAAAGTACAACAAATGTATGCACTCACTACTGTAGTCATTTAGCAAAATGTCTATAATCCAAATCAGTAAATATTCAATAAATGTTTCTAACATTCTATCCATACCTTTCTTTGCAGGGCTCGCTTTGGCTTTCTCTTTGGCCATGGAAAGATCTAGTACATGAACAGACATTTGAAGGAAAAATTTGTCCATGATTTGTCAAGAAGAAAACAACACAAAACCAGGTAATCAACAACATGGCTGTAGTTTTTGTAAGACAAAATTTGTCTTCAACAACATGAGTAAACAATGCAACAGTAAACATGTCGTCCCCCACAAATCATGCAGCTCATATGATTGGTCAGAAATGTAATCCCATTTAAGATATTTTCCCGTCACTTGTGAAACAAATTGTAAATCAATGGAGTGGCATATCCAACATTATAACCCATCTCAAGTTTCACTACCAACAACAAACAAAAACATATTTGAGAGGGAAATAAATACCTTTCTTCATAGGCACAACTTTTACTCTTTCCTTGGTTATAGAAGCATTTCTATGAAGGACCTCAAATTCTGAAAAAAAAAATATATATCCAGATGTGTTATTGGAAGATGAGAAAATTGGGATATCATTGGGATATCACATTAAGTACGCTTTTCTATATTTTGGTTTAGTGAATAGAGGTCCTCTACTGACTAAACCAAAGTGAGGTTATAAATGGTTTTAGGACATATGCTGGAAAAAATACCACTTAATCTGTTCAAAGCAATAAAATACAGTCAAAGTATTTTTCATAGCAAATACTAAACCGCCTCCCACTAAGGACACAAATATATTACACTAGTTGGATATTAAATGGATTTTACAGCCATACCTTCCTTTATGATGACTGATCTGGTATTTTCTTTAGAAATGTCAGATTCTATAAAACACATACTCAGTTACCAAACTGGTCAGATTAAGGTTAACTGTCTGAAACCTCCAGATGGAGTAAAATGACAACATAATACAATGCACATCTTTCTTGGCATGAGCTGCTTTTGTTTTCTCTTTTGAACGCTCAGGTTCTGATACATGAGAATGGAGGACAAGAATAACGGTAGACCATATGTGCCAGTTTGATGTTTCTAGTACACCTGGGGTTGTCTAGTTAATGATGCCTTTGGGAGCTGAATCCAGCTCTTTTGTTCAGAAATAAAAACATTTAGATGATTTTTAAACATTTGGAAGAATATAATATTTAAATGTAAAACAACATTGGTTGCACAGGATGATTGCACAGGAGTCAGGCCATATATTTAACCCCCCTGTTCTACTCGGTCTAAAAACTACTGTAGATGAAGTACTGTAATACACTAGTACCTTTCTTTGCAGGTGCAGGTTTGGACTTTTCTTTGGCAACTTCAGCCTCTGAATAAAATAAAAACATTTAAGATTAAATACTGGCAGATCAACTAAAAGCATAATAAATAATGTACTATTCATAGTAAATACATACTGTATTTTAGATGTAAAAGAGATTTTAAAAACATTGCTTCAATACCTTTCTTAGGTAGGACTGGTTTTGCCTTGTCTTTTACAGTTTTCACTTTCTTCGCAGGAACTGGTCTAGTCTTTTCTTTAACAACCTCAGCATCTATGTCAAATATTGAATAAAACATACATGCAGTATAAGATTATTTAATTGGAGTATTGTATAATCTGATATCGATTATACAATAAATTATTGTATAGTATACATATGTTCTTAAATATAATATACTTTTTATCAAGCATGCACTACAGGAAACACAAATTATTGCAAGATAGCATTGCGTGTGCAAAGAGAAAATACATATTTATATTGAAATGTAATCATTTGTAAGGGCTGTTATCACCTCATAATCTTAATTTTTGTCATTTAACAGAAACGCTTATCCAGAACTACTTACAGTAGTGAGTGCATATATTAAATTCCTAACTCTGAATTTAGATTAGTCAAAGTGAAAAGCAAAACATTTGAAAACAATCATTCACTTTATTTGCAAGGGCTGATTTAACCGTGTATTTGGCCTTTTCTTGAATAACTGCAGCATCTGAATCAAATGCAACATAAATATGTTTCTCTATGAATACAGCAAGACAAAAATGTTTCTCTATGATTATATACTGTCTGTAATGTTACATTAGTTGTGGAAAAAGTAAATACATTCTGTTACCTTCATTTGTAGGAGTTGCTTTGGCTTTTTCTTTTGAAACTTCCGCTTCTAAGTTCACATACAACACTCCTTACAAAAATATCTTGATAGAATGTTTTATAAGTAGCATAAAATGGACACATAGGTCTGCCTACTTAATAATTGAATAAAAGGAAAATTAGCAATTCAAAAATAATTTGATACCTTTCTTTTCTGGAGCTAATTTGGCATTTTCTTTTGCTTCATCATTTAAATCAGAATTTTTTTTTTTCATGAACTATACCTTCTATCATTCAATACAGTCTTACCTGATTCATACTATAGGGCCAAGCCAAACTGTACTGTGCTCGTTCAGATATTTTCTTTTCACATTGTCCTTTCCAGCACTGTTCCAGCAACTATGGTTGGTGGGTAACTAGGCCAGCCCAGTATACTGTAAGTTGGCTTGGCTCAGTAGTGTGAAAAAGGTTTCTGTCGTACACAAAGACTACTTTGCACCTTTCTTTGATGTAGCTGCTTTGGTTTTTTCTTCGGGAACTTCAGCTTCTAAAACAATCATTGGACAAGACACAAAATTAATCTCAAGAAGTGGGCCATTTGTTGCAAAAATAAAATAAAATCCTGTCTGTACCTTTTTTTGCAAGTTTGGCTTGTTCCTTAGTTTCCTTGGGCTCTAATCAAACAAGAATAGTATCATATACAGCCAAGGTTCAGACTGCAATGCAATCCAACCCATACTGAGTAATTGGTTGAGAGATAAATAAAGTACACTCTTTGGCAGACATCTTTTTACAGTAAGCCTAACGTTTTTTGTCTTAAGTCTAAAGAAAAAGTTATCCATACCGTTCTTTGATGAAGCTGCTTTGGCTTTTTCTTTGGGAACTTCAGCTTCTAAAATAATCATTGGACAAGACACAAAATTAATCTCAAGAAGTGGGCCATTTGATGCAAAAAAAAGAAATCCTGTCTGTACCTTTTTTTGCAAGTTTGGCTTGTTCCTTAGTTTCCTTGGGCTCTAATCAAACAAGAATAGTATCATATACAGCCAAGGTTCAGACTGCAATGCAATCCAACCCATACTGAGTAATTGGTTGAGAGATAAATAAAGTAACACTCTTTGGCAGACATCTTTTTACAGTAAGCCTAACGTTTTTTGTCTTAAGTCTAAAGAAAAAGTTATCCATACCGTTCATTGATGAAGCTGCTTTGGCTTTTTCTTTGGGAACTTCAGCTTCTAAAATAATCATTGGACAAGACACAAAATTAATCTCAAGAAGTGGGCCATTTGATGCAAAAAAAAGAAATCCTGTCTGTACCTTTTTTTGCAAGTTTGGCTTGTTCCTTAGTTTCCTTGGGCTCTAATCAAACAAGAATAGTATCATATACAGCCAAGGTTCAGACTGCAATGCAATCCAACCCATACTGAGTAATTGGTTGAGAGATAAATAAAGTACTCTTTGGCAGACATCTTTTTACAGTAAGCCTAACGTTTTTTGTCTGAAGTCTAAAGAAAAAGTTATCCATACCGTTCTTTGATGAAGCTGATTTGGCTTTTTCTTTGGGAACTTCAGCTTCTAAAATAATCATTGGACAAGACACAAAATTAATCTCAAGAATTGGGCCATTTCTTTCTTTCTTTGCAAGAGCTGGTTTTGATCTTCTCCTTGGTAAATTCGGCTTCTAAGAAAAAATAGTGATTTTCTGTTAAAACCAGAACAACATTTTTTAATTCCTATCTCTGAGTTTATATTTGTCAAAGTGAAAAGCTAAACATTTGAAAACAATAATTAACTTTATTTACAAGGGCTAGTTTAACCTTGTATTTGGCCTTTTCATTGATATGTTTAGCCTCTATTGAATTCAGAGCACTTTATAAGGACATTTCACAAATGACTGAGAGAAATTGATTTAAAAAAATGGATAAAAAATGGATAATGGATTAAAAAAAGATTGTGGGGTCTGTTTTGTTAGACTTCAGTGCGGTTTTGACATTATCGATTATAGTCTGCTGCTGGAAAAATATACGTGTTATTGCTTTACACCCCCTGCTATATTGTGAATAAAGAGTTGCCTGTCTAACAGAACACAGAGGGTGTTCTTTAATGGAAGCCTCTCCAACATAATCCAGGTAGAATCAGGAATTCATCAGGGCAGTTGTCTAGGCCCTCTACTTTTTTCAATCTTTACTAACGACATGAGTAAAGCCAGTGTGTCTATGTACAGTTGAAGTTGGAAGTTTACATACACCTTAGTCAAAAACATTTAAACTCAGTTTTTCATAATTCCGGACATTTAATCCTAGTAGAAATTCCCTGTCTTAGGTCAGTTAGGATCACCACTTTATTTTAAGAATGTGAAATGTCAGAATAATAGATGAGATAATTATTTATTTCAGCTTTTATTTCTTTCATCACATTCCCAGTGGGTCAGAAGTTTACATCACTCAATTAGCATTTGGTAGCATTGCCATTAAATTGTTTAACTTGGGTCAAACGTTTCGGGTAGCCTTCCACAAACTTCCCACAATAAGTTGGGTGAATTTTGGCCCTTTCCTCCTGACAGAGCTGGTGTAACTGAGTCAGGTTTGTAGGCCTCCTTGCTCGCACACACTTTTTCAGTTCTGCCCACAAATTTCATAAAGATTTGAGGTCAGGGCATTGTGATGGCCACTCCAATACCTTGACTTTGTTGTCCTTAAGCCATTTTTCCACAACTTTGGAAGTATGCTTGGGGTCATTGTCCATTTGGAAGACCCATTTGCGACCAAGCTTTAATTTCCTGAATGATGTCTTGAGGTGTTGCTTCAATATATCCACATAATTTTCTTTCCTCATGATGCCATCTATTTTGTGAAGTGCACCAGTCCCTCCTGCAGCAAAGCACCCCCACAGCATGATGCTGCCACCCCCGTGCTTCACGGTTGGGATGGTGTTCTTCGGCTTGCAAGCCTTCCCCTTTCTCCTCCAAACATAACGATGGTCATTATGGCCAAACAGTTCTATTTTTGTTTCATCAGACCAGAGGACATTTTTCAAAAAAGTACAATCTTTGTCCCCATGTGCAGTTGCAAACCGTAGTCTGACTTTTTTATGGCGGTTTTGGAGCAGTGGCTTCTTCCTTGCTGAGCGGCCTTTCAGGTTATGTCGATATATGACTCGTTTTACTGTGGATATAGATACTTTTGTACCTGTTTCCTCCAGCATCTTCACAAGGTCCTTTGCTGTTGTTCTAGGATTGATTTGCACTTTTCGCACCAAAGTACGTTAATCTCTAGGAGACAGAACGCGTCTCCTTCCTGAGCAGTATGACGGCTGTGTGGTCCCATGGTGTTTACACTTGCATACTATTTTTTGTACAGATGAACGTGGTACCTTCAGGCGTTTGGTAATTGCTCCCAAGGATGAACCAGACTTGTGGAGGTCTAAAATTGGTTTTCTGAGGTCTTGGCTTGTTTCTTTGGATTTTCCCATGATGTCAAGCAAAGAGGCACTGAGTTTGAAGGTAGGCCTTGAAATACATCCACAGGTACACCTCCATTTGACTCAAATGATGTCAATTAGCCTATCAGAAGCTTCTAAAGCCATGACATCATTTTCTGGAACTTTCAAAGCTGTTTAAAGGCACAGTCAACTTAGTGTATGTAATCTTCTGACCCACTGGAATTGTGATACAGTGAATTATAAGTGAAATAATCTGTCTGTAAACAATTGTTGGAAAAATGACTTGTGTCATGCACAAAGTAAATGTCTTAACCGACTTGCCAAAACTATAGTTTGTTAACAAGAAATGTGTGGAGTGGTTGAAAAACTAGTTTTAATGACTCCAACCTAAGTGTATGTAAACTTCCGACTTCAACTGTACACTACCGGTTAAAAGTTTTAGAACACCTACTAATTCAAGGGTTTTTCTTTTTTCTTTTTTTTTTTTACTATTTTCTACATTGTAGAATAATAGTGAAGACATCAACACTATGAAATAACACATATGGAATCATGTGGTAACCAAAAAAGTGTTAAACAAATCAAAATATATTTTACATTAGAATTTTTTCAAATAGCCACAATTTGCCTTGATGAAAATTTTGCACACTCTTGGTATTCTCTCAACCAGCTTCATGAGGTAGTCACCTGGAATGCATTTCAATTAACAGGTGGGCCTTGTTAAAAGTTAATTTGACAGTCCATCAATAGAGAAATGACAGTCCATTACTTTAAGACATGAAGGTCAGTAAATACGGACAATTTCAAGAACTTTGAAAGTTTCTCCAAGTGCAGTCGCAAAAATCAAATCAAATGTATCTGCCACATGTGCCGAATACAACAGGTGTAGACCTTACAGTGAAATGCTTACTAACAAGCCCTTAACCAACAATGTAGTTTTAAGAAAAATAAGTGTTAAGTAAAAAATAGATAAGTAAAAAATAAAAAATAATAATAATTAAAGAGCAGCAGTAAAATAAAATAACAGTAGAGAGGCTATATACATGGGGTACCGGTACAGAGTCAATGTGCGGGGGCACCGGTTAGTCGAGGTAATTGAGGTAATATGTACATGTGGGTAGAGTAAAGTGACTATGCATTGATAATAAACAGTGTAGCAGCAGAGTAAAAGAGAGGGTGGGGTGGGGGGGACAATGCAAATAATCCGGGTAGCCATGATTAGCTGTTCAGGAGTCTTATGGCTTGGGGGTAGAAGCTGTTAAGAAGCCTTTTGGACCTAGACTTGGCGCTCCGGTACCGCTTGCCGTGCGATAGCAGAAAGAACAGTATATGACCAGGGTGGCTGGAGTCTTTGAGAATTTTTAGGGCCTTCCTCTGACACCGCCTGGTATAGAGGTCCTGGATGGCAGGAAGCTTGGCCCAAGTGATGTACTGGGGGGTACGCACTTCCCTCCGTAGTGCCTTGCGGTCAGAGGCCGAGCAGTTGCCATACCAGTCGGTGATGCAACCAGTCAGGATGCTCTCGATGGTGTATAACTTTTTGAGGATCTGAGGACCCATGCCAAATCTTTTCAGTCTCCTGAGGGGGAATAGGCTTTGTCGTGCCCTCTTCACGACTGTCTTGGTGTGTTTGGACCATGATAGTTTGTTGGTGATGTCGACATCAAGGAACTTGAAGCTTTCAACCTGTTCCACTACAGCCCTGTCGCTGAGAATGGGGGCGTGTTCAGTTCTTTTTTTTCCCCCCTTAGTCCACAATCACCTCCTTTGTCTTGATCACGTTGAGGGAGAGGTTGTTTTCCTGGCACCACACGGACAGATCTCTGACCTCCTCCCTATACACTGTCTCATCATTGTCTCTGATCAGGCCAACCACTGCTGTGTCGTCAGCAAACTTAATGATGTGGTTGGAGTCGTGCCTGGCCATGCAGTCATGGGTGAACAGGGCGTAGGAGGGGACTGATCACGCACCCCTGAGGGGCCCTCGTGTTGAGGATCAGCGTGGCAGATGTGTTGTTACCTACCCTTACCACCTGGGGGTGGCCTGTCAGGAAGTCCAGGATCCAGTTGCAGAGGAAGGTGTTTAGTCCCATGGTCCTTAGCTTAGTGATGAGCTTTGAGGGCACTATGGTGTTGAACGCTGAGCTGTAGTCAATGAATAGCATTCTCATGTAGGTGTTCCTCTTGTCCAGGTGGGAAAGGGCAGTGTGGAGTGCAATAGAGATTGCATCATATGTGGATCTGTTGGGGCGGTATGCAAATTGGAGTGGGTCTAGGGTTTCTGGGATAACGGTGTTGATGTGAGCCATGACAAGCCTTTCAAAGCACTTCATGGCTACAGGCGTGAGGTCTACGGGTCGGTAGTCATTTAGGCAGGTTATCTTAGTGTTCTAAGATACCATCAAGCGCTATGATGAAACTGGCTCTCATGAGGACCGCCACAGGAATCAAAGACCCAGAGTAAATTCATTAGAGATACCAGCCTCAGAAATTGCATCCCAAATAAATGCTTCACAGACAAAATCTCAACATCAGCTGTTCAGAGGAGACTGTGTGAATCAGGCCATCATGGTCGAATTGCTGCAAAGAAACCACTACTAAAGGACACCAATAATAAGAAGAGACTTGCTTGGGCCAAGAAACACGAGCAATGGACATTAGACCAGTGGAAATGTGTCCTTTGGTCTGGAGTCCAAATTGGAGATTTTTGGTTCCAACCGCCGCGTCTTTGTGAGACTCGGTGTGGGTGAACGGATGAACTCCACGTGTGTATTTCCCACCGTAAAGCATGGAGGAGGAGGTGTTATTGTGTGGGGGTACTTTGTTGGTGACACTGTCTGTGATTTATTTAGAATTCAAGGCACACTTAACCAGCATGGCTACCACATCATTATGCAGCAATACGCCATCCCATCTGGTTTGGGCTTAGTGGGACTATCATTTGTTTTTCAACAGGACTCAACACACCTCCAGGCTGTGTAAGGGCTATTTTACCAACAAGGAGAGTGATGGAGTGCTGCATCAGATGACCTGGCCTCCACAATCCCCTGACCTCAACCCAATTGAGATGGTTTGGGATGAGTCGGACGGCAGAGTGAAGGAAAAGCAGCCAACAAGTGCTAAGCATATGTCGGCGGCACACAATTGGCCCAGCGTTGTCCGGATTAGGGTAGGGTTTGGCCGGGGGGACTTTAATTGGCTCATAGTGCTCTAGCGACTCCTTGTGGCGGGCCGGGCGCCTGCAGGCTGACTTCGGTTGTCAGTTGAACGGTGTTTCCTCCAACACTAGCTTCCAGGTTAAGCGGGCGGGTGTTAAGGATCGTGGTTTGGCGGTTCATGTTTCGGAGGACGCATGACTCGACCTTCACCTCTCCCGAGCCCGTTGGGGAGTTGCAGCGATGAGACAAGATCGTAATCATAATTGAATTGAAATTGGGAGAAGAAAAGGGGACTAAAAAAGGAATAAAAATAAATATAAAATAAGTGCTCAGCATATGTAGGAACTCCTTCAAGACTGTTGGAAAAGCATTCCAGGTGAAGCTGGTTCAGAGAATGCCAAGAGTGTGCAAAGCTGTCATCAAGGCAAAGGGTGGGTACTGTGACAGAAAAATTGCTGGATATTTAACAATTATTTACTTAACTAACAGTAAGACATTTCTGTTCTACTAATGCTGTGTTTTATGCTCTCCACTCCAGCAACCTGCAGCTAATCTGGGCGTATGGTCACTAGAGACAGCTTAATAATATAATAATAATAAGCCATTTAGCAGACACTTTTATCCAAAGTGAATTACAGTCATGTGCGCATACATTTTTACGTATGGGTGGTCCCGGGGATCTAACCCACTACCCTGGCGTTACAAGCGTCATGCTCGACCAATTGAGCTACAGAGGACCGCTTGAGCTGACAATTGATTTACAGCCTGCATTCCATAGACAAGATGTGGTGTTTAACTAGAGAGAGAGAGACTGGAGGAGCAGAAGAAAGGCCTCAGCATTCCTAATTATCCTGGCATCTGGGAAACTAAGACGAGGTGGGGTTAAAAATAACGCCAGAGGCAGATGACCAGGAGATGAACCCAAAGTGGCTTATGGTGCCCCCAATCTGCATGTAAGGGGTGGAACCAGCCATTACTAAGCATTTCTAGGTCTCCTATATAAGATCTCGGTTTTATCATTATTAGTTAAGCTCTCGGCACACACACTTCAGAGTGTGCGGTCGACAGCTTCATTATTGTAATAATTAATCAATGTTAAAATAAAGATTGATTGTTTGAATGGTCCAACTCCCTCTCTCTCATTACTGACATTTCCACAAAACTACTTTGAAGAATATCAAATATCAAATATATTTTGATTTTTTGAACACTTTTTTGGTTACTACATGATTCCATGTGTGTTATTTCATAGTTTTGATGTATTCAATATTATTCTACAATGTAGAAAATAGTATAAATAAAGAAAAACCCTTGAATGAGTAGGTGTTCTAAAATGTTTGACCGGCAGTGGACTCAACACTTTACACGTCAGCTACTAAAGTGACTGAAATGACTGCAACACTTAACAAAGAGCTGCAGTTAGTTTCAGAGTGGGTGGCAAGGAATAAGTTAGTCCTAAATATTTCTAAAACTAAAAGCATTGTATTTGGGACAAATCATTCACCAAACCCTAAACCTCAACTAAATATTTTAATGAATAATGTGGAAATTGAGCAAGTAGAGGTGACTAAACTGCTTGGAGTAACATTGGATTGTAAATTGTCATGGTCAAAACATAATGATACAACAGTAGCTAATATGGGGAGAAGTCTGTCCATAATAAAGAGCTGCTCTACCTTCTTAATAGCACTATCAACAAGGCAGGTCCTACAGGCCCTAGTTTTGTCGCACCTGGACTACTGTTTAGTCGTGTGGTCAGGTGCCACAAAGAGGGATTTGGCTCAGAACAGGGCAGCACGACTGGCCCTTGGATGTACACAGAGAACTAACATTAATAAAATGCATGTCAATCTCTCCTAGCTCAAAGTGGAGGAGAGACTGACTTCATCAGTACTTGTATTTATGAGAGGTATTGACATGTTGAATGCACCGAGCTGTATGTTTGAACTACTGGCGCACAGCTCGGACACCCATGAATACCCCACAAGAAATGCCACAAGAGGTCTCTTCACAGTCCCCAAGTCCAGAAAAGACTATGGGATGCGCACAGTACTACATAGAGCCATGACCACATGGAACTCTATTCCACATCAAGAACAGTGCCTTGCAAAAGTTTTCATCCCCCTTGGCGTTTTTCCTATTTTGTTGCATTACAACCTGTAATTTAAATGGATTTTTATTTGGATTTCATGTAATGGACATACACACAATAGTCCAAATTGGTTAAGTGAAATGAAAAAAACTTCTAAAAAATAAATAACGGAAAAGTGGTGCGTGCATATGTATTCACCCCCTTTGCTATGACGCCCCTAAATAAGATCTGGTGTAACCAATTACCTTCAGAAGTCACACAATTAGTTAAATAAAGACAACCTGTGTGCAATCTAAGTGTCAAATAATCTCAGTATATATACACCTGTTCTGAAAGGCCCCAGAGTCTGCAACACCACTAAGCAAGGGGCACCACCAAGCAAGCGGCACCATGAAGACCAAGGAGCTCTCTAAACAGGTTGTGGAGAAGTACAAAAATATCAGAAACTTAGAACATCCCACAGAGCACCATTAAATCCATTATTAAAAAATAGAAAGAATATGGCACCACAACAAACCTACCAAGAGAGGGCCAACCACCAAAACTCACAGACCAGGCATTAATCATAGAGGCAACAAAGAGACCTAAGATAACCCTGAAGGAGCTGCAAATCTCCACAGTGAAGATTGGAGTATCTGTCCATATGACTACTTTAAGCCGTACACTCCACAAAACTGGGCTTTACGGAAGAGTGGCCAGAAAAAAAGCCATTGCTTAAAAAAAAGAATAAGCAAAAATGTTTGGTGTTCGCCAAAAGGCATGTGGGAGACTCCCCAAACATATGGAAGATGGTACTCTGGTCAGATGAGACTAAAATGAGCTTTTTGGCCATCAAGGAAAATGCTATGTCTGGCGCAAACCCAACACCTCTCATCACCCCGAGAACACCATCCCCACAGTGAAGCATGGTGGTGGCAGCATCATGCTGTGGGGATGTTTTTCATCGGGAAACTGGTCAGAATTGAAGGAATGATGGATGGTGCAAAATAAAGGAAATTCTTGAGGGAAACCTGTTTCAGTCTTCCAGAGATTTGAGACTGGGACAGAGGTTCACCTTCCATCAGGACAATGACCCTAAGCATACTGCTAAAGCAACACTTGAGTGGTTTAAGGGAAAACATTTGACTGTCTTGGAATGGCCTAGTCAAAGCCCAGACCTCAATCAAATTGAGAATATGTGGTATTACTTAAATATTGTTATACACCAGCAGAACCCATCCAAGTTGAAGGAGCTGGAGCAGTTTTGCCTTGAAGAATGGGCAAATATACAAGTGGCTAGATGTGCCAAGCTTATAGAGAAATACCCCAAGAGACTTGCAGCTGTAATTGCTGCAAAATATGGCTCTACAAAATATTGACTTTGGGGGGGTGAAAAGTTATGCATGCTCAAGTTTTCTGTTTTTTTGGATTATTTCTTGTTTGTTTTACATATTTTATTTTATTTTGCATCTTCAAAGTGGTAGGCATGTTGTGTAAATAAAATGATACAAACCCCCCAAAAATCAATTTTAATTCCAGATTGTAAGGCAACAAAATAGGAAAAATGACAAGCAGGGTGAATACTTTCACAAGCCACTGTAACTGATGCAAGCAGTAAAATTAGATTTTAAAACAGATAAAAATACACCTTATGGAACAGCGGGGACTGTGAAGCAACACAAACATAGACACAGACACATGCATACACAAACACGATAACATGGATTTTGTATTGTAGATATGTAGTAGGGGTGGAGTAGGGGCCTGAGGGCACACAGTGTGTTGTGAAATCTGTGAATGTATTGTGATGTTTTTAAAATTGTATAACTGCCTTAATTTTGCTGGACCCCAGGAAGAATAGCTGCTGCCTGCCTTGGCAGCAGCTAATGGGGATCCATAATATCTACAAATAAACACTGAAACGAACGCAAAATATGCAGTGAATAAATAAATAAAAAACAACACAAGAAAAGGCTTTTCTTTGGAAACAGCATCTAAATGCAACATGAATGGGCCAATTTTTTTATGAAACTCACTTGATAATTCAAGGGGAAATAATTGTAAAAGCACTTGAATGCTGCTTTGAAGGATCTACTTATTTGGCACGTTTTATTATTAACTTTCTTTGCAGGGGCTGATTTCACCTTTCCTTTAATAACTGCAGCATCTGAATCAAATACAACAAACATGTGTTTCCATATGAATATATCAAGGCAAAAATGTTTCTCTATTATGTACTGTCTGTAATATTATATTAGTTGTGGAAAAAGTAAATACATTCTGTTACCTTCATTTGCAGGAGTTGGTTTGGCTTTTTCTTTGGAAACTTCAGCTTCTAAATTCACATACAACAGTCTTTACAATAAGATCTTGACAGAATATTTTATTAATAGCATAAAATTGACACATAGGCCTGCCTACTTAGTATTTGAATAAATGGAAAATTAACAATTCAAAAAATAATTTGATACCTTTATTTTCTGGAGCTAATTTTGCCTTTTCTTTTGCTTCAGGATCTAAATCAGGAAAAAAATTATTTCATGAACTATACCTTCTATCATACAATACAGTCTTACCTGATTCAGACTATAGGGCCAAGCCAAACTGTACTGTGCTCGTTCTGATATTTTCTTTTCATATTGTCCTTTCCAGCACTGTTCCAGCAACGATGGTTGGTGGTTAACTAGGCCAGCCCAGTATACTGTAGGTTGGCTTGGCTCAGTAGTGTGAAAAAGGGTTCTGTGGTACACAAAGACTACATTGCACCTGTCTTTGACGTAGCTGCTTTGGTTTTTTCTTTGGGAACTTTAGCTTCTAAAACAATCACTGGACAAGACACAACATTAATCTCAAGAATTGGGCCATTATACATTTGATACAAGAAAAACAAATCCTATCTGTACCCTTTTTTGCAGGTTCTGGTTTGGCTTGTTCCTTAGATTCCCTGGGCTCTAATCAAACAAGAACAGTAACATATACAGCAAAGGTTCAGATTGCAATTCAATCAAACCCATACTGAGTAATTGGTTGAGAGAGAAAAAAAGTATACTCGGTGGCAGACATCTATTTACAGTAAGACTAATGTTTTTTGTTTGAAGTCTAAAGAAAAAAGTTATCCATACCTTTCTTTGATGAAGCTGCTTTGGCATTTTCTTTGGGAATTTCAGCTTCTAAAACAATCATTGGACAAAACACCAAATTAATCTCCAGAATTGGGCCGTTTCTTTCTTTCTATTAAAGAGCTGGTTTGGTATTCTCATTAGTAACTTCAGCTTCTATGTGAAAACAGTGATTTTCTGTTAAAACCAGAACAACATTTTTTTTCATTCCTAACTCTGAATTGATATTTGTCAAAAGCAAAACATTTGAAAATAATACACTTTATTTACAAGGGCTAGTTTAACCTTGTATTTGGCCTTTTCATTGATCTGTTTAGCTTATATTGAATTTAGAGCACATTATAAACAGTGAAACAAACAGAAAATATGCAGTGAATGAATAAATTAAAAACAACACAAAAAAGGCTTTTCTTTGGAAATAGCATAGAAATGCAACATGAATGGGCCAATTTTTTTTTTTATGAAACTCACTTTTATGATATCAGCACTTGATAATTCAAGGGAAAGTAATTGTAAAAACATTTGAATGCTGTTTTGCAGGATCTACTTCTTTGGCACATTCAGCCTCTATCAAGCTCCATCAAATTATATGTTAACCATAGATTTCAAAACATTCTTACCTTTCTTTGCAGGGGCTGATTTCACATGTTCTTTAATAACTGCAGCATCTGAATCAAATACAACATGAATGTGTTTCTCAATGAATATAGCAAGACAAAACTGCTTCTCTATGATTATGTACTGTCTGTATTATTATATTAGTTGTGGAAAAAGTAAATACATTCTGTTATCTTCATTTGCAGGAGTTGGTTTGGCTTTTTCTTTAGAAACTTCATTTTCTAAGTTCAAATACAACAGTCTTTACAATAAGATCTTAATATATATATATTTTTATAAATAACATAAAACGGACACATAAGCCTGCCTACTTATTATTTGAATGAATAAAAAATAAAAAAATAAAAAATAATTTGATCCCCTTCTTTACTGTAGCCAGTTTGGCCTTTTCTTTTGCTTCGGCTTCTAAATCAGAAATTAATATTTCATGAACTATACATTCTATCATACAGCACAGTCTTAACTGATTCAGACTATAGGGCCAACCCAAACTGTACTGTGCTCGTTTGGATATTGTCGTTAGTGTGAAAAAGGGTTCTGTGGTACACAAAGACTACATTGCACCTGTCTTTGACGTAGCTGCTTTGGTTTTTTCTTTGGGAACTTTAGCTTCTAAAACAATCAATGGACAAGACACAACATTAATCTCAAGAATTGGGCCATTATACATTTGATACAAGAAAAACAAATCCTATCTGTACCCTTTTTTGCAGGTTCTGGTTTGGCTTGTTCCTTAGATTCCCTGGGCTCTAATCAAACAAGAACAGTAACATATACAGCAAAGGTTCAGATTGCAATTCAATCAAACCCATACTGAATAATTGGTTGAGAGAGAAAAAAAGTATACTCGGTGGCAGACATCTATTTACAGTAAGACTAATGTTTTTTGTTTGAAGTCTAAAGAAAAAAGTTATCCATACCTTTCTTTGATGAAGCTGCTTTGGCATTTTCTTTGGGAATTTCAGCTTCTAAAACAATCATTGGACAAAACACCAAATTAATCTCCAGAATTGGGCCATTTCTTTCTTTCTATTGAAGAGCTGGTTTGGTATTCTCATTAGTAACTTCAGCTTCTAAGTGAAAACAGTGATTTTCTGTTAAAACCAGAACAACATTTTTTTTCATTCCTAACTCTGAATTGATATTTGTCAAAAGCAAAACATTTGAAAATAATACACTTTATTTACAAGGGCTAGTTTAACCTTGTATTTGGCCTTTTTCATTGATCTGTTTAGCTTATATTGAATTTAGAGCACATTATAAACAGTGAAACAAACAGAAAATATGCAGTGAATGAATAAATTAAAAACAACACAAAAAAGGCTTTTCTTTGGAAATAGCATAGAAATGCAACACGAATGGGCCAATTTTTTTTTTATGAAACTCACTTTTATGATACCAGCACTTGATAATTCAAGGGAAAGTAATTGTAAAAACATTTGAATGCTGTTTTGCAGGATCTACTTCTTTGGCACATTCAGCCTCTATCAAGCTCCATCAAATTATATGTTAACCATAGATTTCAAAACATTCTTACCTTTCTTTGCAGGGGCTGATTTCACATGTTCTTTAATAACTGCAGCATCTGAATCAAATACAACATGAATGTGTTTCTCAATGAATATAGCAAGACAAAACTGCTTCTCTATGATTATGTACTGTCTGTATTATTATATTAGTTGTGGAAAAAGTAAATACATTCTGTTATCTTCATTTGCAGGAGTTGGTTTGGCTTTTTCTTTAGAAACTTCATTTTCTAAGTTCACATACAACAGTCTTTACAATAAGATCTTAATATATATATATTTTTATAAATAACATAAAACGGACACATAAGCCTGCCTACTTATTATTTGAATGAATAAAAAATTAAAAAATTAAAAATAATTTGATCCCCTTCTTTACTGTAGTTAGTTTGGCCTTTTCTTTTGCTTCGGCTTCTAAATCAGAAATTAATATTTCATTAACTATACATTCTATCATACAGCACAGTCTTAACTGATTCAGACTATAGGGCCAACCCAAACTGTACTGTGCTCGTTTGGATATTGTCGTTAGTGTGAAAAAGGGTTCTGTGGTACACAAAGACTACATTGCACCTGTCTTTGACGTAGCTGCTTTGGTTTTTTCTTTGGGAACTTTAGCTTCTAAAACAATCACTGGACAAGACACAACATTAATCTCAAGAATTGGGCCATTATACATTTGATACAGGAAAAACAAATCCTATCTGTACCCTTTTTTGCAGGTTCTGGTTTGGCTTGTTCCTTAGATTCCCTGGGCTCTAATCAAACAAGAACAGTAACATATACAGCAAAGGTTCAGATTGCAATTCAATCAAACACATACTGAGTAATTGGTTGAGAGAGAAAAAAAAGTACACTCGGTGGCAGACATCTATTTACAGTAAGACTAATGTTTTTTGTTTGAAGTCTAAAGAAAAAAGTTATCCATACCTTTCTTTGATGAAGCTGCTTTGGCATTTTCTTTGGGAATTTCAGCTTCTAAAACAATCATTGGACAAAACACCAAATTAATCTCCAGAATTGGGCCGTTTCTTTCTTTCTATTGAAGAGCTGGTTTGGTATTCTCATTAGTAACTTCAGCTTCTATGTGAAAACAGTGATTTTCTGTTAAAACCAGAACAACATTTTTTTTCATTCCTAACTCTGAATTGATATTTGTCAAAAGCAAAACATTTGAAAATAATACACTTTATTTACAAGGGCTAGTTTAACCTTGTATTTGGCCTTTTCATTGATCTGTTTAGCTTATATTGAATTTAGAGCACATTATAAACAGTGAAACAAACAGAAAATATGCAGTGAATGAATAAATTAAAAACAACACAAAAAAGGCTTTTCTTTGGAAATAGCATAGAAATGCAACACGAATGGGCCAATTTTTTTTTTATGAAACTCACTTTTATGATACCAGCACTTGATAATTCAAGGGAAAGTAATTGTAAAAACATTTGAATGCTGTTTTGCAGGATCTACTTCTTTGGCACATTCAGCCTCTAGCAAGCTCCATCAAATTATATGTTAACCATAGATTTCAAAACATTCTTACCTTTCTTTGCAGGGGCTGATTTCACATGTTCTTTAATAACTGCAGCATCTGAATCAAATACAACATGAATGTGTTTCTCAATGAATATAGCAAGACAAAACTGCTTCTCTATGATTATGTACTGTCTGTATTATTATATTAGTTGTGGAAAAAGTAAATACATTCTGTTATCTTCATTTGCAGGAGTTGGTTTGGCTTTTTCTTTAGAAACTTCATTTTCTAAGTTCAAATACAACAGTCTTTACAATAAGATCTTAATATATATATATTTTTATAAATAACATAAAACGGACACATAAGCCTGCCTACTTATTATTTGAATGAATTAAAAATAAAAAAATAAAAAATAATTTGATCCCCTTCTTTACTGTAGCTAGTTTGGCCTTTTCTTTTGCTTCGGCTTCTAAATCAGAAATTAATATTTCATGAACTATACATTCTATCATACAGCACAGTCTTAACTGATTCAGACTATAGGGCCAACCCAAACTGTACTGTGCTCGTTTGGATATTGTCGTTAGTGTGAAAAAGGGTTCTGTGGTACACAAAGACTACATTGCACCTGTCTTTGACGTAGCTGCTTTGGTTTTTTCTTTGCGAACTTTAGCTTCTAAAACAATCACTGGACAAGACACAACATTAATCTCAAGAATTGGGCCATTATACATTTGATACAAGAAAAACAAATCCTATCTGTACCCTTTTTTGCAGGTTCTGGTTTGGCTTGTTCCTTAGATTCCCTGGGCTCTAATCAAACAAGAACAGTAACATATACAGCAAAGGTTCAGATTGCAATTCAATCAAACCCATACTGAGTAATTGGTTGAGAGAGAAAAAAAGTATACTCGGTGGCAGACATCTATTTACAGTAAGACTAATGTTTTTTGTTTGAAGTCTAAAGAAAAAAGTTATCCATACCTTTCTTTGATGAAGCTGCTTTGGCATTTTCTTTGGGAATTTCAGCTTCTAAAACAATCATTGGACAAAACACCAAATTAATCTCCAGAATTGGGCCATTTCTTTCTTTCTATTGAAGAGCTGGTTTGGTATTCTCATTAGTAACTTCAGCTTCTAAGTGAAAACTGTGATTTTCTGTTAAAACCAGAACAACATTTTTTTTCATTCCTAACTCTGAATTGATATTTGTCAAAAGCAAAACATTTGAAAATAATACACTTTATTTACAAGGGCTAGTTTAACCTTGTATTTGGCCTTTTTCATTGATCTGTTTAGCTTATATTGAATTTAGAGCACATTATAAACAGTGAAACAAACAGAAAATATGCAGTGAATGAATAAATTAAAAACAACACAAAAAAGGCTTTTCTTTGGAAATAGCATAGAAATGCAACACGAATGGGCCAATTTTTTTTTTATGAAACTCACTTTTATGATACCAGCACTTGATAATTCAAGGGAAAGTAATTGTAAAAACATTTGAATGCTGTTTTGCAGGATCTACTTCTTTGGCACATTCAGCCTCTATCAAGCTCCATCAAATTATATGTTAACCATAGATTTCAAAACATTCTTACCTTTCTTTGCAGGGGCTGATTTCACATGTTCTTTAATAACTGCAGCATCTGAATCAAATACAACATGAATGTGTTTCTCAATGAATATAGCAAGACAAAACTGCTTCTCTATGATTATGTATTGTCTGTATTATTATATTAGTTGTGGAAAAAGTAAATACATTCTGTTATCTTCATTTGCAGGAGTTGGTTTGGCTTTTTCTTTAGAAACTTCATTTTCTAAGTTCAAATACAACAGTCTTTACAATAAGATCTTAATATATATATATTTTTATAAATAACATAAAACGGACACATAAGCCTGCCTACTTATTATTTGAATGAATAAAAAATAAAAAAATAAAAAATAATTTGATCCCCTTCTTTACTGTAGCTAGTTTGGCCTTTTCTTTTGCTTCGGCTTCTAAATCAGAAATTAATATTTCATGAACTATACATTCTATCATACAGCACAGTCTTAACTGATTCAGACTATAGGGCCAACCCAAACTGTACTGTGCTCGTTTGGATATTGTCGTTAGTGTGAAAAAGGGTTCTGTGGTACACAAAGACTACATTGCACCTGTCTTTGACGTAGCTGCTTTGGTTTTTTCTTTGGGAACTTTAGCTTCTAAAACAATCACTGGACAAGACACAACATTAATCTCAAGAATTGGGCCATTATACATTTGATACAAGAAAAACAAATCCTATCTGTACCCTTTTTTGCAGGTTCTGGTTTGGCTTGTTCCTTAGATTCCCTGGGCTCTAATCAAACAAGAACAGTAACATATACAGCAAAGGTTCAGATTGCAATTCAATCAAACCCATACTGAGTAATTGGTTGAGAGAGAAAAAAAGTATACTCGGTGGCAGACATCTATTTACAGTAAGACTAATGTTTTTTGTTTGAAGTCTAAAGAAAAAAGTTATCCATACCTTTCTTTGATGAAGCTGCTTTGGCATTTTCTTTGGGAATTTCAGCTTCTAAAACAATCATTGGACAAAACACCAAATTAATCTCCAGAATTGGGCCATTTCTTTCTTTCTATTGAAGAGCTGGTTTGGTATTCTCATTAGTAACTTCAGCTTCTAAGTGAAAACAGTGATTTTCTGTTAAAACCAGAACAACATTTTTTTTCATTCCTAACTCTGAATTGATATTTGTCAAAAGCAAAACATTTGAAAATAATACACTTTATTTACAAGGGCTAGTTTAACCTTGTATTTGGCCTTTTCATTGATCTGTTTAGCTTGTATTGAATTTAGAGCACATTATAAACAGTGAAACAAACAGAAAATATGCAGTGAATGAATAAATTAAAAACAACACAAAAAAGGCTTTTCTTTGGAAATAGCATAGAAATGCAACACGAATGGGCCAATTTTTTTCAAGGGAAAGTAATTGTAAAAACATTTGAATGCTGTTTTGCAGGATCTACTTCTTTGGCACATTCAGCCTCTATCAAGCTCCATCAAATTATATGTTAACCATAGATTTCAAAACATTCTTACCTTTCTTTGCAGGGGCTGATTTCACATGTTCTTTAATAACTGCAGCATCTGAATCAAATACAACATGAATGTGTTTCTCAATGAATATAGCAAGACAAAACTGCTTCTCTATGATTATGTACTGTCTGTATTATTATATTAGTTGTGGAAAAAGTAAATACATTCTGTTATCTTCATTTGCAGGAGTTGGTTTGGCTTTTTCTTTAGAAACGTCATTTTCTAAGTTCACATACAACAGTCTTTACAATAAGATCTTAATATATATATATTTTTATAAATAACATAAAACGGACACATAAGCCTGCCTACTTATTATTTGAATGAATAAAAAATTAAAAAATTAAAAATAATTTGATCCCCTTCTTTACTGTAGCTAGTTTGGCCTTTTCTTTTGCTTCGGCTTCTAAATCAGAAATTAATATTTCATTAACTATACATTCTATCATACAGCACAGTCTTAACTGATTCAGACTATAGGGCCAACCCAAACTGTACTGTGCTCGTTTGGATATTGTCGTTAGTGTGAAAAAGGGTTCTGTGGTACACAAAGACTACATTGCACCTGTCTTTGACGTAGCTGCTTTGGTTTTTTCTTTGGGAACTTTAGCTTCTAAAACAATCACTGGACAAGACAAACATTAATCTCAAGAATTGGGCCATTATACATTTGATACAGGAAAAACAAATCCTATCTGTACCCTTTTTTGCAGGTTCTGGTTTGGCTTGTTCCTTAGATTCCCTGGGCTCTAATCAAACAAGAACAGTAACATATACAGCAAAGGTTCAGATTGCAATTCAATCAAACACATACTGAGTAATTGGTTGAGAGAGAAAAAAAAGTACACTCGGTGGCAGACATCTATTTACAGTAAGACTAATGTTTTTTGTTTGAAGTCTAAAGAAAAAAGTTATCCATACCTTTCTTTGATGAAGCTGCTTTGGCATTTTCTTTGGGAATTTCAGCTTCTAAAACAATCATTGGACAAAACACCAAATTAATCTCCAGAATTGGGCCGTTTCTTTCTTTCTATTGAAGAGCTGGTTTGGTATTCTCATTAGTAACTTCAGCTTCTATGTGAAAACAGTGATTTTCTGTTAAAACCAGAACAACATTTTTTTTCATTCCTAACTCTGAATTGATATTTGTCAAAAAGCAAAACATTTGAAAATAATACACTTTATTTACAAGGGCTAGTTTAACCTTGTATTTGGCCTTTTCATTGATCTGTTTAGCTTATATTGAATTTAGAGCACATTATAAACAGTGAAACAAACAGAAAATATGCAGTGAATGAATAAATTAAAAACAACACAAAAAAGGCTTTTCTTTGGAAATAGCATAGAAATGCAACACGAATGGGCCAATTTTTTTTTTATGAAACTCACTTTTATGATACCAGCAGTTGATAATTCAAGGGAAAGTAATTGTAAAAACATTTGAATGCTGTTTTGCAGGATCTACTTCTTTGGCACATTCAGCCTCTAGCAAGCTCCATCAAATTATATGTTAACCATAGATTTCAAAACATTCTTACCTTTCTTTGCAGGGGCTGATTTCACATGTTCTTTAATAACTGCAGCATCTGAATCAAATACAACATGAATGTGTTTCTCAATGAATATAGCAAGACAAAACTGCTTCTCTATGATTATGTACTGTCTGTATTATTATATTAGTTGTGGAAAAAGTAAATACATTCTGTTATCTTCATTTGCAGGAGTTGGTTTGGCTTTTTCTTTAGAAACTTCATTTTCTAAGTTCAAATACAACAGTCTTTACAATAAGATCTTAATATATATATATTTTTATAAATAACATAAAACCGACACATAAGCCTGCCTACTTATTATTTGAATGAATTAAAAATAAAAAAATAAAAAATAATTTGATCCCCTTCTTTACTGTAGCTAGTTTGGCCTTTTCTTTTGCTTCGGCTTCTAAATCAGAAATTAATATTTCATGAACTATACATTCTATCATACAGCACAGTCTTAACTGATTCAGACTATAGGGCCAACCCAAACTGTACTGTGCTCGTTTGGATATTGTCGTTAGTGTGAAAAAGGGTTCTGTGGTACACAAAGACTACATTGCACCTGTCTTTGACGTAGCTGCTTTGGTTTTTTCTTTGCGAACTTTAGCTTCTAAAACAATCACTGGACAAGACACAACATTAATCTCAAGAATTGGGCCATTATACATTTGATACAAGAAAAACAAATCCTATCTGTACCCTTTTTTGCAGGTTCTGGTTTGGCTTGTTCCTTAGATTCCCTGGGCTCTAATCAAACAAGAACAGTAACATATACAGCAAAGGTTCAGATTGCAATTCAATCAAACCCATACTGAGTAATTGGTTGAGAGAGAAAAAAAGTATACTCGGTGGCAGACATCTATTTACAGTAAGACTAATGTTTTTTGTTTGAAGTCTAAAGAAAAAAGTTATCCATACCTTTCTTTGATGAAGCTGCTTTGGCATTTTCTTTGGGAATTTCAGCTTCTAAAACAATCATTGGACAAAACACCAAATTAATCTCCAGAATTGGGCCATTTCTTTCTTTCTATTGAAGAGCTGGTTTGGTATTCTCATTAGTAACTTCAGCTTCTAAGTGAAAACAGTGATTTTCTGTTAAAACCAGAACAACATTTTTTTTCATTCCTAACTCTGAATTGATATTTGTCAAAAGCAAAACATTTGAAAATAATACACTTTATTTACAAGGGCTAGTTTAACCTTGTATTTGGCCTTTTCATTGATCTGTTTAGCTTGTATTGAATTTAGAGCACATTATAAACAGTGAAACAAACAGAAAATATGCAGTGAATGAATAAATTAAAAACAACACAAAAAAGGCTTTTCTTTGGAAATAGCATAGAAATGCAACACGAATGGGCCAATTTTTTTTTATGAAACTCACTTTTATGATACCAGCACTTGATAATTCAAGGGAAAGTAATTGTAAAAACATTTGAATGCTGTTTTGCAGGATCTACTTCTTTGGCACATTCAGCCTCTATCAAGCTCCATCAAATTATATGTTAACCATAGATTTCAAAACATTCTTACCTTTCTTTGCAGGGGCTGATTTCACATGTTCTTTAATAACTGCAGCATCTGAATCAAATACAACATGAATGTGTTTCTCAATGAATATAGCAAGACAAAACTGCTTCTCTATGATTATGTACTGTCTGTATTATTATATTAGTTGTGGAAAAAGTAAATACATTCTGTTATCTTCATTTGCAGGAGTTGGTTTGGCTTTTTCTTTAGAAACTTCATTTTCTAAGTTCACATACAACAGTCTTTACAATAAGATCTTAATATATATATATTTTTATAAATAACATAAAACGGACACATAAGCCTGCCTACATATTATTTGAATGAATAAAAAATTAAAAAATTAAAAATAATTTGATCCCCTTCTTTACTGTAGCTAGTTTGGCCTTTTCTTTTGCTTCGGCTTCTAAATCAGAAATTAATATTTCATTAACTATACATTCTATCATACAGCACAGTCTTAACTGATTCAGACTATAGGGCCAACCCAAACTGTACTGTGCTCGTTTGGATATTGTCGTTAGTGTGAAAAAGGGTTCTGTGGTACACAAAGACTACATTGCACCTGTCTTTGACGTAGCTGCTTTGGTTTTTTCTTTGGGAACTTTAGCTTCTAAAACAATCACTGGACAAGACACAACATTAATCTCAAGAATTGGGCCATTATACATTTGATACAAGAAAAACAAATCCTATCTGTACCCTTTTTTGCAGGTTCTGGTTTGGCTTGTTCCTTAGATTCCCTGGGCTCTAATCAAACAAGAACAGTAACATATACAGCAAAGGTTCAGATTGCAATTCAATCAAACACATACTGAGTAATTGGTTGAGAGAGAAAAAAAGTACACTCGGTGGCAGACATCTATTTACAGTAAGACTAATGTTTTTTGTTTGAAGTCTAAAGAAAAAAGTTATCCATACCTTTCTTTGATGAAGCTGCTTTGGCTTTTTCTTTGGGAATTTCAGCTTCTAAAACAATCATTGGACAAAACACCAAATTAATCTCCAGAATTGGGCCGTTTCTTTCTTTCTATTGAAGAGCTGGTTTGGTATTCTCATTAGTAACTTCAGCTTCTAAGTGAAAACAGTGATTTTCTGTTAAAACCAGAACAACATATTTTTTCATTCCTAACTCTGAATTGATATTTGTCAAAAGCAAAACATTTGAAAATAATACACTTTATTTACAAGGGCTGGTTTAACCTTGTATTTGGCATTTTCATTGATCCCTTTAGCCCAGGGGTGTCAAACTCATTTTAGCTCAGGGGCCACATGGAGGAAAATCTATTCCCAAGTGGGCCGGACCGGAAAAATAATGGTATATATAACTTAAAAACAACAACTTCAGATTGTTTTCTTTGTTTTAATACGATCAACATACAACATAAAGCTGGAGCCTGAGGACAGTGTGTCCAAAATAGTACAAGCACAACATCACTATTAATCATAAAACACGTCAAGTTTATTTGAAAATTCTAAAGAAAAAGAACACACAAACACACAATGCCTCAGTGATTAACAGAACCTTTTCACAGATCACAGAACTATATCAGGGTGTCATTTCTCAGGCAGAAATGTAGATACAAATAATGAAATCCTGTTCCCCAAACAAGTGCAAGAACCACAGAGTCAAGAATAGGTTAAATATACAAATAAAATAAAATACATTAAAAACAATAGCACATCAACATAAAAACATATAAACATAAAGCTGGAGCCTGAGGACAGTGTCCAAAAGCACAACATCACTATTAATCATAAAACACCTCAAGTTATTTGAAAGTTCTGAGGACAAAGAACACACAAACACACAATGCCTCAGTGATTAACAGAACTGTTTCACAGATCACAGAACTATATCAGGGTGTCATTTCTCAGGCAGAAATGTAGATAAAAATAATGAAATCCTGTTCCCCAAACAAGTGCAAGAACCACAGAGTCAAGAATAGGTTAAATATACAAATAAAATAAAATCAATTAAAAACAATAGCACATCAACATAAAAACATATAAACATAAATCTGAAAGCGTTGCTCAAACTCCCGTAACAGTCCCGTTATTTTATCTTTGAACCGCTTCATGTCTGCCACATGTTGGGTCGCGCACACATTTTTCAGACAGGGGAAGTGAGCTGCATCACCACCGGCAAGTTGCGTCTCCCACAATGACAGCTTCAACTTGAAAGAACGTATGCTGTCATAATACTGCGTGACAACTTTGTTGGGCCCTTGCAGCTGTTTGTTCAAGTTATTCAGGTGCTCTGTAACATCCACCATAAATGCAAGGTCCTGCATCCATTCTGCGGAATGAAATTCTAACACTGGTTTGCCCTTTTCTTCCATGAACTGTGCAATTTCTTCTCGTAAATCAAAGAAACGCCTCAGCACAGCACCTCGGCTTAACCATCTTACCTCAGTGTGGTATGGCAGGCCATAGATGTGGTCTTTCTCTCTGAGAAGGCTGTCAAACTGACGGTGATTCAGGCTTCTGGATCGGATGAAATTAACAGTTTGGATGACCACCTTCATGACGTTATCCATCTTTAATGACTTGCAACACAAAGCCTCCTGGTGCAAAATACAGCGAAAAGTCAAAAAATCACGTCCTCCATTTGCAGATTGCACTTTCTCTCTGAACTTTGTCACAACACCTGCTTTTTCCCGATCATTGAGGGCGCACCATCTGTAGCCAGGCCGACAGCGCGGGACCAGTCCACTCCGACCCTGTCCAGCGCGCCGACGAGTGCGGTAAAAATATCAGCTGCTGTCGTTGTATCTGTCATCGGCACCAACTCCACGAACTCCTCGGTGACGGTCAATGTGTCATCAACTCCGCGGATGAAAATGGCCAGTTGTGCAACATCTGTAATGTCCGTGCTTTCATCAATTGCAACCGAAAACGCAATAAATGACTTTACTTTTTGCTTCAACTGGCTGTCCAAATCCACTGAAAGATCGGAAATCCTGTCTGCAACTGTGTTTCTCGTCAGGCTGATATTTGCAAAAGCCTGCCGCTTTTCAGGGCACACAATCTCCGCTGCCTTCATCATGCATGTTTTTACAAATTCACCCTCACTAAATGGTTTTGAAGCCACTGCGATTTCATTAGCAATGAGGTAGCTAGCTTTCACTGCAGCGTCACTGATGTCTCGGCTGTGAGTAAACACAGACTGCTGTTTCTTCAGACCCGCCAACAGTTCATTCACCTTCTCTCATCTCCGCTGTCCTTGAAAGTTGTCATATTTGTCGGCATGAAGACTCACATAGTGGCGACGAAGGTTATATTCTTTCAACACTGCAACATGCTCTGAACACACCAAACATACAGCTTTCCCATTCAATTCCGTGAATAAATAGGATGACCATTTTACTTGGAACACTCTGCACTCTGCGTCCACTTTTCTCTTTTTTGACAGAGACATATTGGGGCAATGAGGGTGCCAAAGCACATAATGTTAAAAGTAGAAGCCGTAATAAATATCACGGGCAAAACAAAGTAGCTCATTGGCTGCACGTGCTTGACCTACTTGCTCTGCCCCGGTATAAACAGTTTGCTTGCCTAACACAATTGCTATTGCGCCATCCAGTGGACGCAATTGGAACAGCGCAATTTTATACTTAAAAAAAAAAAATCCATTTTTTTTTTTTTTTTCAAAATCATCTCGCGGGCCGGATTAAACCCGTTTGCGGGCCTGATCCGGCCCGCGGCCCGGACATTTGACACCCCTGGTTTAGCCTATATTGAATTTAGAGCACATTATAAACAGTGAAACAAACACAAAATATGCAGTGAATGAATAAATTAAAAACACAAAAAAGGCTTTTCTTTGGAAATAGCATAGAAATGCAACACGAATGGGCCAATTTTTTTTTTATGAAACTCACTTTTATAATACCAGCACTTGATAATTCAAGGGAAAGTAATTGTAAAAACATTTGAATGCTGTTTTGCTATCAAGCTCCATCAAATTATATGTTAACCATAGATTTCAAAACATTCTTACCTTTCTTTGCAGGGGCTGATTTCACATTTTCTTTAATAACTGCAGCATCTGAATCAAATACAACATGAATGTGTTTCTCAATGAATATAGGAAGACAAAACTGTTTCTCTATGATTATGTACTGTCTGTAATATTATATTAGTTGTGGAAAAAGTAAATACATTCTGTTATCTTCATTTGCAGGAGTTGGTTTTACTTTTTCTTTAGAAACTTCATTTTCTAAGTTCAAATACAACAGTCTTTACAATAAGATCTTAATATATATATATTTTTTTATAAATAACATAAAACGGACACATAAGCCTGCCTACTTATTATATGAATGAATTAAAAATTAAAAATTATAAAATAATTTGATCCCCTTCTTTACTGTAGTTAGTTTGGCCTTTTCTTTTGCTTCGGCTTCTAAATCAGAAATTAATATTTCATGAACTATACATTCTATCATACAGTACAGTCTTAACTGATTCAGACTATAGGGCCAACCCAAACTGTACTGTGCTCGTTTGGATATTGTCGTTAGTGTGAAAAAGGGTTCTGTGGTACACAAAGACTACTTGCACCTTTCTTTGATGTAGCTGCTTTGGTTTTTTCTTTGGGAACTTTAGCTTCTAAAACAATCATTGGACAAGACACAACATTAATCTCAAGAATTGGGCCATTATACATTTGATACAAGAAAAACAAATCCTATCTGTACCCTTTTTTGCAGGTTCTGGTTTGGCTTGTTCCTTAGATTCCCTGGGCTCTAATCAAACAAGAACAGTAACATATACAGCAAAGGTTCATATTGCAATTCAATCAAACCAATACAGAGTAATTGGTTGAGAGAGAAAAAAAGTACACTCGGTGGCAGACATCTATTTACAGTAAGACTAATGTTTTTTTGTTTGAAGTCTAAATAAAAAAGTTATCCATACCTTTCTTTGATGAAGCTGCTTTGGCTTTTTCTTTGGGAATTTCAGCTTCTAAAACAATCATTGGACAAAACACCAAATTAATCTCCAGAATTGGGCCGTTTCTTACTTTCTTTGCAAGAGCTGGTTTGGTATTCTCATTAGTAACTTCAGCTTCTAAGTAAAAACAGTGATTTTCTGTTAAAACCAGAACAACATTTTGTTCATTCCTAACTCTGAATTGATATTTGTCAAAAGCAAAACATTTGAAAATAATACACTTTATATACAAGGGCTAGTTTAACCTTGTATTTGGCATTTTCATTGATCCGTTTAGCCTATATTGAATTTAGAGCACATTATAAACAGTGAAACAAACACAAAATATGCAGTGAATGAATAAATTATAAACACAAAAAAGGCTTTTCTTTGGAAATAGCATAGAAATGCAACACGAATGGGCCAATTTGTTTTTATGAAAATCACTTTTATAATACCAGCACTTGATAATTCAAGGGAAAGAAATTGTAAAAACATTTGAATGCTGTTTTGCAGGATCTACTTCTTTGGCACATTCAGCCTCTATCAAGCTCCATCAAATTATATGTTAACCATAGATTTCAAAACATTCTTACCTTTCTTTGCAGGGGCTGATTTCACATGTTCTTTAATAACTGCAGCATCTGAATCAAATACAACATGAATGTGTTTCTCAATGAATATAGCAAGACAAAACTGTTTCTCTATGATTATGTACTGTCTGTCATATTACATTAGTTGTGGAAAAAGTCAAGTCTAAATACATTCTGTTACCTTTAAGAGTATTTTAATGTGTGCATATATATATATATATATATATATATATATATATATATATATATATATATATATATATATATATATATATATATATATATATATATATATATATATATATACACTGTGTATATGTATATTTAGATTGTATTATATACAGGGCACATTTGGGAAAAAAAACTGTCTCTATGTCTCCCCTGTTAAAATAAAAGTAACTTTTTTTTTCAGGAGTTGGTTTGGCTTTTTCTTCAAATACAACAGTCTTTACAATAAATTATTGATATAACTTTGAATAAATAGCATAAAATGGAAACATAGGCCTACTTATTATTTAAATAAATGGAAAATTAACAATTCAAAATTAATTTCATACCTTTCTTTGCTGGAGCTAGTCTGGGAAGTTCTTTTGCTTCAGCATCTAAATCAGAAAAAAAATATTTAATAAACTATATATTACATTTGACATTTTAGTCATTTAGCAGACACTCTTATCCAGAGCGACTTAAAGGAGCAATTAGGGTTAAGTGCTTAGCTCAATGGCACATCAACAGATTTTTCACCTAGTCAGCGCCCTTTCGGTTACTGGCCCAACGCTCTTAACTGCTAGGCTACCTGCCGCCATTGTATCATACAGTACAGTCTTACCTGATTCAGACTATATGGCCAACCCAAACCGTACTGTGCTCGTTCAGATATTTTCTTTTCACATTGTCCTTTCCAGCACAGTTCTAGCAACTATGGTAACTAGGCCAGTCCATTATTGTAGCATGGCTTGGCTCAGTAGTGTGAAAAAGGGTTCTGTGGTACACAAAGACTACTTTGCACCTTTCTTTGATGTAGCTGCTTTGGTTTTTCTTTAGGAACTTCAGCTTCTAAAACAATCATTAGACGAGACACAACATCATCTCTAGAATTGGGCCATTCGATGCAAGAAAAAAACATCCTAGTTTGGCTTGTTCCTTAGTTTCCTTGGGCTCTAATCAAACAAGAATAACAACATATACTGTACAGCAAAGATTCAGACTGCAATTCAATCCAACCAATACTGAGTAATTGGTTGAGGGAGAAACAAAGTACACTCTGTGGCCGACATCTACTTACAGTAAGACTTACGTTTTTTTGTTTTAAGTCTAAAGAAAAAAGTTATCCACACCTTTCTTTGATGAAGCTGCTTTGGCTTTTTCTTGGGGAACTTCAGCTTCTAAAACAATAATTGGACAAGAAAAAAAATTAATCTCAAGATTTGGGCCATTTCTTTCTTTCTTTACAGGAGCTGGTTTGGTCTTCTCGTTTGGTAACTTCAGCTTCTAAGTAAAAATAGTGATTTTATTTTAAAAGCAGAAGACTTGCCAGAACAAAACATTTTAATTCCTAACTCTGAATTTATATTTGTCAAAGTGAAAAGCAAAACATTTGAAAACAATAATTAACTTTATTTACAAGGGCTGGTTTAACCTTGTATTTGGCCTTTTCCTTAACATAGTTAGCCTATATGAATTTAGAACACATTATAAACAGTGAAACTAACAAAAAATATGCAGTGAATAAATAAAATAAAAAACACAAAAATGCATTTCTTTGGAACAGCATCGAAATGCAACACAAATGGGCACATAAAACATAATAAAAATAAACTCACTTTATTATACAGGCACTTGATAATTCAAGGGAAAATAATTATAAAAACATTTGAATGTTGCTTTCAGGATTTCATTTTGTGGCACGTTCAGCCTCTATCAAGCTCTATCTAATCACTTTTTAAAACAAATTACATCCTAACCACAGATTTGAAAACATTTTTACCTTTCTTTACAGGGGCTGATTTGGCCTTTTCTTTTGCTTCAGCATCTAAATCAGGAAAAATATTTCATAAACTATACATTGTACTGTATGATACAATCTTGCCTGATTCAGACTATAACCTCAACCCAAAATATACTATTTTCTTTCACATTGTCCTTTCCAGCACAGTTCTAGCAACTATGGTTGATGCGTAACTAGGCCAGTCCATTATCGTAGCTTGGCTTAGTAGTGTGAAAAAGGGTTCTGTGGTACACAAATACTACTTTGCACCTTTCTTTGATGTAGCTGCTTTGGTTTTTTCTTTGGGAACTTTAGCTTCTAAAACAATCATTGGACGAGAAAACATTAATCTCAAGAATTGGGCCATTATTCATTTGCTACAAGAAAAAAGATAATGCCTATCTGTACCTTTTTTTGCAGGTTCTGGTTTGGCTTGCTCCTTAGCTTCCTTGGGCTCTAATCAAATAAGAACAAGACAATTTACAGCAAAAGTTCAGACTGCAATTCAATCAAACCCATACTGAGTAAAATATATCATTGTTTGAGAAATAAATGCAGTACACTCTGTGGTACACAAATAGGCCTACTTACTGTAGACAAAAGTGTTCAAGTGTAATTAAAAAAGTTATCCACACCTTTCTTTGATGTAACTGCTTTGACTTTTTCTTTGGGAACTTCAGCTTCTAAAAAAACAAACATATGAAGAGACAGAAAATCAATGTCAAGAATTGGGACATTTTAAATTTGATGGAAGAAAACAATTAGCTAAACAAACATTTTAGCATCTCTACCTTTTTTGGCAGGTTCTAGATTGGCTTGCTCTTTAGCCTTCTTGGGCTCAAGACAATTTACAGCAAAAGTTCAGAATGCAATTTAATGCATGATTAAAGGTTTATCCAGGAATATGAGACTCATGGATGACCACAAACAGTGGAGCAAGCTGATCTTGTCTCATATACTGTGAAGCATGGAGTTCTCCCAGTACCCTTGTCTTACAGATGGGTTATAGACGTTCAACTAAATATCAACAACCCTAAACAGTCTAACTTCAAATTTGCAAAAAATTCTAAAAACCAGTTTTTGTTTTGTCATTATGGGGTATTGTGTGTAGATTGATGAGGGAAAAAAACAATTTAATCAATATTTGAATAAGGCTGTAACGCAACAAAATGTGGAAAAAGTCAAGGAGTCTGAATACTTTCCCCAATGCACTGTATGTTATAATATCTTAATTGTTTTTATTGTAGACTTCAAATAACTAATAACTGACCTTGCTTTACAGGAGCTGGTTGGACCTTCTCCTTAGCAACCTCAGCTTCTAAACAGAAAATGAAACAACATTCTGTTTCACACTATACAAATAAAGAGTACAGCAGTGGCGTGTATTCATGGATGCCAAGGGAAGCCAGGCTTCCCCAAAAATTGATTAAAAAAAACTTATTGATTTAGTCTCTCTGTGTTCCATAAATGTCCTTCAATTCGCAAGAGGCTGAATGTATCTCACCGGAGAAAGCATCCGAGCGAACGAAACAGCGCCCCTCTGTCTCAGTATGTGTAACCCATCTATCTGATGCGGTCTGGTCAAAACGAGTATGACACCATTGTTGTCCATAGCATTGAATGCAAGGGAAGCCAGCGAGCATTTGGCCTCGTGTCACGCCCTGACTCAGAGGACGCTTATATGTTGAGTCAGGGTGTGTATATTCCTTGTTGTGTTTTTCTATGTTGTATTTTCTATGTTTAGTTCTAGTATGTCTAGATCTATGTTGGCCGGTGTGGTTCCCTATCAGAGGCAGCTGTCGCTCGTTGTCTCTGATTGGGGACCATACTTAGGCAGCCTATTGGCACTAGTGGGTTGTGGGATCTTGTTCCGTGTGAGGTATGTTGTTTGTGTACCTTGGACTTCACGTTTCATTTAGTTTGTTGTTTTGTCATTGTGTTTATTCGGTATAATAAACATGTATGCATATCATGCTGCGCCTTGGTCCGTCCCGTCTGTAAACGAACGTGACACCTCAATAAAAAAGTATTAAATAATAGCCAATCAGAGTTGAGCCAAACTGAGTGAGCTCAGCTGTGAATGGTCCTGGCGCACTAAAAAAAAAATGTGTCAAGGGAAGCCAGTTTGGATTTGGCTTCACACCAATCCCATCACATCAAAAGCCAAACGTCATTGACAGAAAAAAATGTGAATTGCTGCATCTCGTTGTGTTGTTGTACTCCTGTGGCTAGCTAGCTAGCTAAAATCGTCCCTTTCCTAAATTAGTCATGGATGGAGATAGTGATTTGGATTTGTGGTTTTACATTAACTTACTTGACCATGCTGTAGGTCATGTAACTGTTTTTTACATACAACATGTTTTATGGACTTCACCGGATAGATTTTGCTCTCTGGTTTTGTGATGAAACAAAGGTGTGGTTGAATTTATTCTGCCACTGTCTTATTGTCTCAGCCTTAGGCCTATATATCACGTTGTCAAGGCATATGAACTAACAGGTTATAGAGGAATCAATGCAATTATCACAACACAGTTTATAATATGGCATTTCTTTCCTGGCTTGCCTTCCCCGGTGATTTTACCCACGTACCGCTACTGGAGTATAGCCAATTACGAATATCCTTGTATTTTTTGTTACATTTTTTAGATAGGATAGAAGGATGTGAGACGGGAATAGACAATGGAGGAGGAGGAATAGGTAAGAAGGGCACAGACACTCGGCCAAGCAGAAGCATCGCCATAGGGGTATGTGTGGTCCAGAGCGTTGGGAGCGTTACTGCTGCGCCAGACTCAGGTACACCAAATATTGTTTAGAGACATTAAAAATGTACCTGTGGACAACACCATCTTTTGTGTTCCTGACATTTTAAAACTTCAGTCAAGAATACAGTAGCATACATATGCAGAACATATACACTGAGTATACCAAACATTAGGAACACCTTCCTAATATTGAGTTGCCCTTAGAACAGCCTCAATTTGTCTGGGCATGGACTCTACAAGGTGTCGAAAGCTGGCCCATGCTGGCCCATGCTGGATGTCCTTTGGGTGGTGGACCATTCTTGAAACACAATGGAAACTGAGCATGAAAAACCCAGCACCGTTGCAGTTCTTGACACAAACCAGTGCGCCTGGCACCTACCACCATACCCCGTTCAAAGGCACTTTTGTCTTGCCCATTCACCCTCTGAATGGCACACGTACACAATCCATGTCTTAATTGTCTCAAGGCTTAAAGATCCTTCTTTAACCTGACTCCTCCCTTTCATCTACACTGATTGAAGTGGATTTAACAAGTGACATCAATAAGGGATCATAGATTTCACCTGGATTCACCTGGTTAGTCTATGTCATGGAAAGAGCAGGTGTTTTGTTTTGTATACTTAGTGTATATGTTTGGTTCTCTAAGTTAAAGATGAAAAAATGGGTTACCTTTCTTAACAGTCACCGGCTTAGCCTCCTCCTTTAGATCCTCAGGTTCTATTATAAATACACAAGAACAGTAAAGTAGTGTTAAACAATATAAATGTATCGGACTTCATCCAATGCAGATTTCTATGTTCAAAATATACAAGTCAAGAACGAGTCAAAATAATATATTACCTGTTTTTTTTACCTTTACTTTTTTGTCTGGTAGTTTGACAGATTTCTTTTTGTCTGCAAAATGTGACAAAAACGACATAATAGTAACATGAATTTAAAGGCTATTTAATAGTATCAGTCCTAAAAAATAACATTCAAATACAGCAAGATGCCCAATTTATTTGTAGTTGTAATGTCTATGCTCTATGCTCGCTCTAACCAGCTGCTTACGCTGTCACATAAGCTTTGAAAAAATATAATGTAATGGGAAATAAGTTTGAGCAATCTACAATATTCATTGCTGTTCAATGGTCATTTCAGTTCATTATACATCCCAATTGATTCTTGCATAAAAGGTTGTTTAACTCAAATGGTTATAAACAATGTTTTTCTAAACTAACAATATATGGCTTCAAAATGTTTGAATACATTTCTCCAGCCTCATTCCGCAGCTTTATAGCAAGTGGCAGAGCTGTTGTTTGACTGAAAAACGAATTAAGGTTTGTGGCTTAACGCTTATAAATCTAAATAAAATTAATACATTTACATTTTAGTCATTTAGCAGACGCTCTTACCCAGAACGACTTACAGTTAAAGAGGCAATCTGCAGTTGCTATATCCATTTTTGAATTTTGATGAATGATATGATTCTTGAAGAATATAACCTGTCAAACTCTGAGCAGATGTTTTGGGCCCTGTACCTTGTATGCATCCACATGCGCCGTCATTCGTTTACAATAGGAAAAGTGAATGGGAAAAGAAGTTTGAAGTTTCCTCACCTGTCTGTGTCTTATTTACAACATCAAAAATAACTCTATAACTTGAAAGGCCTAATAGAGAGGGTCATATGTCAGGCTTGACACTCCTGTTAAGCCATTTTGACACAGTGACTCACTACCCACACCAGACACTTGAAACCAAACCAGACACTTGAAACCAAACTGGTTTCAAGTGGTCAAGACTCAGGGGATTTACAGTGCCTTCAGAAATTATTCACACCATTTTACTTATTTCACATTTTGTTGTGTTACAGCCTGAATTTAAAATGGATTAAATTGAGATTTTGTGTCACTGGCCTACACAATACCCCATAATGTCAAAGTGGAATTGTGTTTTTAGAAATGTTTACAAATTAATTAAAAATGAAAAGCTGAAATATCTTGAGTCAATAAGTATTAAACCCCTTTGTTATGTCAAGCCTAAATAAGTTCAGGAGTAAAAATGTGCTTAACAAGTCACATAATAAGTTACATGAACTCACTTTGTGTGCAATACTAGTGTTTAAGATTATTTTTTAATGACTACCTCATCTCTGTACCTCACACATACAATGATCTGTAAGGTCCCTCAGTCGAGCAATGAATTTCAAACACAGATTCAATCACAAAGACCAGGGAGGTTTTCCAATGCCTTGCAAAGAAGGGCACCTATTGGTAGATGGGTAAAAATAAAAAAGCAGACATTTAATATCCCTTTGAGCAGGTGAAGTCATTAGTTACACTTTGGATGGTGTATAAATACACCCAGTCACTACAAAGTTACTGGCATCCTTCCTAACTCGCTGCCGGAGAGGAAGGAAACTGCTCAGGAATTTCAACATGAGGCCAATGAGGTGACTTTAAAACAGTTACATAGTTTAATGGCTGTGACAGGAGAAAACTGAGGACGCATCAACAACATTGAAGTACTCCACAATATTAACCCAAATGACAGAGTGAAAAGAAGGAAGCCTGTACAGAATAAAAATATTCCAAAACATGCATCCTGTTTGCAATAAGGCACTAAAGTAAAACTGCAAAAAATCTGTAAAATAAATTAACTTTATGTCCTGAATAAAAAGCGTTATGTTTGGAGCAAATCAAACAACACATCACTGAGTACCACTCTTCATATTTTCAAGCATGGTGGTGGTTGTATCATGTTATGGTTTTGCTTGTCATCGGCAAGGACTAGGGAGTTTTTTAGGATAAAAATAAACGGAATACAGCTATAAGCACAGGCAAAATCCTAGAGGAAAACCTGGTTAAGTCTGCTTTCCAACAGACACTGGGAGATATTCAACTGTCAGCAGGACAATAACCTAAAACACAAGGCCAAATATACACTGGAGTTGCTTACCAAGATTACTTTGTATTTGTATATATTATGGATCTACAATGTAGAAAATAGTAACAATAGAGAAAAACCTTTGAATGAGTAGGTGTTCAAACTTTTGACTGGTACTGTAAATCGGATTGAAAATATATGGCAAGACTTGAAAATGTCTGTCTAGCAATGATCAACAACAGAGCTTGAATAATTTTTTAAAGAATAATTTTACAAATATTGTACGATCCAGGTGTGCAAAGTTCTTAGAGACTTACCCAGAAAGACTCACATCTGTAATTGCTGCTAAAAGTGATTCTAAGATGTATTTACATTTACATTTACGTCATTTAGCAGACGCTCTTATCCAGAGCGACTTACAAATTGGTGCATTCACCTTATAGCCAGTGGGATAACCACTTTACTATTATTATTATTAAAATGTTTTTTGGGGGGGTGGAAGGATTACTTTATCCTATCCCAGGTGTTCCTTAAAGAGGTGGGGTTTCAAATGTCTCCGGAAGGTGGTGAGTGACTCCGCTGTCCTGGCGTCGTGAGGGAGCTTGTTCCACCATTGGGGTGCCAGAGCAGCGAACAGTTTTGACTGGGCTTGAATACTTATCTTATCCAGATAAATTACTGTTTTATTTTACATGAATTATTTTACAAATGTTAGAATTTTTCTTCCACTTTGACATTCAAGTATTTTGTGTAGATCGTCGACCTCAAATGACAATTAAATACATTTTCCCACTTTGTAACAACAAAATGTGTAAAAAGTCAAGGGGTGTGAATACTTTCTGAAGGCACTGTATTTACATCAATGGATAGGCAGAGATTTCAGCTCTCTCCTCTTATGTATATAATTCCTGTAAGACCAAAAAATTAAGGCATGGGACGTTGCACAAGCCCTGTGCTTTTAAAATGGCTGTGTTCCTATGGGAATTTGAGCATGTTTAGAGTGCCACCATTAGGTAAAATATCTCAATTCTTTTACAAATCCTTTTGGAACAGTAACTGTTGAACTTTTATTTCAAACCTAGACTTTCAAATATTTTATTCCCCAACATGGGGACAATTGGGGGGACCCCTCCCTAAATGTATAAAACCTGTCATTTTTCGTTTTGAAACCGAAATGTACTTTGAGGGTAGTATACAATATTATACGTTGTTTAGCAAATGCCACCAGAGTGCGTCAGAGTTTAAGAGGATAACTTATAAATGCCTTATGCGCTTAGTTCAACTGTCGTACCCCATCAGAACCCAAAATATAAGCTTATTTTACTCCAATGTTTGTAAACAAAGTACATGTAAACAAACACTATATAGCCTCAAAACATGGTTAAAATTATAATTTTTATATAATGGATGGTCAGTCCTTGCATCCTTAGCTCTGTCCATGAATTTGAGAGTGGTTACATTGTTTTGTCATGATTGTTTATGAAAATATTATGGCATAGTCCCCTGTAGCTCAGTTGGTAGAGCATGGCGTTTGCAACGCCAGGGTTGTGGGTTCGTTTCCCACGGGGGGCCAGTATGAAAATGTATGCACTCACTAACTGTAAGTCGCTCTGGATAAGAGCTAAAATGTAAAATGTAAACTCAGTGGCCTTGTGGTTTGAGTATCCGCCCTTGGCACTCAGCTTTAAGGAGATACATTAGGGGTAAGGCCCTGCAATAGAATAGGATCCTGTACATCAAGGTGCCTCACACTAAAACAAGAGATAGGCTCTGCTCCTATCAACCGTTCTGGCTCACACAAGCCAAGGCTTGTGCAAGGCTACTTACTTACTTGTGTTATGTCTTATAGATCAAATTAAGTGTTACCAGTTTAAAGAATACTTTTCATTTGCTAAACCATTAGCATCTTAAAACTACAGTCCTTTCCATTTCTGATATTGACCCATTGATACTTGATTAATCTAACTTATTAATGCCTCATGAGCACTGTCTGTCTAGATCATAACCCAAAAAACAAGGTTTTATTTATTTATCTATTTATTTTTCACCACCAACAAGAATGTAAACAATGTACATCTTCAAAAAGGTTAAAACGGTGAATGTCATGGACTGTCAGTCCTATGAATATGAATGTCTATGAATTTTAGTGGGGTTACATCTCCCTATCCCCATCTCTCAGCTGTATACCAAAACAAGTGTCAGGGACCTTGTTTTGTTGTTTTTCGAATCACAGACTAGCTTTACCTGTCCCGTAATAGCTTTACCTGCTTTATTAACATCAAGATGTTCTTTTTTCATGGTGGACACAACCACTTTTTCTTGTGCCTTCACCACCTTGACAGGCTTCTTGGATTCATCGTCTGAAAATAAAGGCAATGCAATATTAGATAATGGATGAATTCAGTTTCACATGTCAATTATTACTCGTTTCCATGCTAAGCCATTGCCTGGGTTGTTAGAAGACATCCAATTTGGTGCAACATGATACTGTACTCCACAGCAAAGCACTCAGGAAATGTTTAAGCACTGGAACTTATATAACATGTTTAATGTTCTTAAGGGGCATTTCATTCAAAAACCATTTTCCATTTCTTGGCAGTCCACCGTTACATGGTGTATTATTGTGTTTTTTCAGTTTCTCATGTAAATTATTACTTCCTTTCATGCAAAGCCATGGAGGGTTCTTGAAGACAAAACGTGTATCTGCCACTGAACTTTGTGTTAGGTGTAACATGGTACCACAGGGACGCATTCAGGAAATGTCACTTTTTATGGTACTGTAATTTAAAGCAAGAATCCGCAGGTCATGGGTTACACTATGCCGCCCCTCTAGTGTTTTCACTTTGAACTAAAAAAATAGGGTTGAGCCCTGAGCCGCCTTGGGCTGGCCTTCTGAGCAAAGTGTGTACAGTGGGGGAAAAAAGTATTTAGTCAGCCACCAATTGTGCAAGTTCTCCCACTTAAAAAGATGAGAGAGGCCTGTAATTTTCATCATAGGTACACGTCAACTATGACAGACAAATTGAGGAGAAAAAATCCAGAAAATCACATTGTAGGATTTTTAATTAATTTATTTGCAAATTATGGTGGAAAATAAGTATTTGGTCACCTATAAACAAGCAAGATTTCTGGCTCTCACAGACCTGTAACTTCTTCTTTAAGAGGTCTTCCACTCGTTACCTGTATTAATGGCACCTGTTTGAACTTGTTATCAGTATAAAAGACACCTGTCCACAACCTCAAACAGTCACACTCCAAACTCCACTATGGCCAAGACCAAAGAGCTGTCAAAGGACACCAGAAACAAAATTGTAGACCTGCACCAGGCTGGGAAGACTGAATCTGCAATAGGTAAGCAGCTTGGTTTGAAGAAATCAACTGTGGGAGCAATTATTAGGAAATGGAAGACATACAAGACCACTGATAATCTCCCTCGATCTGGGGCTCCACGCAAGATCTCACCCCGTGGGGTCAAAATGATCACAAGAACGGTGAGCAAAAATCCCAGAACCACACGGGGGGACCTAGTGAATGACCTAGGTCCCCCCGCCAGGGACTTAAATCCTGCAGTGCCAGACGTGTCCCCCTGCTTAAGCCAGTACATGTCCAGGCCCGTCTGAAGTTTGCTAGAGTGCATTTGGATGATCCAGAAGAGGATTGGGAGAATGTCATATGGTCAGATGAAACCAAAATATAACTTTTTGGTAAAAACTCAACTCGTCGTGTTTGGAGGACAAAGAATGCTGAGTTGCATCCAAAGAACACCATACCTACTGTGAAGCATGGGGGTGGACGACTGATCCGTGTAAAGGAAAGAATGAATGGGGCCATGTATCGTGAGATTTTGAGTGAAAACCTCCTTCCATCAGCAAGGGCATTGAAGATGAAACGTGGCTGGGTCTTTCAGCATGACAATGATCCCAAACACACTGCCCGGGCAACGAAGGCTAGCCAGTCTCCAGGTCTCAACCCCATAGAAAATCTTTGGAGGGAGTTGAAAGTCTGTGTTGCCCAGCGACAGCCCCAAAACATCACTGCTCTAGAGGAGATCTGCATGGAGGAATGGGCCAAAATACCAGCAACAGTGTGTGAAAACCTTGTGAAGACTTACAGAAAACGTTTGACCTGTGGCATTGCCAACAAAGGGTATAAAACAAAGTATTGAGAAACTTTTGTTATTGACCAAATACTTATTTTCCACCATAATTTGCAAATAAATTCATTAAAAATCCTACAATGTGATTTTCTGGATTTTCTTTTCTCATTTTGTCTGTCATATTTGACGTGTACCTATGATGAAAATTACAGGCCTCTCTCATCTTTTTAAGTGGGAGAACTTGCACAATTGGTGGCTGACTAAATACTTTTTTTCCCCACTGTATTTGCGTTAAATCCCGCCTACTCAAATGACCCTGCTGCCATGGTCCCGGAGCGGAATTGAAAGTCACTTGCAAGCTAGTTAAAGTTATAGCTGCCAGAAACAAACACAGAGCAGACAAAGCCGACAAACTAGCGAACTTGTTTACGGATATACTGTCCTTGTAGCAGGGACAAATTAAACAAGCATAATTCTCGGTTCTTGGATCTGATACAACTCGACCCCCCCCCCCAAAAAAAAAGAAGCCAGAAAAAGACTGCAAATGTTTACATTGGAATTAAGGTGGAAGAGTGACGCCGAAATGGCTACTGTTCTAATAGTCTGGTAGGTAAGTGTTTGGTTGTGTTTTTAGCCTGCTAGCAATGTTAGCTGCTAACCTTAGTGTGTTCAATGTTCAAGCTAGCTAACACAGCTACTTAGCCAGCTAGCTAACATCTTCTGTATTCGGACTGTTTTGTACTCAAAGGAATCTAATGATAACATCATGTAGCTACACTGCAGAATTCCCCAAGATGCCCAATAGCTTTATTTCAACTACACTGGACAAAAATATAAATGCAACACGCAACAATTTTAAAGATTTTACTGAGTTAGAGTTCATAAAAGGAAATCTGTCAATTGAAATAAATTCAATAGGCCATAATCTATGGAATTCAAATGAAACTTTTGGTCACAGATGCACTATATACAGTGGCATGCAAAAGTATTCAACCCCCTTGGCATTTATCGTATTTTGTTGCCTATCAACCTGGAATTAAAATTGATTTTTTGGGGGTTTGTATCATTTGATTTACACAACATGCCTACCACTTTGAATATGCAAAATATGTTTTATTGTGAAAAAAACTAGAAATAAGACAAAAAAAACAGAAAACTTGAGAGTGCATTACTATTCACCCCCCCCCAAAGTCAATACTTTGTAGAACCACCATTTGCAGCAATTACAGCTGCAACTCTCTTGGGGTATGTCTCTATAAGCTTGGCATATCTAGCCACTTAAACCACTCAAGTGTTGCTTTAGCAGTATGCTTAGGGTCATTGTCCTGCTGGAAGGTGAACCTCCGTCCCAGTCTCAAATCTCTGGAAGGCTGAACCCTCAAGAAATTCCCTGTATTTAGCGCCATCCATCATTCCTTCAATTCTGACCAGTTTCCCAGTCCCTGCCAATGGTGTTCTCGGGGTGATGAGAGGTGTTGGGTTTGCGCCAGACATAGCGTTTTCCTTGAAGGCCAAAAAGCTCAATTTTAGTCTCATCTGACCAGAGTACCTTTTTCCATATGTTTGGGGAGTCTCCCACATGGCTTTTTTTGAACACCAAACGTGTTTGCTTATTTTTTTTCTTAAAGCAATGGCTTTCCACTCTTCCGTAAAGCCCAGCTCTGTGGAGTGTATGGCATGAAGTGGTCCTATGGACAGATACTCCAATCTCCGCTGTGAAGCTTTGTAGCTCCTTCAGGGTTATCTTTGGTCTCTTTGTTGCCTCTCTGATTAATGCCCTCCTTGCCTGGTCCGTGAGTTTTGGTGGGCGGCCCTCTCTTGGCAGGTTTGTTGTGGTGCCATATTCTTTCAATTTTTTTAAATAATGGATTTAATGGTGCTCCGGTGGGATGTTCAAAGTTTCAGATATTTTTTTATAACCCAACCCTGATCTGTACTTCTCCACAACTTTGTCCCTGACCTGTTTGGAGAGCTCCTTGGTCTTCATGGTGCCGCTTGCTTGGTGGTGCCCCTTGCTTAGTGGTGTTGCAGACTCTGGGGCCTTTCAGAACAGGTGTATATATTCTGAGATCATGTGACACTTGCACACAGGTGGACTTTATTTAACTAATTAAGTGACTTCTGAAGGTTATAGGTTGCACCTGATCCTATTTAGGGGCTTCGTAGCAAAGGGGGTGAATACATATGCACGCACTACTTTTCCGTTATTTATTTTTTATACTTTTTTGAAACAAGTTATTTTTTTCATTTCACTTCACCAATTTTGACTATTTTGTGTATGTCCATTACATGAAATTCAAATACAAATCCATTTAAATTACAGGTTGTAATGCAACAAAATAGGAAAAACGCCAAGGGGGGTGAATGCTTTTGCAAGGCACTGTATACAAAAGTATGTGGACACCCCTTCAAATTAGTGGATTCGGCTATTTCTGCCACATCCGTTGTTGACAGGTGTATAAAATCAAGCACACAGCCATGCAAACTCCATAGACACACATTGGCAGTAGAATGGCCTTACTGAAGAGCTCAGTGACTTTCAATGTGGCACCGTCATAGGATGCCACCTTTCCAACAAGTCAGTTTGTCAATCTTCTGCCCTGCTAGAGCAGTACAAATCGTCTGTCCTCGGTTGCAGCACTCACTACCGAGTTCCAAAATGCCCCTGGAAGCAACGTCAGCACAATAACTGTTCGTCAGGAGCTTCATAAAATGGGTTTCCATGGCCGAGCAGCTGTACACAAGCCTAAGATTACAATGCGCAATGCCAAGCGTCGGCTGGAGTGGTGTAAAGCTCGCAGCCATTGGACTATGGAGCACTGGAAATGCTTTCTCTGGAGTGATGAATCATGCTTAACCATCTGGCAGTCTGGCAGTCCAACGGATGGGCTTGGTGGATGCCAGGAGAATGCTACCTGCCACAATGCATAGTGGCAACTGTAAAGTTTGGTGGAGGTGCAATAATTATATGGGGCTGATTTTCATGGTTCGGTCTAGGCCCCTATGTTCCAGTGATGGGAAATCTTAATGCTACAGCATACAATGGCATTCTAGACGGTACTTTGCTTCCAACTTTCTGGAAACAGTTTGAGGAAGGCCCTTTCCTGTTTCAGCCTGACCATTCCCCTGTGCACAAAGTGAGGTCCGTACAGAAATGGGTTGTCGAGATCGGTGTGGAAGAACTTGACTGGCCTGCACAGAGCCCTGACCTCAACCTCATCGAACACCTTTGGGATGAATTGGAACGTCGACTAAGAGCCAGGCCTAATTGCCCAACATCAGTGCCCGACCTCACTAATGCTGTTGTGGCTGAATGGAAGCAAGTCCCCGCAGCAATGTTCCAACGTCTAGCGGAAAGCCGTTATAGCAGCAAAGGGGGGACCAACTCTATATTAATGCTCATGATTTTGGAATGAGATGTTCGACGAGCAGGTGTCCACATACCTTTGGTCATGTAGTGTACCTTAAAAAACGTTAGGGGTGTGGATCAGAAAACCTGTCAGTATCTGGTGTGACCACCATTTGCCTCATGCAGCGCAACACTTCTCCTTTACATAGATTTGATCAAGCTATTGATTGTGGCCTGTGAAATGTTTCCCATTCCTCTGCAATGGCTGTGAAAGTGGCTGGATATTGACGGGAACTGGAACACACTCTCAATCCAGAACATCCCAAACTTGCTCAATGAACGACATGTCTGGGGAGTATGCATGCCACGGAAGAACTGGGACATGTTCAGTTTATAGGAATTGTGTACAGAACCTTGCGACATGGGGCTGTGCAATATCATGCTGAAACATGAGATGATGGCGGTGGATGAATGGCACGACAAGACTCAGGATCTTGTCACGGTATCTCTGTCAATTCAAATTGCCATCGATAAAATGCAATTGTGTTCGTTGTCCATAGCTTATGTCTGTCCATACCATAACACCACTGCCACCATGGGGCACTCTGTTCACAACGTTGACATCAGCAAACCCCTCGTCCACACGACGCCATACACGCTGTCTGCCATTTGCCCGGCACCGTTGAAACCGGGATTAATCTGTGAAGTGCACACTTCTCCAGCGTGACAGTGACCATCGAACGTGAGCATTTGCCCACTGAATTCGGTTAAGACGCCGAACTGCTGTCAGGTCAAGACCCTGGTGAGGACGACGAGCACGCAGATGAGCTTCCCTGAGACGGTTTCTGACAGATGGTGCAGACATTCTTCGGTTGTGCAAACCCACAGCTGTCCGATGACTGGTCTCAGGCGATCCCGCAGGTGAAGAAGTCAGATTTGGAGGACCTGGGCTGGCATGGTTACACGTGGTCTTTAGTTGTGAGGCCGGTTGGACGTACTGCCAAATTCTCTCAAACTACAGACATCTGTGGCATTGTGTTGTATGACAGAACTGCACATTTTAGAGTGGCCTTTTGTTGTTCCCAGCACAAGGTGCACCAGTGTAATCATGCCGTTTAATTAGCTTCTTGATATGCCACACCTGTCAGCTGTATGGATTATCTTGGCTAAGGAGAAATACTCACTAACAGGGATGTGAACAAATTTGTGCACAAAATTTGAGGAGAAGAAGCATATTTTCTGGGATATTTTATTTCAGCTCAGACTGTTGACATGATAATGTTTGTGTGTTTGGTTTGTAGGTAATAATGCTAACTAGCTAGGTGGTCTACAACATTTTGGGCCCAGGACCACCCCCCAAAAAAGCAACTATCTAGAAAATTCACACAAACATGTATTTCTCAGGGAGATACTGGTGGAGACAGTCGGAATTCGAGGGAACCTGAAGCTGTACAAGTTGTGGTTGCACAAAACCCCAACACTGCAAGAGAGGTAAGAAATGCTGTATGCATTTTATGTTATGCTTTGTGATTCAATTATTATTTTGTTGGTAATCGACCAAAATAGTTAGCTATGTTAGCCTGTTCAGCACACTGCCTGCCTATTTACAGCATTCATCCCTACCTAGTGTGAACTACCCACCAGAATATCCAGCGTAGTCAGCCAAGTAAACAATGGCTCATCTGCATAAATATGTTATCAAATCAAAATCAACGTTTATTTGGCATATATACAGGATACAGTGCGGTTTATACCGGAATATCAGATTGCATTGTACCGTGTACTATTAAAGTAACAATTTGTTCTATGTTATCCCACACAGTGCAAACAACCCCCACAGACTCGTGCCTCCTGTCCCCGCTACCAACCAAGCAAAAGTATCTCCAGGAACATCAGTGTAAAGGGCTTGGTAGGAAACCTTTGTTCATACAGAATGGCATATATTACGCTTGTTACAAGTATTTTCCCTTTTCCTGATGAAATTAATATAAAATTACATTGAGTTACTATATTACCTGCCTCCTCTCTCTCAGGTGATACCACGGCCAGTATACTACCTTCCTCTCTCTCTTTCTCTCAGGTGAGACCATGGCAAGTATATTACCTACCTTCTCTCTCAGGTGATACCATAGCCAGTATATTACCTACCTTCTTTCTCTCTCTCAGGTGAGACCATGGCCAGTATGTTACCAACCATGAAATTATTGATGGCGAATTGATGGTTCAATTCATAAACGGTGCGTACATTCTATAATTTACTCATATTCATTTACATTTTAGTCATTTAGCAGACGCTCTTATCCAGAGCGACTTACAGTTAGTAGGTGCATACATTATTATTATTTAATTTTTTTATACTGGCCCCCCGTGGGAATCGAACCCACAACCTTGGCGTTGCAAACGCCATGCTCTACCAACTGAGCTACATCCCTGCCGGCCATTCCCTCCCCTATCCTGGACGACGCTGGGTCAATTGTGCGCCACCCCATGGGTCTCCCGGCTGCAGCCGGCTACGACAGAGCCTGGATTCCATCAATTTTACGTTATCAAATCAAAATCAAAGTTTATTTGGCATATATACAGGATACAGTGTGGTGTGTATGGGAATATGACATTGCATTTTACCATGTACTATTGAAGTAACAATTTGTTTTATGTTTTCCCACACAGTTCTAACAACTCCCACAGACGTGGCCTCGTCCCTCCTGTCCCACTACCAACCATGCAAGAGTTTCTCCAGGAGTGTAAAGGGCTTGGAAGGAAACTTTTGTTCATACAGAATGGCAGACATTACACTCGTTACAAGTATGTTCCCTTTTCCTGCAGAAACTTGAGAAATGGATATACAATTACACTGAGTTAGAATCAATACCATGAAAACTTGGTTTGGAAAGGCTATTGACAGTTGCGCTAAGTGATTTCAATACATGTCAGTATCAACACTGCTGGAGTAACAGAACCATGGATGACTTGGACTAGTTGCTGCATGATAAAAAAACGGACCAAATAAAATCCAAATTTTCATTTTAATTCACAATTGAAAACTTGTATAAGGTAAAAGTGACCGTAAAAAAAAGAAAAGACAATTACAACTAAACACTTGAACTTAAATAAAACACACATACAAGGCAGGACATACAGTGCCTTGCAAAAGTATTCATCCCCCTTGGCGTTTTTCCTATTTTGTTGCATTATAACCTGTAATTTAAATGGATTTTTATTTGGATTTCATGGAATGGACATACACAAAATAGTCCAAATTGGTGAAGTGAAAAAAATAACTTGTTTCAAAAATTCTAAAAAATAAATTACGGAAAAGTGGTGCATGCATATATATTCACCCCCTTTGCTATGAAGCCCCTAAATAAGATCTGGTGCAACCAATTACCTTCACAAGTCACATAATTAGTTAAATAAAGTCAACCTGTGTGCAATCTAAATGTCACATGATCTGTCACATGATCTCAGTATATATACACATCTGTTCTGAAAGGCCCCAGAGTCTGTAACACCACTAAGCAAGGGGCACCACCAAGCAAGTGGCACCATGAAGACCAAGTAGCTCTCCAAACAGGTCAGGGACAAAGTTGTGGAGATGTACAGATCAGGGTTGCACCATTAAATCCATTATAAAAAAATTGAAAGAATATGGCACCACATAAACCTGCCAAGAGAGGGCCGCCCACCAAAACTCACGGACCAGGCAAGGAGGGCATTAATCAGAGAGGCAACAAAGAGACCAAAGATAACCCTGAAGGAGCTGCAAAGCTCCACAGCGGAGATTGAAGTATCTGTCCATAGGACCACTTTAAGCCGTACACTCCACAGAGCTGGGTTTTACGGAAGAGTGGCCAGAAAAAAGCCATTGCTTAAAGACAAAAATAAGCAAACACGTTTGGTGTTCGCCAAAAGGAGTGTGGGAGACTCCCCAAACTTATGGAAGAAGGTACTCTTGTCAGATGAGACTAAAATTGAGCTTTTTGGCCATCAAGGAAAACACTATGTCTGGCGCAAACCCAACACCTCTCATCACCCCGAGAACAGCATCCCCACAGTGAAGCATGGTGGTGGCAGCATCATGCTGTGGGGATGTTTTTCATCAGTAGGGACTGGGAAACTGGTCAGAATTGAAGGAATGATGGATGGCGTTAAATACAGGGAAATTCTTGAGGGAAACCTGTTTCAGTCTTCCAGAGATTTGAGACTGGGATGGAGGTTCACCTTCCAGCAGGACAATGACCCTAAGCATACTGCTAAAGCAACACTTGAGTGGTTTAAGGGGAAACATTTAAATGTCTTGGAATGGCCTAGTCAAAGCCCAGACCTCAATCCAATTGGGAATCTGTGGTATGACTTAAAGATTGCTGTACACCAGAGGAACCCATCCAACTTGAAGGAGCTGGAGCAGTTTTGCCTTGAAGAATGGGCAAAAATCCAGGTGGCTAGATGTGCCAAGCTTATAGAGACATACCTCAAGAGAGTTGCAGCTTTAATTGCTGCAAAAGGTGGCTCTACAAAGTATTGACTTGGTGACTAGTTATGCACGCTCAAGTTCTTTTTTTTGGTCTATTTCTTGTTTGTTTCACAATAAAAAATATTTTGCATCTTCAAAGTGGTAGGCATGTTGTGTAAATCAAATGATACAAACCCCCCAAAAAATCAATTTTTACTCCAGGCTGTAAGGTAACAAAATAGGAAAAATGCCAAGGGGGGTGAATACTTTCGCAAGCCACTGTATGTGGTGTTGTAACCTTCCTATTGCTTGATGGCCCATAGTCCACCAATATTTCATGCAGATGAGCCATTGTTTACTTGACTGGATATTCATTTCAGTCATTCTGGTGGGTAGTTCACACTAGGTATGAATCAATGCTGTATATAGGCAGGCATTGTGCTGAACAGGCAAACATAGCTAACTATTTTGGTCGATTATCAGCAAAATAATGATTGAGTCACAAAGCATAACAAAAAATGCATACAGCATTTCTTACCTCTCTTCCAGTGTTGGGGTTTGCACAACCACAACTTGTACAGTTCCCTCTAAATCAGACTGTCTCTGTCACGGTTTCGGCCGAGGCTGCTCCTCTTCCTTGTTCGGGCGGACTTCGGCGGTCGTCGTCTCCGGAGTACTAGCTGCCACCGTTCGATGTTTCTTGTTCTTTTGGTTTTGTCTGTTCATAACACCTGTCCCTTATTTGTGTCTTGATTGTTCCCCTTATTTAGTTTGTTTGTTTGGGTCAGGTGTTATGCGTGATTGTTTTTGTCAGCCTGCCTCATCGAGGTTGCTCTCTCGTTGTGTATTTACGAGAGCTCGCACTGTGTGCGCTTTTCCTTGTTTTTCTCGCACTGTGATTTTTCGTGCGTAATTGTTCGCGCCACCCGGTTGGGTTGGCGACGTATACTGTTGTTTGGACTCAGTAAAGTTCTGTTGACGTCCTCCTGGTTTCCTGCGCCTGATTCCTATCATCCACCTACACCACTCTGACAGAATCACGCATCACAATGGAATCAGCAGGAGCGACCGCGCCGACCGCCGATATGGACGAACGTCTTCGTGGTCAGGAGGACCGAATGAACCAGGTCTGTCACGCCCTGGAGAGGGTGATGAACACTCTACACCGATGGGAGACCAGCGGGGTGCCCACACCTCCAACCACCGACCCAGCTCCAGCGGTCAGCCCTCCGGTTTCATCTCCGGAACCCAGTGGGATTCGGCTCTCGCTCCCGAGGGCGTACGACGGCTCCACCGCCGGGTGTCAAGGGTTCCTGCTGCAGGTGGAGCTCTACCTCGCCACCGTACACCCGGCGCCCTCGGGACACGAGAGCGTCTCAGCCCTCATCTCCTGTCTCACCGGCAAGGCGTTGGAGTGGGCCAACGCCGAGTGGAGGAGAATGGACGCCGCAACCACGAACTATGCGGAGTTCTCCCGCCGCTTCCGTGCTGTATTCGACCATCCACCAGAAGGGAAGGCGGCGGGGGAACGTCTGTTCTACCTCCGACAGGGGATGAGGAGCGCACAGGACTTTGCCTTAGAGTTCCGGACCCTAGCGGCTGATGCAGGGTGGAATGAGCGGGCCCATATTGACCATTTCCGCTGCAGCCTCCGAGAGGACGTCCAGCGAGAGTTGGCGTGCAGGGACACGTCGTTAACTTTCGACCAACTGGTCGACATGGCCATCCGGCTGGATACCCTGCTCGCCACCCGTGGGCGTCCCGGAGGGGGGGGTTCGCCCATTCCACTCTCCAGCGCCTCCGAGCCGAGTCCTATGGAGCTCGGGGGTGCTGGCGCTAGGGAAAGGAGGAGGAGGAGCCCACGGGGACCCGGCCCTTGCACCAACTGTGGTCGTGGAGGGCACACTGCGGCTAGGTGCTGGGGCGGGTCCTCCAGGGGAGGAGATGGCAGGTCTAGCATTGGGGGGTCCCCCCAGGTGAGTAGGCGCCCTGCTTACCCAGAGCTTTCTGTCGTGCACCTAACCTTGCCTGTTTGTTTCCCACAGGTTGCACCTCGTTCCCAGCATAAGGCGCTGGTAGATTCAGGCGCAGCTGGGAATTTTATAGATCGCCAGTTCTGTTTAGAGTTAGGGATTCCCCTTCTTCCAGTGGAGAGGCCTTTCCCCGTCCATGCCCTAGATAGCCGTCCGTTAGGGTCTGGGTTGATTAGGGAGGTCACAGCACCACTTCAGATGATGGCGCAGGAGGGTCATGAGGAGAGAATTCAGCTTTATCTGATTGACTCTCCTGCGTATCCGGTGGTGCTGGGTCTTCCCTGGTTGATGACTCATGACCCTATTATTGGGTGGCGAGAGAAAGCTCTTAAAGGGTGGTCTGCTCAATGTGAGGGGCGGTGTCTGGGTGTTTCCATAGGGGCGACCTCGGTGGAGAGTCCGAATCTAATGCCAGCACTGCAGATTCCCCCCGAGTATGAGGATTTGGCATTGGCGTTCAGTAAGACTAGGGCTGCGCAGCTGCCGCCTCATAGACGGGGGGATTGTGCGATAGATCTCCAGTCAGGCGCAGCTCTCCCGCGGAGCCATGTGTATCCCTTGTCTCAAGAGGAGAAGAAATCTATGGAGACATACATCTCTGAGTCTCTTAGACAGGGATACATACGGCCCTCCGTTTCACCCGTTTCCTCAAGTTTCTTTTTTGTGAAGAAGAAGGATGGAGGTCTGCGGCCGTGTATTGATTACCGCGGTCTCAATCAGATCACAGTGAAGTACAGCTATCCACTTCCTCTGATTGCGACTATGACGGAGTCACTGCACGGTGCGCAGTTCTTTACAAAATTAGATCTTAGGAGCGCATATAACTTGGTGCGCATCCGTAAGGGCGATGAATGGAAGACAGCGTTTAGCACGACTTCCGGGCACTACGAGTATCTAGTCATGCCATATGGGTTGATGAATGCTCCCTCAGTCTTCCAATCCTTCGTTGATGAGATTTTCCGGGACATGCAGGGACAGGGAGTGGTTGTGTACATCGACGACATTCTGGTGTATAGTCCTACCCGTGCTGAGCATGTAGCCCTGGTGCGCCGAGTATTGCGGAGGCTGTTGGAGCATGACCTATATGTCAAGGCAGAGAAATGTCTGTTTTTTCAGAAGTCGGTCTCCTTTCTGGGTTACCAGTTATCTGCGTCAGGGGTGAAGATGGAGGTAGACCGGGTGTCAGCTGTGCGTAATTGGCAGACCCCAACCACTGTGAAGGAGGTGCAACGGTTCTTGGGTTTTGCGAATTACTACCGGAGGTTTATCCGGGGTTTTGGACAGGTGGCAGCTCCCATAACGTCTCTGTTAAAGGGGGGTCCGGTGCGCTTGCGGTGGTCAGCTGAGGCGGACAGGGCATTTGGGAGACTGAAGGACCTGTTTACCTCGGCGCCGGTGTTGGCGCATCCGGATCCCTCTTTACCGTTCCAAGTAGAGGTGGACGCGTCAGAGGCCGGGATAGGGGCCGTTCTTTCCCAGCGTTCTGGTACTCCACCTAAACTCCGTCCCTGTGCGTTCTACTCTAAGAAGCTCAGTCCGGCGGAGCGGAATTATGACGTAGGAGACAGGGAGCTGTTAGCCGTGGTACAGGCCCTAAAGGTGTGGCGGCATTGGCTCGAGGGGGCTCAACACCCTTTCCTCATTCAAACTGACCATCGTAACCTGGAGTACATCCGGGCAGCTAGGAGACTGAATCCTCGCCAGGCTCGTTGGACTATGTTCCTGGCCCGGTTTGTGTTTAAAATCACATACATCCCGGGGTCCCAGAACGGGAAGGCAGATGCTCTGTCCCGGCGGTATGACGCAGAGGAGAGGTCAGTTGAGTCCACGCCCATACTACCGGAGTCTTGTCTGGTTGCTCCGGTGGTGTGGGAGGTGGATGGTGAGATCGAGCGGGCGTTACGCACCGACCCGAGTCCTCCTCAGTGTCCTGTGGGTCGGACGTACGTTCCGCTCGAGATACGCGATCGCCTCATTTGTTGGGCTCATACGTCCCCCTCCTCTGGCCATCCGGGTATCGGCCGGACAGTGCACTGCCTTAGCACGAAGTACTGGTGGCCAACGTTAGCTAGGGATGTGAGGATTTATGTCTCCTCCTGTTCGGTGTGTGCCCAGTGTAAGGCGCCCAGACATTTGCCCAGGGGTAAGTTACAACCCCTGCCTATTCCACAACGACCCTGGTCCCACCTCTCGGTGGATTTTGTTACCGACCTTCCCCCCTCACAGGGGAATACTACCATCCTGGTCGTTGTGGATAGGTTCTCGAAGGCCTGTCGTCTCCTTCCCATGCCGGGTCTACCCACTGCCCTACAGACCGCTGAGGCTCTGTTCACCCATGTCTTCCGGCATTACGGGGTACCCGAGGATATAGTGTCTGACCGAGGCCCCCAGTTCACCTCTAGAGTGTGGAGGGCATTTATGGAACGGTTGGGGGTGTCGGTAAGCCTTACCTCGGGTTACCACCCGGAGAGTAATGGGCAGGTTGAACGTGTCAACCAGGATGTGGGTAGGTTTCTGAGGTCATACTGTCAGGGCCGGCCGGAGGAGTGGGCGAGATATGTGCCCTGGGCCGAGATGGCACAGAACTCTCTTCGCCACTCCTCCACCCAACTAACCCCGTTTCAGTGTGTGTTGGGGTACCAGCCGGTGCTGGCACCATGGCATGAGAGCCAGATCGAGGCCCCCGCTGTGGATGAGTGGGTAAGGCGCTCGGAGGAGACGTGGGACGCTGCACACGTCCATCTGCAGCGTGCCATACGTCGACAGAAGACGAGCGCCGACCTACACCGCAGTGAGGGGCCAGTGTACGCACCTGGAGATCGAGTCTGGCTCTCAACCAGAAACCTGCCCCTCCGCCTGCCCTGCCGGAAGCTGGGTCGGCGGTTTGTGGGGCCGTTTAAAGTCCTGAGGAGATTGAACGAGGTGAGTTATAGGTTAGAACTACCTGTTGACTACAAGAATATTAACCCCTCGTTCCATGTGTCTCTCCTCAGGCCGGTGGTAGCTGGTCCACTCCAGGACTTTGAGATTGAGGAGACTCCTCCGCCCCCGTTGGACATCGAGGGGGCTCCGGCGTACACCGTGAGGTCCATCCTGGATTCTAGACGCCGGATGGGGGGTCTTCAATATCTCGTGGAGTGGGAGGGGTACGGTCCGGAGGAGCGGTGCTGGGTGCCAAGGAGGGACGTGTTAGACCAGTCCCTACTGACCGATTTCCATCGGGGTCATCCTGCGCGCCCTGCTCCGCGTCGTCCGGGTCGTCCTCGAGCTCCGGGTCGGCGCACGGCTGGAGCCGCGCGTCAAGGGGGGGGTACTGTCACGGTTTCGGCCGAGGCTGCTCCTCTTCCTTGTTCGGGCGGACTTCGGCGGTCGTCGTCTCCGGAGTACTAGCTGCCACCGTTCGATGTTTCTTGTTCTTTTGGTTTTGTCTGTTCATAACACCTGTCCCTTATTTGTGTCTTGATTGTTCCCCTTATTTAGTTTGTTTGTTTGGGTCAGGTGTTATGCGTGATTGTTTTTGTCAGCCTGCCTCATCGAGGTTGCTCTCTCGTTGTGTATTTACGAGAGCTCGCACTGTGTGCGCTTTTCCTTGTTTTTCTCGCACTGTGATTTTTCGTGCGTAATTGTTCGCGCCACCCGGTTGGGTTGGCGACGTATACTGTTGTTTGGACTCAGTAAAGTTCTGTTGACGTCCTCCTGGTTTCCTGCGCCTGATTCCTATCATCCACCTACACCACTCTGACAGTCTCCACCAGTATCTCCCTGAGAAATAAGTTTGTGTGACGTTACTGTACTAAATCTTATAGCTAGGGGTGGTCCTGGGCCGAAAATGCTGTTGACCACCTAGTTAGCTAGCATTATCATCTACAAACCAAACACAAATGTTATCATGTCAACAATCTGTATATCTAGTTTTAGCTAGCTAACATTAGCTAGTTGAAATAAAGGCATTCGGCATCTTGTGGGGTATATGCAGTGTAGATACATGATCCTATCATTAGATTCCTTTGAGTAAAAAACAGTCTGAATACAGAAGATGTTAGCTAGCTATCTAAGTAGCCATGTTAGCTAGTGTGAACATTGAACACACTAAGGTTAGCAGCTAACGTAGCTAGCAGACTAAAAACGCAACCAAACACTTACCTACCAGTTCATGAGAACGGTGGCCATTTTGGCATCACTCCTCCACCTTTCAAAATTCATTCCAATGTTTATCTGGTTTGGGCATGAGCCATGTTTTTGTCGCTTCTTTTTATCTTTTGGGGTCGAGTTGATTCAGAACTGAGAATGATGCTTGTTTCTTTTGTCCCTGCTACAAGGGCAGTTTATCTGCAAACAAGTTAGCTATCTTTTTGGCTTTGTCTGCAACGTTAGCTAGCTTGCAAGTTCGGGGCCATGGCAGCAGGGTCATTCGAGTAGGGAGAATTTAACGCAAAGAAGCACCTTCCCCAGAAGGCCAGCCCAAGGTAGCTCAGGGCTCAACGCCCTTGTTTCCGTTCAAAGTGAAAAACACTACACAAGAAGTCGGGGCGGCACAGGGTCTCCCATGACCTGCGCATTCCTGCTTTAAATTACGTGTTCAATGGGGTTACAAAGACATACAACAATAAATAATAGTGGCATACCAGATTTCCAAAGAGTTGACTCAACATCCTTCTTTGTCTCCTTCACGTTTTTGTACACCTTCTTTTTGGGTTCCACCACAACTATAATTAAATCGTGATTGAGTCATGTTAATAAACCTTCCAGTTTCTATCTAGAAATGACAATGTTTGTATCATGTATTGTATGCTAACGTAAAAAATGTGATATATTTTAAATCCAAAGTAACCCAAATACATATAAGTCACAAGTAACCCAAATACACATAAGTCACATGCTTGACATTATATTTAGCCTAGGAACCTCACATATTTGACATTTCACAGGAATAAACAAGGTATGCTATACCGGTCTTGTTGAAAAAGTCATGAATGACTTTCTTCTTCAAATGTTTAGTCTCATTTTTCGTCTCTTTCTCCTCTCTGGTAGGCTTCTTTATGGGTTTTTCTAAATGTAGTGATAACATACATTTTTTAGACACATTGTCATTGGATCCCTGAAACTTCTCTAGTTAACTTTTTGACATTAGATCATACAGATTCTATGTAAATGTTATGACATTTTGGGGAAAGGGTGTACAAAGTTTTTGCATGTGAGCGTTTCTGCAAGCGTTTTTGTATGCATTTGCATAGTCATTAGAAAATCTGTCATATTTTCAATACAATGAAATATGAACAGAAAGTTGTAATGATATGCAGTTGACTTGCAGTTGAGAGCTTGCAGTTGAGAGCTGGAACAGGTTGAGAGCTTCAAGTTCCTTGGTGTCCACATCACCAACGAACTATCATGGTCCAAACACACCAAGACAGTCGTGAAGAGGGCACGACAAAGCCTATTCCCCCTCAGGAGACTAAAAAGATTTGGCATGGGTCCTCAGATCCTCAAAAAATTCTACAGCTGCACCATCGAGAGCATCCTGACTGGTTGCATCACCGCCTGGTATGGCAACTGCTTGGCCTCTGACCGCAAGGCACTACAGAGGGTAGTGCGTACGGCCCAGTACATCACTGGGGCAAAGCTCCCTGCCATCCAGGACCTCTATACCAGGCGGTGTCAGAGGAAGGCCCTCAAAATTGTCAAAGACTCCAGCCACCCTAGTCATAGACTGTTCTCTCTGCTACCGCACGGCAAGCGGTACCGGAGTGCCAAGTCTAGGTTCAAAAGACTTCTCAACAGCTTCTACCCCCAAGCCATAAGACTCCTGAACAGCTAATCATGGCTACCCGGACTATTTGCACTGCCCCCCCACCCCATCCTTTTTACGCTGCTGCTACTCTGTTAAGTATTTATGCATAGTCACTTTAACTCTACCCACATGTACATATTACCTCAACTACCTCAACTAGCCGGTGCCCCCGCACATTGACTATGCAACGGTACCCCCCTGTATATATAGCCTCCCTACTGTCACTTTATTTTACTGTATATATAGCCTCCCTACTGTCACTTTATTTTACTTCTGCTCTTTTTTTCTCAACACTTTTTTGTTGTTGTTTTATTCTTACTTTTTTGTTTAAAATAAATGCACTGTTGGTTAAGGGCTGTAAGTAAGCATTTCACTGTAATGTCTGCACCTGTTGTATTCGGCGCATGTGACCAATAAAATTTGATTTGATTTGATTTGATTTGAGTTTGTTATTCTACCACTAGGTGTGAGCGGTATAATGGGTATTGAACAACAACAGTGCTTTATAACAGTTGAAAGGTCATGTAAACACTAAACTTTAAGCTCCTCATAACGTGAGCTTGATAATAAATGAATAGCACAAGCTAGCTGTTCGTTAAGAGTATGTTTTCTTATTGAAATCTGATTAACATTACAGTGCCTTCAGAAATTATTCACACCCCTTGACTTTTTCCACATTTTGTTGTGTTACAGCCTTAATTTATAATTAATTAAATTGAGATTTTTCTTCACTGGCCTACATGCAATACCCCATAATGTCAAAGTGGATTTTTTAAACAAATGCATTATAAATGAAACTATGAAATATCTTGAGTCAGTAAGTATTCAACCATGTTGTTATGGCAAGCCTAAATAAGTTCAGTAGTAAAAATGTACAAGTCACATAATAAGTTGCATGGACTCACTCTGTGTGCAATAATAGTGTTGAACATGACTTTTTACCCCACACATACAATCATCTTTAATGTCCCTCAGTTGATCAGTGAATTTCAAACACAGATTCAACCACAAAGACCAGGGAGGTTTTCCAATGCCTCGCAAAGGAGGGCACCTATTGGTAGATTGGTAAAAAACTAAACATGGATGGTGTATCAATACACTCAGTCACTATAAAGATACATGCGTCCTTCCTAACTCAGTTGCTGGAGAGGAAGGAAACCGCTCAGGGATTTCACCATGGTGACTTTAAAACAGCTACAGAGTTTAATGGCTGTGATAGGAGAAAACTAAGGATGGATCAACAACATTGTCGATTAGGTTAGTATTGTGGAGAAATTACAGAGTGAAAAGAAGGAAGCCTGTACAGAAAAAAAATATTTGAAAACATGCGTCCTGTTTGCAACAAAGCACTAAAGTAATACTACAGAGAAATGTGGTAAAGCAATTAACTTTTTGTCCTGAATACAAAGTGTTATATTTGGGGTAAATCCAATACAACACATTACTGATTACCACTCTCCATATTTTCTAGCATAGTGGTGGCTGCATCATGTTATGGGTATGCTTGTAATCGTTAAGGACTGGGGAGTTTTTCAGGACCAAAACGAAATGGAATGGAGCTAAGCAAAGGCAAAATCCTAGATAAAAACCTGGTTCAGTTTGCTTCCCTGCAGACACTAGGAGATTAATTCACCTTTCAGCAAGACAATAACCTTAAACACAAGTTGCTTACCAAGAAGACAGTGAATGTTCCTGAGTTACATTTTTGACTTAAATCTGCTTTTTGAAAAGAATAATGGGCAAATATTGTACAATTCAGGTGCGCTAAGCTCTTACAGAATTACCCAGAAAGACTTGCAACTGTAATCGCTGCCAAAAGACTCAGGGTTATGAATACCTACAGTATGTCAATGAAATATTTGCAACATTTTCGATAAAACAAGTTTTCACTTTGTCATTATGGGTTATTGTATGTACTGTAGATGGGTGAGAAAAAAACATATATTTAAATCAATTTTTAATTCAGGCTGTAACACAACAAAATGTTGAATAAGTCAAGGGGTATGAATACTTTCTGAAGGCACTGTATATTGTACCAGGAGTGGTAATCTCTGTTTAACATTGTGAAACTCGACATTGATACGTTGAAGCCACCGTGAGCTACAACTCACAGGAAATGTCGACTGCAATGGATAACTTTCTAACAGCATTTCCAGCTGTACATGGCGGCCATCAGGATGGAAAATAAACCGGACGCAAGGAAAACAGCGTTTCTACTGACAATAGCAGGGCCACAAGTCATCGAAGTCTTCAACACATTTGCATTTGCTAATGCAGACGACACAACTGGAGGAGAGTTATGTTTCATTCACTGATACATCAACAATCAGACACTTTTGATAGCTTTTCACAGATCTGAAACTGAAAGCGCAAACCTAATCTTAAATCATCAATGATTTGTGACCAGATTGTATTTGGTATCGATGACAATAAAGTCAGAGAAAGGCTACTAAGATATAACTGAAATTAATTAAGAGGATGCTGTAAAAATATGCCATGCAAGTGATCTAGCTCAGTAGCACGCAAAGACTGAATGCATCAGTAGTCAGTGAGAAAAGCGGCTGTCAGAGCTGTATCAAAAGGAAAGAAACGTGGACTACAACGAAACAGCAGGAGGAAGGCACATTTAGCTGAAAACGCTGTGGTCTTCAGCATCAGCCAAGGCAATGCTCTGCCTTTGGTAAACGATGCACAAAATGTTAAGGAAAAAATGACTTGCCAAGAATGCTTTGCAAAGGGCAAACACAAAGGATAAAATGTGAATGTGGGTATGGTTACATGTGACAATGACAGAATGTGCAGCCCTCAGGTAAAGGTCCAATGAAACTGTTTTTATCTCAACAATGATGATGGGTAACAATTACTGTGATTGTTTTCAATTAAAATGGTCAAAAAGCAACAAAAAACAGCTTCTTAGCAAAGAACAATTTCTCAAGCAAGAATTTTGCTAGGACTTTGGGAGTGGTCTGAGTAGGGAGGGGAAAATGGAAAACTAGCTGTTATTGGCAGAGAGATTTGGAACTCTCTTTCTTAGTGGTCTATTAACTAATTTACTGCCAAAACAGGCTGACATTTCAGGCAGTCTTTTCAAACAGCTCTTACACTAAAAGAGCATTATAGTACATTTTCACAATTTCACAGTATTATTCCAACTTCATAGTGTGGAAATATATACAGTGGGGAAAAAAAGCATTTAGTCAGCCACCAATTGTGCAAGTTCTCCCACTTAAAAAGATGAGAGAGGCCTGTAATTTTCATCATAGGTACACGTCAACTATGACTGACAAATTGAGAAAATAAAATCCAGAAAATCACATTGTAGGATTTTTAATGAATTTATTTGCAAATTATGGTGGAAAATAAGTATTTGGTCACCTACAAACAAGCAAGATTTCTGGCTCTCACAGACCTGTAACTTCTTCTTTAAGAGGCTCCTCTGTCCTCCACTCGTTACCTGTATTAATGGCACCTGTTTGAACTTGTTATCAGTATAAAAGACACCTGTCCACAACCTCAAACAGTCACACTCCAAACTCCACTATGGCCAAGACCAAAGAGCTGTCAAAGGACACCAGAAACAAAATTGTAGACCTGCACCAGGCTGGGAAGACTGAATCTGCAATAGGTAAGCAGCTTGGTTTGAAGAAATCAACTGTGGGAGCAATTATTAGGAAATGGAAGACATACAAGACCACTGATAATCTCCCTCGATCTGGGGCTTCACGCAACATCTCACCCCGTGGGGTCAAAATGATCACAAGAACGGTGAGCAAAAATCCCAGAACCACACGTGGGAACCTAGTGAATGACCTGCAGAGAGCTGGGACCAAAGTAACAAAGCCTACCATCAGTAAATCACTACGCCGCCAGGGACTTAAATCCTGCAGTGCCAGACGTGTCCCCCTGCTTAAGCCAGTACATGTCCAGGCCCGTCTGAAGTTTGCTAGAGTGCATTTGGATGATCCAGAAGAGGATTGGGAGAATGTCATATGGTCAGATGAAACCAAAATATAACTTTTTGGTAAAAACTCAACTCGTCGTGTTTGGAGGACAAAGAATGCTGAGTTGCATCCAAAGAACACCATACCTACTGTGAAGCATGGGGGTGGAAACATCATGCTTTGGGGCTGTTTTTCTGCAAAGGGACCAGGACGACTGATCCGTGTAAAGGAAATAATGAATGGGGCCATGTATCGTGAGATTTTGAGTGAAAACCTCCTTCCATCAGCAAGGGCATTGAAGATGAAACGTGGCTGGGTCTTTCAGCATGACAATGATCCCAAACACACCGCCCGGGCAACGAAGGAGTGGCTTCGTAAGAAGCATTTCAAGGTCCTGGAGTGGCCTAGCCAGTCTCCAGATCTCAACCCCATAGAAAATCTTTGGAGGGAGTTGAAAGTCTGTGTTGCCCAGCGACAGCCCCAAAACATCACTGCTCTAGAGGAGATCTGCATGGAGGAATGGGCCAAAATACCAGAAACAGTGTGTGAAAACCTTGTGAAGACTTACAGAAAAAGTTTGACCTGTGTCATTGTCAACAAAGGGTATATAACAAAGTATTGAGAAACTTTTGTTATTGACCAAATACTTATTTTCCACCATAATTTGCAAATAAATTCATTAGAAATCCTACAATGTGATTTCCTGGATTTTTTTTCCTCATTTCGGCTGTCATAGTTGACGTGTACCTATGATGAAAATTACAGGCCTCTCTCATCTTTTTATGTGGGAGAACTTGCACAATTGGTGGCTGACTAAATACTTTTTTTCCCCACTGTATACAGTGGGGAGAACAAGTATTTGATACACTGCCAATTTTGCAGGTTTTCCTACTTACAAAGCATGTAGAGGTCTGTCATTTTTATCATAGGTACACTTCAACTGTGAGAGACGGAATCTAAAACAAAAATCCAGAAAATCACATTGTATGATTTTTAAGTAATTAATTTGCATTTTATTGCATGACATAAGTATTTGATACATCAGAAAAGCAGAACTTAATATTTGGTACAGAAACCTTTGTTTGCAATTACAGAGATCATACGTTTTCTGTAGGTCTTGACCAGGTTTGCACACACTGCAGCCTTCTCCAGATCCTTCAGGTTTCGGGGCTGTCGCTGGGCAATACGGACTTTCAGCTCCCTCCAAAGATTTTCTATTGGGTTCAGGTCTGGAGACTGGCTAGGCCACTCCAGGACCTTGAGATGCTTCTTACGGAGCCACTCCTTAGTTGCCCTGGCTGTGTGTTTCGGGTCGTTGTCATGATGGAAGACCCAGCCACGACCCATCTTCAATGCTCTTACTGAGGGAAGGAGGTTGTTGGCCAAGATCTTGCGATACATGGTCCCATCCATCCTCCCCTCAATACGGTGCAGTCGTCCTGTCCCCTTTGCAGAAAAGCATCCCCAAAGAATGATGTTTCCAACTCCATGCTTTACGGTTGGGATGGTGTTCTTGGGGTTGTACTCATCCTTCTTCTTCCTCCAAACACGGCGAGTGGAGTTTAGACCAAAAAGCTCGTTTTTTGTCTCATCAGACCACATGACCTTCTCCCATTCCTCCTCTGGATCATCCAGATGGTCATTGGCAAACTTCAGACGGGCCTGGACATGCGCTGGCTTGAGCAGGGGGACCTTGCGTGCGCTGCAGGATTTTTATCCATGACGCCGTAGTGTGTTACTAATGGTTATCTTTGAGACTGTGGTCCCAGTTCTCTTCTGGTCATTGACCAGGTCCTGCCGTGTAGTTCTGGGCTGATCCCTCACCTTCCTCATGATCATTGATGCCCCACGAGGTGAGATCTTGCATGGAGCCCCAGACCGAGGGTGATTGACCGCCATCTTGAACTTCTTCCATTTTCTAATAATTGCGCCAACAGTTGTTGCCTTCTCACCAAGCTGCTTGCCTATTGTCCTGTAGCCCATCCCAGCCTTGTGCAGGTCTACAATATTATCCATGATGTCCATACACAGCTCTCTGGTCTTGGCCATTATGGAGAGGTTGGAGTCTGTTTGATTGAGTGTGTGGACAGGTGTCTTTTATACAGGTAACGAGTTCAAACAGGTGCAGTTAATACAGGTAATGAGTGGAGAACAGGAGGGCTTCTTAAAGAAAAACTAACAGGTCTGTGAGAGCCGGAATTCTTACTGGTTGGTAGGTGATCAAATACTTATGGCATGCAATAAAATGCAAATTAATTACTTAAAAATCATACAATGTGATTTTCTGGATTTTTGTTTTAGATTCCGTCTCTCACAGTTGAAGTGTACCTATGATAAATTACAGACCTCTACATGCTTTGTAAGTAGGAAAACCTGCAAAATCGGCAGTGTATCAAATACTTGTTCTCCCCACTTTATATAAAACACAGGTAAATCACGTTTTTAACTGCACTGGGCCTGTAGCTCTTTACAAATGGCACATTTGGGGGTTGATAAACGCCTAAATCGGAACGCAATGGCTGTACAGTAACATGCTATATATGACGTCAGAGCTCTGGCTCTGCGTTTCAGAGCCTTGTATGGGTTTTGACAGACAGCTGTTCTAAACTTCAGCACCTTGTGTGACAAGGAGATGCCCCCATCCCTCCCGCTAATTGGACAACTTTAGCAAATATTTTGTTGTCTGAGTGAGGGAAATGCTGTAAATTAAGAGGACTCAATGTATTTTGAAATATGAGAAGTTGAGGATTATAATAAATACTACTTTGATGTCATAAAAGCAAGCCAAACACCAGTGAGTCCAAATGTGCACTTTACATTTCCATGTCATAAAACTCATGTGGTACACAGTGTCAACGTTTATGATCACTATGTTTTATGAACAGTTACAAGATGACATGGCATCATACCCTGGGTTGTTCTGAACAGAATGAGTCTATGTTTTTTCTATTATGAAGACAAACATAGGCAACTGAATGCACTCATGACTATGCGCACCAAAATTATATAATCTGTTTCCCTGAATTGCATTGTGAAAACCTACCACTATAGTATCGTGTTTTATAACTAAGTTATTCATGTTGGCAATAGAACAAGCTTTCAAATTATGCCCACCTGTCCCAGATTGACATTTACAATGGACAGTTTTTGGATTGCATAAATAACAACAGTAATTGTGTGATGGCGGGGATGCAGGGTTGTGTTCCAAACAAAACAACTACAAGTGTGGTTGCTCTAGTTCCTCAACTGCACAGCTAGGAGAGCAAAAAAAAAGCACCTTATAGTTGAAGCGTCTTCTTTGAGTCATAAAAGTGCATTGAAATTACTTAGGAACTGTGCACACTTAGGAGAGGTGTGTGGCCACTTGGAGACACCAGTTAGTCCTCTCACTAAAACCCTTGTAATTATTTTGTCTTATGTTGCACCTACCCCACATTTTCCAGGTACACTACCATTCAAAAGTTTGGGGTCACTTAGAAATGTCCTTGTTGTCCAAATTTTTGGTCCATTAAAATAACATCAAATTGATCAGAAATACAGTGTAGACATTGTTAATGTTGTAAATGGCTATTGTAGCTGGAAACGGCTGATTTTTAATGGAATATCTACATAGACGTACAGAGGCCCATTATCAGCAACCATCAGTCCTGTGTTCCAATGGCACATTGTGTTTGTTAATCCAAGTTTATAATTTTAAAAGGCTAATTGATCATTAGAAACCCATTTTGCAATTATGTTAGCACAGCTGAAAACTGTTGTGCTGATTAAAGAAGCAATAAAACTGGCCTTCTTGAGACTAGTTGAGTATCTGGAGCATCAGCAATTGTGGGTTCGATTACATGCTCAAAATGGCCAGAAACAAATAACTTTCTTCTGAAACTCGTCAGTCTATTCTTGTTCTGAGAAATGAAGGCTATTCCAGTTTGAAAAAATAGACGCCTCACAGGTCCTCAACTGGAAGCTTTACCCGCAAAACACCAGTCTCACCGTCAACAGTGAAGAGGCGACTCTGGGATGCTGATCTTCTAGGCAGAGTTACAAAGAAATAGCCATATCTTAGATTGGCCAATAAAAATAAAAGATTAAGATGGGCAAAAGAACACAGACACTGGACAGAGGAAGATTGGAAAAAAGTGTTATGGACAGACTAATCAAAGTTTGAGGTGTTCGGATCACAAAAAAGAACATTTGTGAGACGCAGACCAAATGAAAAGATGCTGAGGAGTGCTTGATGCCATCTGTCAAGCATGGTGGAGGCAATGTGATGGTCTGGTGGTGCTTTGGTGGTGGTAAATTGGGAGATTTGTACAGGGTAAAAGGGATCTTGAAGAAGGAAGGCTATCACTCCATTTTCCAACGCCAGGCCATACCCTGTGGACGGCGCTTGATTGGAGCCAATTTCCTCCTACAACAGGACAATGACCCAAAGCACAGCTCCAAACTATGCAATAACTATTTAGGGAAGAAGCAGTCAGCTGTCATTCTGTCTATAATGCAGAGGCCAGCACAGTCACCGGATCTCAACCCTATTGAGCTGTTGTGTGAGCAGCTTGACCGTATGGTACATAAGAAGTGCCAATCCAAATTGTGCGAGGTGCTTTAGGAAGCATGGGGTGAAATCTCTTCAGATTACATCAACAAATTGACAACTAGAATGCAAAGGTCTGCAAGGCTGTAAATTGAGGATTATTTGACGAAAGCGAAGTTTGAAGGACACAATTATTATTTCTATTAACAATCATTATTTCTAACTATTATTTCTTCCTATGCATTTTGCTATATTTCCTATTCAAACTCATTTCACGTGTGTTTTCATGGAAAACAAGGACATTTCTAAGTGACCCCAAACTTTTGAATGGTAGTGTATATTCTTATCATCCACAAATGCAGCGAAAAGTACAGTAAATGTAAAAAGCACATAAAATGAACAGTGTAATGTTTGGATTCAGTCTTGAGTCAGGTGAACTGTTGTGTCCTCACCTTTGGTCTAATAATTTTCCCATAATCTCAAAACTGTTACTACCATGGTTGTGCATTTGCTTTTCATATTTCGTCTGTAAGAAACATTTAAATGTAGCACTATCCATATAGGCCAATTCGCATGAGTGTAAAGGGTTAAAGAAAATACTCAACAGACACAGGTCAATGCAGTAGTGGAGGACAAATGGATAGTACCCCTACAGGTTAATGGGAAATTAATTGCATTGAATCTAGACACTGGGGCAAAAGCAAACTTAATCAATGGCATCAAAGCGATGACAGAAAGGCTACAGACACAGTGTCAATGAAGGCATACAATGGACAGACCATTGACATAAAAGGAATATGCTGACTCAAGGTGGTTGTTAAAGGGAGAGTACACCATCTCATCTTTGTTGTTGTTCCAGATAGACACGATTCTCTGCTAGTAGACAAACAGTACATCACTGGGGCCGAACTCCCTGCCATCCAGGACCTCTATATCAGGCGGTGTCAATGGAAGGCCCAAAAAATTGGCAAAGACTCTAGCCACCCAAGCCATAGACTGTTTACTCTGCTATCGTCCAGCAAACGGTACCGGAGCATTCGCTCTCGGACCAACAGGCTCCGAGACAGCTTCTACCCCCAAGCCATAGTTCTGCTAAATAGCCATAAGACTGCTAATTGTGAATTAATGGTTACCCGGACTATCTGCACTGAGCATATGTTTCACTGACTCTATGCACTCTATGACAACACAAACACACATACACATACACAAACATACTGACACAACACACACACACACACACACACACACACACACACACACACACACACACACACACTTTTACACTAATCATATGCTGCTACTCTGTTCTTTATTTTATTCTTATTATTATCTATCCTGAGGCCTAGTCACTTTACCCTGCCTTCATGTACATATCTACCTCAAATACCTCTTACCCCTGCACATTGATCTGGTACTGGTACGCCCTCTATATAACTCCATTCTTGTGTCTTTTATTCCTTGTGTAACTATATTTATTTTTACTATGATTTTTTTACTCTGTATCGTTGGGAAGGGCTCATAAGCAAGCATTTAACGGTTAGGGTCTACACCCATTGTATTCGGCGCATGTCACAAATACAATTAAATTTGATGTGACAAAGCATGTGAGGATCCGGAGCTGGTAAAGAGAGTCTACCTCATCATCTGTTCCAGTGCAGCAGCAGACGATACCGACTCTGTGGATGTAATAGTGCAGAGCTTCCCAGAAATATTTCGCTGTCTTATCGTTCACCTACAAGACCCAACTTAAGGGTGACGCACAGCCTGTGGTTCATGCTCCATGGAAAGTTCCAGCACTCCTGCCTTAAGAGTTGGACAAGGTGTCAAAAATGGATTTTTTCACCAAAGTCGAGGAACCAACTCAATGGTGGTTGTAAAGAAAAATAATGATTAACTAAGAGTAACCATCATTGGGGTGCCACTTTGGGAAGGTGGTGGGTGGACTTTCTTTTCTTTATTATTTTTCATTGCATGAGGTCTGTGATCTTTTCATTTTGTTTGTTGTCCTTTGTTTTCATATACAGTATGTAAGAAATGAAGCCCACATCTTTGTACAATTGTTTGTTTGAATCAATGCTTCAATAAAACATATTTGAAACAAAATGCTGCCATTTGGAATCATATTGGCCTCTGAGAACTTCCATCAAGCGATGGAGCACATCATAGAAGATATGAAAGGTGTCAGGGTCTACGTAGATGATGTCATCATGTGGCAGTCCACACTACAAGAGCACAACAAAAGGCTGACAAAAGTGCTACAGAGCATACAGCAAAATTGATTGATACGGAACAAGGCACAGTGTCAGTTTGGCATCAAGGAAATCATAGTCCTTGGAGCCATGAGACCAAAGTGCAAGCCATACTGGACATAACCCAACCCACTGACACAAAAGGTGTACTGGTCATCATGGGGATGATCAACTTAATCTGCAAATTCATACCAAACTTGTCATTCAAAACAGCCAGCCTAAGAGAGCTGTTACACAAAACAAGTAAGTTTGCATGGACTACAAAACATGAGCAGGAATGGAAAAAGCTCTAAACAACACTTACAGTGAGGGAAAAAAGTATTTGATCCCCTGCTGATTTTGTACGTTTGCCCACTGACAAAGAAATTATCAGTCTATAATTTTACTGGTAGGTTTATTTGAACAGTGAGAGACAGAATAACAACAAAAAAATCCAGAAAAACTCATTTCAAAAATGTTATAAATTGATTTGCATTTTAATGAGGGAAATAAGTATTTGACCCCCTCTCAATCAGAAAGATTTCTGTCTCCCAGGTGTCTTTTATACAGGTAACGAGCTGAGATTAGGAGCACACTCTTAAAGGGAGTGCTCCTAATCTCAGCTTGTTACCTGTATAAAAGACACCTGTCCACAGAAGCAATCAATCAATCAGATTCCAAACTCTCCACCATGGCCAAGACCAAAGAGCTCTCCAAGGATGTCAGGGACAAGATTGTAGACCTACACAAGGCTTGATTGGGCTACAAGACCATCACCAAGCAGCTTGGTGAGAAGGTGACAACAGTTGGTGCGATTATTCGCAAATGGAAGAAACACAAAAGAACTGTCAATCTCCCTCGGCCTGGGGCTCCATGCAAGATCTCACCTTGTGGAGTTGCAATGATCATGAGAACGGTGAGGAATCAGCCCAGAACTACACGGGAGGATCTTGTCAATGATCTCAAGGCAGCTGGGACCATAGTCACCAAGAAAACAATTGGTAACACACTATGCCATGAAGGACTGAAATCCTGCAGCGTCCGCAAGGTCCCCCTGCTCAAGAAAGCACATATACAGGCCCGTCTGCCAATGAACATTTTAATGATTCAGAGGAGAACTGGGTGAAAGTGTTGTGGTCAGATGAGACCAAAATCGAGCTCTTTGGCATCAACTCAACTTGCCGTGTTTGGAGGAAGAGGAATGCTGCCTATGACCCAAAGAACGCATTTACATTTACATCATTTAGCAGACACTCTTCTCCAGAGCGACTTACAAATTGGTGCATTCAACTTATGATAGCCAGTGGGACAAACACCATCCCCACCGTCAAACATGGGGGTGGAAACATTATGCTTTGGGGGTGTATTTCTGCTAAGGGGACAGGACAACTTCACCGCATCAAAGGGACGATGGACGGGGCCATGTACCGTCAAATCTTGGGTGAGAACCTCCTTCCCTCACCCAGGGCATTGAAAATGGGTCGTGGATGGGTATCCCAGCATGACAATGACCCAAAACACACAGCCAAGGCAACAAAGGAGTGGCTCAAGAAGAAGCACATTAAGGTCCTGGAGTGGCCTAGCCAGTCTCCAGACCTTAATCCCATAGAAAATCTGTGGAGGGAGCTGAAGGTTTGAGTTGCCAAACGTCAGCCTCGAAACCGTAATGACTTGGAGAAGATCTGGAAAGAGGAGTGGAACAAAATCCCTCCTGAGATGTGTGCAAACCTGGTGGCCAACTACAAGAAACATCTGACCTCTGTGATTGCCAACAAGGGTTTTGCCACCAAGTACTAAGTCATGTTTTGCAGAGGGATCAAATACTTATTTCCCTCATAAAATGCAAATCAATTTATAACATTTTTGACATGCATTTTTCAGAATTTTGTTGTTGTTATTCTGTCTCTCACTGTTCAAATAAACCTACCATTAAAATTATAGACTGATCATGTCTTTGTCAGTGGGCAAATGTACAAAATCAGCAGGGGATCAAATACTTTTTTCCCTCACTGTAACTCAGAGCCAGTACTCACCTTCTCCGATAAAAATAACAAAGATATCAACAGACGCATGCAAAGATGGCCTTGGTGCGGTTCCACTAGAAATGGAAGGAGAAGATTGAAAGCAAGTGGCCTATGCTTTGAGAACAATGACTGAAACCAGTGTCGTTACGCCCAGGTAGAAAAGGAATTTCTAGGCATGGTGTTCGGATGTGACAAGTTCCACAGCTTTGTCTACGGCTTACCTACCTTCACAGCTAACATCGACCATAAGCCATTATTGATAGTCATCATCAAAAATAACTTAAACGAGATGTCGCCTCATATACAAGAGCTCATGACTGCTACAACTGCAGATGCACTATCCCTAGCACCCGCAGTGAGCACAGTGAGTAATGTGATCACTACAGATGATGATATGGATGTTCATGTGCATATGACTCTAAATCAAAACAGATAGCAGACGACAGCAAAAGACACAGTGCTGCAGAGAGTCATTGCAAACATACATCATAGCTGGCCTATAGGTTTGTGTCCACAATACTACCAGATCAGGTCAGAACTCAGTGTTGTAAACGGACTGCTGCTCAGACAAGAGGGAACGCAGATGTTGTGACAGGAAATGCTCAAAAGTATACACTAGGGCCACCTCAGAATCGAAAAATGCAAAAGGAGAGCAAGGGATACAGTCTACTGACCTGGAATAAACATGGACATTGAGAGAATGATAGGGAAATGTGAAACCTGTCAGAAACACTACTACAAGCAAGTGAAAGATGATTCCTGCCAACCTGTCAAACGCTCCATGGCAAAAGGTTGGTACAGATCTATTTCACCTGAATGGCAAAGATAACCTGCCTGTGATTGACTATTATTGTAACTATCCTGAGATGGCAATGCTCTCAAGCACATCAGCAAGCATCGTCATAACACACATCCACTATATGTACTGTAGCCTATCATGTGGATCATCATGTTTTTGCTATACGTAATGGAAAAGGAGGCGGTAGCACTTAGTGAAAGGACATGCATGGTAATGAGATTAACATTGATAGTGTAACATGAAGCTAGGACTGTATGTCCAAGACAGTTTATTTACATATAGGGAACATTAACTGACAGTTATTAATTAATTGACCCTATGGGCTGTTCTGGCTTGGACAATGCTTACTTGTCCGAAGCTTACTTACTTATTAATTCACTGTCCCACAGGCTAGTTACGGTATGTTTATTGTGGTTAAGAATAATGTGACTGTAAGGAATGCTTGATTTTCTATAGAAATGTAAATTCCACTATAATTTGGTAGAAGCCATAGAGACATACAGTACTGCAAGCCTAGCTTACCTTTGGGTCCTGTCTTCTCTGCTTTCTTCATACTGGGCATTGCCTCAGGTTTTGCTTTCTCCACAGCCTGCTCCTCTTTCTTTTCCATCTCGTCCTCCAATTTCTTCTTATCTACCTCTTTCATGGATTGTGCGTCCCTCATCGCTGTAAGTAAAGACATGCTCCTGTGAACAAATGCCTCCCTCTCTTCATGTAAAATTAGAGCACAAACTCTGTGGGGTGGTTTCCCGGACAAAGATTAAGCCTAGTCCTGGCCTAAAAAGCGAACTTAATGAAAAATCTAACTTTTTATTCCAGGACTAGGCTTAATCTGTATCCAGGAAGCTGCCCCACAATGTTCACAGATACAGTAGGTTTTTACTTCATGTGCCAGCCAGGGAATTGGGAAATTAAGATTGTGTTTATTTTTGGGTATTATTGAATAACTAATTACATCAGAACATCAATCCCTCACAACTGTAAAAAAGGATGTTGATAGATTTGAATTGAAAAGAAAAAGAAAAAAACATGATTTACCTTTAAGGACCACTTCTACCTCTTCTACTACTTCTTCTCTTGCTTGCCTCTCCTTGGAATCTCTGAGAACTATCACACAAAGAAATATGCAATTGTTCCTAGAAAATTAAAGGTAGTGCATTACAGTGATGGTAATTAGATAGTTGTGACAGTTAAAGCATGCATAAGTTATATTTAAAAAAAAATGTAATAGCATATTTAGCTGGTGATATGGTGGGTGGGTAGTAACAATGGTGTCATGGTTTTGTGTGACGAGACAGATCTTTTAAATATTGTACTTCATTTTATGAGATTGTGTTGATTAAACCAAAACATTGGTATAAAACAGATTTTCCCATCTTGCAGAACTTCTGCACATACTTTTCTGGTTGTAAACTGGTTTTCTGTAGAAACATGTAAAGATGTATATTTCATGATTAGATCAAAATATGACATAGGAAAGACATCATATTTTGGTTCTTATCTAGTCAGTACTATTTTTCTGGTTACTAAGAAGGCGTTAACAAAACCAGTATACAACCTGACCATGACGTCATTTGAAAAGTGACTTTAGAACCTACACTGAGTGTACAAAACATTAAAAATACCTTCCTAATATTAAGTTGCACCTCCCTTTTGGGTGGTGGACCATTCTTGATACACACGTGAAACTGTTGAGCGTGAAAAACCCAGCAGTGTTGCAGTTCTTGTCAGGGACGGGCGTAGGTGTGGTGTGGAATCAATTGCAGGATGCAGATGCAAGTCCAAAAACACTTTAATAAAGTCCACAGAAAATAACGGCTACAAACAGAGCCGGTTGAACAAGGAAAAAATAAACGCACTCAGCATAAAAGTACAACAAACGCACAGCGTGCGGACTCTCTAATAACAGAGCACAAACTGACTGGCAACACCTGCTGACATAGAACAACTACACACAACCACAAGACAGAAACAACGAGAACTTAAAGGACACATAATCAAGACGAAATGAGCAACAGGTGTAACAAATCAGACCAAACCAAACACACACAGAAACAACGAACGGTGGCAGCTAGTACTCCGGGGACGACGACCGCCGAAGCCTGCCCGAACAAGGAGAAGGAGCAGCCTCGGCCGAAACCGTGACAGTACCCCCCCCTTGACGCGCGGCTCCAGCCGTGCGCCGACCCCGGCCTCGGGGACGACCAGGAGGACGCGGAGCAGGGCACGTGGGATGACCACGATGGAACTCAGTCAGAAGAGACGGGTCTAAGATATCTCTCCTCGGCACCCAGCACCGCTCCTCCGGACCGTACCCCTCCCACTCCACAAGATATTGGAGACCCCCCATCCGGCGTCTCGAATCCAGGATGGACCGAACTGTGTACGCCGGAGCCCCCTCGATGTCCAGCGGGGGCGGAGGAGTCTCTGCTATCTCACACTCCTGGAGTGGACCAGCTACCACCGGCCTGAGGAGAGACACATGGAACGAGGGGTTAATATTCTTATACTCAATACGAAGTTGTAATCTGTAACACACCTCGTTCAACCTCCTCAGGACTTTAAAAGGCCCCACAAACCGCCGACCCAGCTTCCGGCAGGGCAGGCGGAGGGGCAGGTTTCTGGTCGAGAGCCAGACTCGATCTCCCGGTGCGTACACCGGTCCCTCACTGCGGTGGAGATCGGCGCTCGCCTTGTGTCGACGGATGGCCCGCTGCAGATGTACGTGAGCAGCGTTCCACGTCTCCTCCGAGCGCCGCACCCACTCATCCACCGCAGGGGCCTCGATCTGGCTCTGATGCCAAGGTGCCAGAGCCGGCTGGTAACCTAATACACATTGGAAAGGAGTGAGTCTGGTGGAAGAGTGGCGAAGGGAGTTCTGGGCCATCTCGGTCCAGGGAACATACCTCGCCCACTCCTCCGGCCGGCCCTGGCAATACGACCTCAGAAACCTACCCACATCCTGGTTTACTCGTTCAACCTGCCCATTGCTCTCCGGGTGGTACCCCGAGGTAAGGCTCACCGAGACCCCCAAGCGCTCCATGAACGCTCTCCAGACTCGAGAGGTAAACTGGGGGCTCGATCAGACACTATATCCTCGGGTACCCCGTAATGCCGGAAGACGTGAGTGAATAGTGCCTCAGCGGTCTGTAGGGCAGTGGGAAGACCCGGCATGGGAAGGAGATGACAGGCCTTCGAGAACCGATCCACAACGACCAGGATGGTGGTATTTCCCTGGGAGAGGGGAAGATCAGTAACGAAATCCACCGAGAGGTGAGACCAGGGTCGTTGTGGAATGGGCAGGGGTTGTAACTTACCCCTGGGCAAATGTCTGGGTGCCTTACACTGGGCACATACCGAACAGGAGGAAACATAAACCCTCACATCCCTGGCTAACGTTGGCCACCAGTACTTAGGGGTAAGGCAGTGCACCGTCCGGCCAATCCCTGGATGTCCAGAGGAGGGTGACGTGTGAGCCCAATATATAAGTCGATCCCGAACCTCGAACGGCACGTACGTCCGACCCACAGGACACTGTGGAGGGCTAGGATCGGTACGCAACGCCCGCTCGATTTCGGAATCGACCTCCCACACCACCGGTGCCACCAGGCAAGACGGCGGGAGTATGGGCGTGGGCTCAACGGACCTCTCCTCCGTGTCATATCGCCGGGACAGAGCATCTGCCTTACCATTCTGGGACCCAGGGATGTACGTGATCTTAAAAACGAACCGGGCCAGAAACATATTCCACCTAGCCTGGCGAGGGTTCAGTCTCCTAGCTGCCCGGATGTACTCCAGGTTGCGGTGGTCTGTCAAAATGAGGAAAAGGTGTTGAGCCCCCTCTAGCCAATGCCTCCACACCTTTAGGGCCTGGACCACGGCTAGCAGCTCCCGGTCCCCCACGTCATAATTTCGCTCCGCCGGACTGAGCTTTTTAGAGTAAAAAGCACAGGGGCGGAGTTTCAGGGGCGTGCCAGATCGTTGCGAGAGCACGGCCCCTATACCGGCTTCAGACACATCTACCTCGACCTGGAATGGGAGTGCGGGATCCGGATGCGCCAACACCGGCGCCGAGGTAAACAGGTCCTTCAGTCTCCCAAAAGCCCTATCCGCCTCAGCAGACCACTGCAAGCGCACCGGACCTCCCTTTAGTAGAGACGTTATGGGAGCTGCCACCTGTCCAAAACCCCGGACAAACCTCCTGTAGTAATTCGCAAAACCCAAGAACCGCTGCACCTCTTTAACAGTAGTTGGAGTTTGCCAATTACGCACGGCCGACACACGGTCAACCTCCATCTTAACCCCTGACGCAGACAACTGATAACCCAAAAAGGAGACAGACTCCTGGAAAAACAGACATTTCTCTGCCTTGACATACAGATCATGCTCCAACAATCTCCTCAATACTCGGCGCACCAGGGCTACATGCTCGGCTCGGGTAGAAGAATACACTAGAATGTCGTCAATGTACACGACCACTCCCTGCCCCTGCATATCCCGGAAGATCTCATCAACGAAGGATTGGAAGACTGAAGGAGCATTCATTAACCCATATGGCATGACGAGATACTCGTAATGACCCGAGGTGGTACTAAATGCTGTCTTCCATTCGTCTCCCTCCCTTATACGCACCAAGTTGTATGCGCTCCTGAGATCCAATTTTGTGAAGAAACGCGCCCCGTGTAAAGACTCCGTCATAGTCACAATCAGAGGGAGTAGATAACTGTATTTCACAGTAATCTGATTGAGACTGCGGTAATCAATACACGGGCGCAAACCTCCATCCTTTTTTTTCACAAAAAAGAAACTCGAGGACGCAGGGGAAGTGGAGGGCCGTATGTATCCCTGTCTCAGAGACTCGGCTATGTAAGTCTCCATAGCTCTCTTCTCCTCTTGAGACAGAGGATACACATGGCTCCGACGAAGCGCAGCTCCTACCTGGAGGTCTATCGCACAATCCCCCTGTCTATGTGGTGGCAATTGCGTCGCCTTCGCTTTACTAAACACAATTGCTAAATCATCATACTCGGGGGGAATGTGCAATGCCGGCAGTTGGTTTGGACTTTCCACCGAGGTCGCCCCTACGGAAACGCCCAGACATCGCCCTACACACTGGACAGACCACTCCTTGAGAGCCCTCTGTTGCCACGAAATAGAGGGATTATGAGTAATCAACCAGGGAAGCCCCAGCACCACCGGATACGCAGGAGAGTCTATAAGATATAGCTGAATAGTCTCCTCATGACCCTCCTGCGTCCCCATCCTAAGTGGAGCTGTGACCTCCCTAATCAACCCCGATCCCAACGGACGGCTATCTAAAGCATGTACAGGGAAGGGACTACTGACTGGAAGGAGGGGAATCCCTAACTCAGCACAAAATCGCCGATCTATAAAATTCCCAGCTGCGCCTGAATCTACTAGCGCCTTATGCTGGGAATGAGGTGCAACCTGTGGGAAGCAAACAGGTATGGTTAGGTGATCAACAGAGAGCTCTGGGTAAGTGGGGCGCCTACTCACCTGGAAGGACTCCCCAGAGCGTGGCCTGCCGTCTCTCCCCCTAGGAGACCCCCCCCAGCACCTGGCCGCAGTGTGTCCTCCACGGCCACAGTAGATACAGGGGTTGGTTCCCCTGGGGCTCCTTCTCCTCTCCTCTCTAGCGCCAGCACCCCCGAGCTCCATAGGACTAGGCTCGGAGGTGCTGGAGGGTGGAATGGACGACCCCCACTCAGGACGTCCGCGTGTGGCCAACAGGGTGTCGAGGCGAATGGCCATGTCAACTAACTGGTCAAACGCGAGGGTGGTGTCCCTGCAGGCCAACTCACGACGGACGTCCTCCCGTAGGCTGCAGCGGAAGTGGTCTATGAGGGCCCGCTAATTCCACCCTGTGTCTGCCGCTAGAGTCCGGAACTCCAGTGCAAAATCCTGTGCGCTCCTCTTCCCCTGTCGGAGGTAGAATAGACGTTCTCCCGCCGCCTTCCCCTCAGGTGGATGGTCGAATACAGCCCTGAAGCGACGGGAGAACTCCGCATAGGTGATCGTCGCGGGGTCTATTTTCTTCCATTCGGCGTTGGCCCACTCCAACGCCTTGCCGGTGAGACAGGAGATGAGGGCGGAAACGCTCTCGTGTCCCGAGGGCACCGGGTGTACGGTGGCGAGGTAGAGTTCTACTTGTAGGAGGAAACCTTGACACCCGGCAGCGGTACCATCATACGCCCTCGGGAGCGAGAGCCGAATCCCACTGGGTTCCGGAGCGTGGACTAAGGGACTGACCGGTGCTGGTGGTACTGTGGGAGGAGGCGTGGGTGCCCAACTGGTCTCCAGGCGATGCAGGGTATTCATTACTCCTTGTAATGCGTTGGTGATCTGGGCTATCCTGTCATCCTGTCCGCGGACGCGCTCCTCCCATGACTCGGTCGCTGCTGCTGCTCCTGCTGATTCCATGAAAGTTGTGTAGTTCTGTCAGGGACGGGCGTAGGTGTGGTGTGGAATCAATTGCAGGATGCAGATGCAAGTCCAAAAACACTTTAATAAAGTCCACAGAAAATAACGGCTACAAACAGAGCCGGTTGAACAAGGAAAAAATAAACGCACTCAGCGTAAAAGTACAACAAACGCACAGCGTGCGGACTCTCTAATAACATAGAGCACAAACTGACTGGCAACACCTGCTGACATAGAACAACTACACACAACCACAAGACAGAAACAACGAGAACTTAAAGGACACATAATCAAGACGAAATGAGCAACAGGTGTAACAAATCAGACCAAACCAAACACACACAGAAACAACGAACGGTGGCAGCTAGTACTCTGGGGACGACGACCGCCGAAGCCTGCCCGAACAAGGAGAAGGAGCAGCCTCGGCCGAAACCGTGACAGTTCTTGACACAAACCGGTGTGCCTGGCACCTACTACCCATACCCCGTTCAAAGGCACTTAAATATTTTGTCTTGCCCATTCACCCTCTGAATGGCACACATACACAATCCATGTCTCAATTGTCTCAAGGCTTAAAAATCCTTCTTTAACCTGTCTCCTCCCCTTCATCTAGACTGATTAAAGTGGATTTAACAAGTGAAATCAATAAGGGATCATAGCTTTCACCTGGATTCGCCTGGTCAGTCTATGTCATGTTTTGTACACTCATTGTATAACCACAGAGGTGGGTTGAGTACTCAAAATCAAAATGCATCATTAGGGACAGTTCGAAATATCCCCAACTTAAAAAATATTTTCACATCATAACCATAACCTGTTGACAAATAGTAAGCCTTTTATACATCCATTGTGGGCGGATAAGGGTGTGCATACCTTGCGAGACATATATAATGATAAGGAGCTAATACCTTTCCAGGACCTCAAACAAATGTATTCACTTCCAGGCTTTTCATGGTTCCTTTACCTACAGTTAAGATCTTCGTTAAAAGATTTTGGAGTACCATGGGGATTCCCCAGTAACATCCCACATAATGCTTACATGGATTGATCCTTCATTAACTTCTAAAATGGTCTCTGCCACTTATGATTGCCTGCTGTGTGTTTAATGCTCTATATTGGGTGTCACTCTAGTATGGAACCGTGAAATGGAGAGATTGGGGCAAGACTTGAACTAGGATACCATAGGGGAAAATGTTTTTGCTACCTCTAAAAACCCAGCACACCCGCTTATACATTATAAGCTTATACAATAAAGTTACGCAACCCCATTTAGATATTAACAACTCTTGACCCTAAACAGTGGAACTACATGGTAAGGGAGCGGGGGGGGGGGGGGGGGGGGGGGGGGCACATTTTCTTTTCTGAGAATACCATAAAAATACTTCCTCCCTGTACAATAAATGTTGTGTACTCAAATAATTATGACTTCTGACAGTGCAGTATGTAAATAGTTATGTTATATGTTTGTACAAAAGTTTGTTTTGTTTGTATTGTCATGACGGATAATATCTGTAATGTGACCTTCCATTATATGTGTATTGTATAAAGTGGAAGATAAATACAAATGTTGATCATACCCCAAAAAATATTTTCACGACCCTCCCCTTGTACGTTGCCCTGGTCAACTGTAAGTGCTGTTATTGTGAAGTGGAAACGTCTAGTAGCAACAATGGCTCAGGCACGAAGTGGTAGGCCACACAAGCTCACAGAACGGGACAACCGAGTGCTGAAGCACATAGCACGTAACACTCACTACCTAGTTCAAAACTGCCTCTGGAAGCAACATCAGCACAAGAACTGTTCGTCAGGAACTTCATGAAATGGGTTTCCATGGCCGAGCAGCCGCACACAAGCCTAAGATCACCATGCGCAATGCCAAGCTTCGTCTGGAGTGGCGCAAAGCTCGCCGCCATTGGACTGGAGTGGTGGAAACTCTTTCTCTGGAGTGATGAATCACACTTCACCATCTGGCAGTCCGACGGACGAACCTGGGTTTGGTGGATGCCAGGAGAACGCTACCTGCCCGAATGCATAGTGCCAACTGTAAAGTTTGGTGGAGGAGGAATAATGATCTGGGGCTGTTTTTCATGGTTCGGGCTAGGCCCCTTATTTCCAGTGAAGGGAAATCTTAACTCTACAGCATACAATGACATTCTAGACTATTCTGTGCTTCCAACATTGTGGCAACAGTTTGTTGAAGGCCCTTTCCTGTTTCAGCATGACAATGCTCCCGTGCACAAAGCGAGGTCCATACAGAAATGGTTTGTCAAGATCGGTTTGGAAGAACTTGACTGGCCTGCACAGACCCCTGACCTCAACCCCATCGAACACCTTTGGGATGAATTGGAACGCCGACTGCAAGCCAGGCCTAATCGCCCAACATCAGTTCCTGACCGCACTAATGCTCTTGAGGCTGAACGGAAGCAAGACCCCACAGCAATGTTCCAACATCTAGTGGACAGCCTTCCCAGAAGAGTGAAGGCTGTTATAGCAACAAAGGGGGGACCAACTCCATATTAATGCCCATGATTTTGAAATGAGATGTTCGACGAGCAAGTGTCCACATACTTTGGGTCAGTGTACATATACACTGAGTGTACAAAACATGCTCTTTCCATGACAGATTGACCAGGTGAATCCAGGTGAAAGCTATGATCCCTTGTTGATGTCACTTGTTAAATCCAATTCAATCAGTGTAGATGAAGGGGAGGAGACAGGTTAAATATGGATTTTTAAGCCTTGAGACAATTGAGACATGGATTGTGTATGTGTGCCATTCAGAGGGTGAATGGGCAAGACCAAAGATTTACAGTCAGTGCCTTTGACCTGTGTAGGTGCCAGGCACACCAGTTTCAATGTGTCAAGACGTGCAACGCTGCTGGGTTTTTCAAGCTCAACAGTTTCCCGTATGTATCAAGAATGGTCCACCACCCAAAGGACATCCAGCCAACTTGACACAACTGTGCCAGCATCCCTGTGGAACACCTTCGACACCTTGTAGAGTCCATGCCCAGACGAATTGAGGCTGTTCTGAGGAATAAATATTAGGATGTTTTGTGCACTTAGTGTACAGACAGTACAAAGAGTTTTAAAAGTGACTGGGATTGCACAAAGTCAGGTACTTATTTCCATTGTGGTACATATTTTCTTTACATAAATACATACATACACATAAACACATTAAAGAGATACAAACAAAAAATGCTTGACTTCCAGATTAGAATGAGGGGGGAGTTTAAGTACAATTCTTACAAGCTTGTTTTGGCTGGTCTGTAGCTTATTCTTTAGATGTTTAGGGCTGCTGGTGAACCATGAAGTGCAGGCATAATCAAAGTGGCATTGGACTAGCTCACTTGCCAGAGTCTTTAAGGTGTCTATAGCTAGGTTTCCATCCAATTTACGACAGATTTTCATGCAAATATTCTAAAATCTGCACATTTTCCCATCAGAGTTGTGTTTCCATCAAATTGAATTGTTGCGGATAAAGGCCGGGCTTATGTAAATAATTAGTGCACATAAAAACAACTGTTGTGGATAAATTCCCATGTACCGAATAACAAATACAAGTTAAATGGGTTTCCATTGCATTTCAAATCAAATAAAAATGAATTTGCCACATGCGCCGAATACAACTGTGAAATGCTTACTCACAAGCCCTTAACCAACAATGCAGTTAAAAAAAAAAGAAAAAAAAAAGTGTTAGGTAAAAAATAGATACACTGCCGTTCAAAAGTTTGGGGTCACTTAGAAATGTCCTTGTTTTCCATGAAAACATACATGAAATGAGTTTGCATAGGAAATATAGCAAAATGAATAGGAAATGTAGTCATTGACAAGGTTAGAAATAATTATTTTTAACAGAAATAATAATTGTGTCCTTCAAACTTTGCTTCCGTCAAAGAATCCTGCATTTGCAGCAATTACAGCCTTGCAGACCTTTGGCATTCTAGTTGTCAATTTGTTGAGGTAATCTGAAGAGATTTCAACCCATGCTTCCTGAAGCACCTCCCACAAGTTGGATTGGCTTGATGGGCACTTCTTATGGTCAAGCTGCACCCACAACAGCTCAATAGGGTTGAGATCCGGTGACTGTGCTGGCCACTCCATTGTAGACAGAATACAAGCTGACTGCATCTTCCCTAAATAGTTATTGCATAGTTTGGAGCTGTGCTTTGGGTCATTGTCCTGTTGTAGGAGGAAATTGGCTCCAATCAAGCGCCGTCCACAGGGTATGGCATGGCGTTGGAAAATGGAGTGATAGGGATCTTGAAGAAGGAAGGCTTTTACCCTGTACAAATCTCCCACTTGACCACCACCAAAGCACCCCCAGACCATCACATTGCCTCCACCATGCTTGACAGATAGCATCAAGCACTCCTCAGCATCTTTTCATTTGGTCTGCGTCTCACAAATGTTCTTTTTTTGTGATCCGAACACCTCAAACTTTGATTTGTCTGTCCTTAACAATTTTTTCCAATCTTCCTCTGCCCAGTCAAACTAGATACTAATGTATTTGTCCTCTTACTCAGTTGTGCACCGGGGCCTTCCACTCCACTTTACGCTGTTCTGTGAAGGGAGTAGTACACAGCGTTGTACGAGATCTTCAGTTTCTTGGCAATTTCTCCCATGGAATAGCCTTCATTTCTCAGAACAAGAATAGACTGACGAGTTTCAGAAGAAAGTTATTTGTTTCTGGCCATTTTGAGCCTGTAATCGAACCCACAATTGCTGATGCTCCAGATACTCAACTAGTCTCAAGAAGGCCAGTTTTATTGCTTCTTTAATCAGCACAACAGTTTTCAGCTGTGCTAACATAATTGCAAAAGTTTTTTTTAATGATCAATTAGCCTTTTAAAATGATAAACTTGGATTAGCAAACACAACGTGCCATTGGAACACAGGACTGATGGTTGCTGATAATGGGCCTCTGTACGCCTATGTAGATATTCCATTAGAAATCAGCCGTTTCGAGCTACAATAGCCATTTACAACATTAACAATGTTTACACTGTATTTCTGATCAATTTGATGTTATTTTAATGGACCAAAAAATTGCTTTCTTTCAAAAACAAGGAGATTTCTACGTGACCCCAAACTTTTGAATGGTAGTGTAAGTAAAAATGAGAAAATAGCAAATAATTAAAGGCTTTAAACATGGGGTACCGGTACAGAGTCAATGTGCGGGGGCACCGTTTAGTCGAGGTATTTGAGGTAATATGTACATGTGGGTAGAGTTAAAGTGACTATACATTAATAATAAACAGAGTAGCCGCAGTGTAAAAGAGGGGGTGGGGTGTGGTGGGGTGGGGGGGACAATGCAAATAGTCCGGGTAGCCATGATTAGCTGTTCAGCAGTCTTATGGCTTGGGGGTAGAAGCTGTTAAGAAGCCTTTTGGACCTAGACTTGGCGCTCTGGTACCGCTTGCCGTGCGGTAGCAGAGAGAACAGTCTATGACTAGGGTGGCTGGAGTCTTTGACAATTTTTAGGGCCTTCCTCTGACACCACCTGGTATAGAGGTCCTGGATGGCAGGAAGCTTGGCCCCAGTGATGTACTGGGACGTACGCACTACCCTCTGTAGTGCCTTGCGGTCGGAGGCCGAGCAGTTGCCATACCAGGCGGCGATGCAACCAGTCAGGTGTTACAGGAGGGGGTCGCAGTTCCGGAGTGACCAACTAGGTGTCATCCTCCGACAACCTTAGGCACCTCCTTACTCACAGTCTGGACTAATCATTATCCTATTGGTGTCACCTGTGTCTACCTGTTCACCTGTGTATTTAAGCCCTCACTTCCCTGTGTTCCCTTGCTCTGTTTTTTCTGCTAGTTTCTCGATGCCAAACAGTACTAATCAGTGTCTGATCATGAGACATACGTACAGGTACTTGAGAAGTGTTCTCCCTGATTCATTGTTGTTTTCAGTTGTAGTTAGTATTCCGCATGTTTGCTGTCAGCCTGTTTTTGGAGACCAATTTGCTCCTCCTTTATTTTATCGTGACAAGTCCATGATTTTGTATCCTGGTTTTGGGACCACCAGTAAAGATCCTTGATTCACCATGTCTTCCTACTGCCTAATGTCTATCCTGCACCACACCTGGGTCACACCAACCCTTACAGTCAGGATGCTCTCGATGGTGTAGCTGTAGAACATTTTGAGGATCTGAGAACCCATGCCAAATCTTTTCAGTCTACTGAGGGGGAATAGGCTTTGTCGTGCAGTCTTCACGACTGTCTTGATGTGTTTGGACCATGATAGTTTGTTGGTGATGTGGACACCAAGGAACTTGAAGCTCTCAACCTGTTCCACTACAGCCCCATCGATGAGATTGGGGGCGTGCTCAGTCCTCTTTTTTTCCCTGTAGTCCACAATCATCTCCTTTGTCTTGATCACATTGAGGGAGAGGTTGTTATCTTGGCACCACACAGCCAGGTCTCTGACCTCCTCCCTATAGGCTGTCTCATCATTGTCGGTGATCAGGCCTACTACTGTTGTGTCGTCGGCAAACTTAATGATGGTGTTGGAGTCATGCCTGGCCATGCAGTCATGGGTGAACAGGGAGTACAGGAGGGGAGTGAGCACGCACCCCTGAGGGGCCCCCGTGTTGAGGATCAGCGTGGCAGATAAGTTGTTACCTACCCTTACCACCTGGGGGCGGCCCATCAGGAAGTACAGGATCCAGTTGCAGATGGAGGTGTTTAGTCCCAGAGTCCTTATCTTAGTGAAGAGCTTTGAGGGCACTATGGCGTTGAACGCTGAGCTGTAGTCAATGAATAGCATTCTCACATAGGTGTTCCTCTTGTCCAAGTGGGAAAGGGCAGTGTGGAGTGCAATAGAGATTGCATCATCTGTCGATATCTTGGGGCGGTATGCAAATTGGAGTGGGTCTAGGGTTTCTGGGATAATGGTGTTGATGTGAGCCATGACCAGCCTTTCAAAGCACTTCATGGCTACAGATGTGAGTGCTACGGGTCGGTAGTCATTTAGGCAGGTTATCTGAGTGTTCTTGGGCACAGGGACTATGGTGGTCTGCTTGAAACATCTTGGTTTTACAGACTCAGTCAGGGACATGTTGAAAATGTCAGTGAAGACACTTGCCAGTTGGTCAGCGCATGCTCGGAGTACACGTCCTGGTAATCCGTCTGGCCCTGTGGCCTTGTGAATGTTGACCTTCTTAAAAGTCTTACTCACATCGGCTACAGAGAGCGTGATCACATAGTCACCCGGAACACTGATGCGCTCATGCATGCTTCAATGTTGCTTGCCTTGAAGTGAGCATAGAAGTGATTTAACTCGTCTGGAAGGCTTGTGTCACTGGGCAGCTCGTGGCTGTGCTTCCCTTTGTAGTCTGTAATAGTTTTCAAGCCCTGCCCCATCCGACGAGCTTCAGAGCCGGTGTAGTACGATTCAATCTTAGTCCTGTATTGACTCTTTGCCTGTTTGATGGTTTGTCGGAGGGCATAGCGGGATTTCTTATAAGCATCCAGGGTTAGAGTCCAGCTCCTTTAAAGCGGCAGCTCTACCCTTTAGCTCAGTGCGGATGTTGCCTGTAATGCATGGCTTCTGGTTGGGGTATGTATGTACGGTCACTGTGGGGACGACGTCATCGATGCACTTATTGATGAAGCCAGTGACTGATGTGGTGTACTCCTCAATGCTATCGGAAGAATCCCGGAACATATTCTAGTCTGTGCTAGCAAAACAGTCCTGTATCTTAGCATCTGCGTCATCTGACCACTTCCTTATTAACCGAGTCACTGGTGCTTCCTGCTTTAGTTTTTGCTTATAAGTAGGAATCAGGAGGATAGAGTTACAGTCAGATTTGCCAAATGGAGGGCGAGGGAGAGCTTTGTACGCGTCTCTGTGTGTGGAGTAAAGGTGGTTTAGAGTTTATTTCCTCTGCTTGCACATTTAACATGCTGGTAGGAATGAGGTAGAACAGATTAAGATTCCCTGCTTTAAAGTCCCCGGCCACTAGGAGCGCTGCCTCTGGATGAGTGTCTTCCTGTTTACTTATGGCCTTATTCAGCTCATTGAGTGCAATATTAGTGCCAGCGTTGGTTCGTGATGGTAAATAGACAGCTATGAAAAATATAGATGAAAACTCTCTTGATAAATAGTGTAGTCTACAGCTTATCATGAGATACTCTACTTCAGGCGAAAAAAACCTCGAGACTTCCTTAGTATTAGTTATTGTGCACCAGCTGTTGTTTACAAATATACACAGACCGCCACCACTTGTCTTACCGGAGTCAGCCGTTCTATCCTGCCGATGTAGCGTATATCCCGCCAGCTGTATGTTATCCATGTCGTCGTTAGGCCACGACTCGGTGAAACATAAGATATTACAGTTTTTTATGTCCCGTTGGTAGGATAACCTTAATCTTAGGTCGTCCAATTTATTTTTCAAATGATTGAACATTGGCTAATAGGATTGATGGAAGAGGCAGTTTACTCCCTCGCCATCGGATCTTTACAAGGCACCCCGACCTACGTCTACGATATCTCTGTCTCTTTCTCATGCGAATGACGGGAATTTGGGCCTTGTCGGGTGTCTGTAGAATATCCTTCACGTCCGACTCGTTGAAGAAAAAATCTTTGTCCAATACGAGGTGAGTAATCGCTGTCCTGATATCCAGAAGCTCTTTTTGGTCACAAGAGACGGTGGCAGAAATATTATGTATAGAATAAATTACAAATAACGCGAAAAAACATAATTGGTTAGAGGGCTGTAAAACGGCAGCCATCTTCTCCGGTGCCATTTTCCACTCTAGGCCTGTGCCCACTCTGTTATTGGCACGTGCGCTCTAGCAAACAGCTCGTAGATGCAGTGTGAGTGTAGCATACTACATGATGAGATTATTATGGACAAAAGTGAGAGATTATTTTCATTTATCAAACAGCAGCCAAGCATTGATCATCATGTCACCAGAATAAGACCCTCGATATTTATTGAAAGGACTATCAAGCTCATCACCGTGCACTTTCACCACCTTGTGAAGTTCATCATGTACTTTACTCACATAAAAAGGTTGGATGAAAACCTGGTTAATGTCAAGCCATTTTGATGATACAGGAATTATATTTTGGACGAATGTGCGCATGCCTACAGGAGACTTTTGAAGTAGCCTAATCAGATTAAAACATTGTGACTGGTTGTTTATACAACATATAAAAGGTAATACATTTTAAAAGCTACATTACATGATACATATTTAGGCTATTGAAGCTTTAGGTTCTAGGTGCGCGAGGAATAGCCGCTCTGATTGGAGAGGAGACAGAGCACATGTTAAACTTTCCTGAATAACTGGGCCTACCAGGAACATATGTGGCCACATTATTATATGCCAACTTTTGAGATTGATGATCTGCAACAGACAGCGCATCTCAGTATCAGAAGTAAAAATACAGCCGGACTGGTCTGCTGCTGTGCCTTTCTAGACCTTATAAACTGTCGATAGTAGACCCACAACTGATCCAAATGAAATGAAACATTCAAATTTAGCACTCACTTGAAAGCAATAATGCAATGATTCATTGACTTGTGGTATTGTAGGCTAGTCTAGGTAGGATAATTGTACTGTCCCTAAACAAGATCAATAGGGGAGCTTTTTGAGCTGCGTGTCTCATGCCTTCACAGTTCTTTCATGCGCAATGATGCACCTGGCCTCTCCGCTGTCGATCAGGTATTCCTATTAGTTCTTGTGGATTCATATTGAAAATGTATGCAGCTTTGAATGCTTTTATGTGTGGTATGATTGCTAGTTAGCCTATTGCAGATCTGGATAAACGATCCACCTACCACTATTGTCACTATGAATGGTGGCTAGAGTGCAGGATAGACAGACTGGTAGACTATATTGACCTGTGGTATAGTAAAGGATAGCGTGCGGAAAAGAGTAGTGCATAAGGGAAGTGCCAAAACACCTTGATATAGGGGAGGCGCATACAAGCAGATGAGGAAATTTGGCTAGGATGGAAGAAATTATGCCCAATAAAAAAAAAACACAACCCTCCCCAAAGCAAAAAAATACATTTGACAATCCTCCCCTGGTAAAGGGCATTTACTCAAGTAGAAGGAAAAGTAGCCCACTTGAGAATGCCTACTTGAGAAAAGTACAAATTCCCCCTAGTGCCTCGTGAATGTCTACACGCCCTTGCACAGTCTTCACATTTTGCTGCCTTCAAATTTATTCTCAAAAGGGAATAAATTGGATTTTTTTCCTAACGATCTACACAACCTACTTCACATTTTCAAAGTTGAAGAGAAGTTAACACAACAATTGAGCCTTTCCTTCTCGAAAGCAACTGTTCAGACAATTCAGAAGTGAGGTTGTTGATTCTGCTCTTCACAAGTCCTCAGTGTCAGCCCTAGCCATGAAAACTTCCCCAAAATAACACTAGTGCTTACACCGGGAAAACGTTTGGAGAGGGTCCCAGTCCAGATGGAAAATCTGCATTAGTCTCCACCCTCAGAGTGCAGCACAGCACACACACCCACGCTTCCCTATTATGTATATATATACACTGCTCAAAAAAATAAAGGGAACACTAAAATAACACATCCTAGATCTGAATGAATGAAATAATCTTATTAAATACTTTTTTCTTTACCTAGTTGAATGTGCTGACAACAAAATCACACAAAAATGATCAATGGAAATCAAATTTATCAACCCATGGAGGTCTGGATTTGGAGTCACCCTCAAAATTAAAGTGGAAAACCACACTACAGGCTGATCCAACTTTGATGTAATGTCCTTAAAACAAGTCAAAATGAGGCTCAGTAGTGTGTGTGGCCTCCACGTGCCTGTATGACCTCCCTACAACGCCTGGGCATGCTCCTGATGAGGTGACGGATGGTCTCCTGAGGGATCTCCTCCCAGACCTGGACTAAAGCATCCGACAACTCCTGGACAGTCTGTGGTGCAACGTGGCGTTGGTGGATGGAGCGAGACATGATGTCCCAGATGTGCTCAATTGGATTCAGGTCTGGGGAACGGGCGGGCCAGTCCTCCTCTTGCAGGAACTGCTGACACACTTCAGCCACATGAGGTCTAGCATTGTCTTGCATTAGGAGGAACCCAGGGCCAACCGCACCAGCATATATATATATTTTTTTTTGCATATTTTTTTAGCATATGTTCTCACAAGAGGTCTGAGGATCTCATCTCGGTACCTAATGGCAGTCAGGCTACCTCTGGCGAGCACATGGAGGGCTGTGCGGCCCCCCAAAGAAATGCCACCCCACACCATGACTGACCACCGCCAAACCGGTCATGCTGGAGGATGTTGCAGGCAGCAGAACGTTCTCCACGGCGTCTCCAGACGCGAATTTGCCAATCTTGGTGTTCTCTGGCAAATGCCAAACGTCCTGCACGGTGTTGGGCTGTAAGCACTACCCCCACCTGTGGACGTCGGGCCCTCATACCACCCTCATGGAGTCTGTTTCTGACCGTTTGAGCAGACACATGCACATTTGTGGCCTGCTGGAGGTCATTTTGCAGGGCTCTGGCAGTGCTCCTCCTGCTCCTCCTTGCACAAAGGCGGAGGTAGCAGTCCTGCTGCTGGGTTGTTGCCCTCCTACGGCCTGCTCCACGTCTCCTGATGTACTGGCCTGTCTCCTGGTAGCGCCTCCATGCTCTGGACACTACGCTGACAGACACAGCAAACCTTCTTGCCACAGCTCGCATTGATGTGCGATCCTGGATGAGCTGCACTACCTGAGCCACTTGTGTGGGTTGTAGACTCCGTCTCATGCTACCACTAGAGTGAAAGCACCGCCAGCATTCAAAAGTGACCAAAACATCAGCCAGGAAGCATAGGAACTGAGAAGTGGTCCGTGGTCACCACCTGCAAAACCAGTCCTTTATTGGGGGTGTCTTGCTAATTGCCTATAATTTCCACCTGTTGTCTATTCCATTTGCACAACAGCATGTGAAATGTATTGTCAATCAGTGTTGCTTCCTAAGTGGACAGTTTGATTTCACAGAAGTGTGATTGACTTGGAGTTACATTGTGTTGTTTAATTGTTCCCTTTGTTTTTTTGAGCAGTGTATATACAGTATATATATATATATATATATATATATATATATATATATATATATATATATATATATATATATATATATATTACCAATGACTTACACAAAGGGTTCTGGAAAGAGACAACTGTTTTGAATATACTGTTAATTGATAAAATGTATCTATTTGTCAATTTTATAATTTGTTTAGCTCACCAAAAAGAGATGGAATAACTGAGGTAGTGCCCCTCAAGGCTTAATCTACTTTCCGTACTGATATTTATATAATAAGCTTCTGTTCTAAATAAAACGGCTCCAGACAAGGAATCAAAGCCACTAAACACTGGAGTCCCCTATGTCAGTCGTCCCATTTATGTCAGTTGTCCCAAGTCCTGCAAGTCATTACAGAATTAAAGAGCTAGATGTAGGACTACAATTTAAAGAATAGGAATCATGTAGTGTACAGATGACTCCTCATGAAGGTATTATCTCAAATCGTTAGTCATATTTCATAGGCCCTAATGTAATACATTGCTGCTAAATAAGAATAAATACTTGTTTTATATAGCTAATAGAAAGACATTTAAGTAATGATAACCATTTTACAGAAAGTTAAGAAGATACGTGGGGAAAATACGTTTGTCAGTATCAATACCTTTGGCATGTTGAATGTCTTTGTCTTGGTTATCTTTATCCTTGGGTTCCCCGTCATCTTTAAGGTGGGACCACGATCCCAGTCTTTTAACCCTCTCAAAGGAAATTGGAACATTTATCTTCCTTTTGACACCAGCTTTCTTGCTCTCACTGTTGTTGTTGTTTTCATCATCATCATCATCATCATCATCATCATCATCAATGATTTCAGAGTAATCCTCATCAGTTTCAGGAAGTTGGGCCATTTCTTTTTTCTTATCTTCAATGTCAGCCACTACATCAAGAACATCAAGCTTCTCAGCTCTACTGACATCAATATATTCATCTTCATCAATTGACTGTTTCAACTCCTCTTTTTCTTCCTCTTCCTCATCTTTTACATCATCTTCATGATCTTCATCACCAAGTTCAATACTGACCCTAGATCCCACTTTTCTAAGCATTTGTTTTTGGATCCGCACATTTATTTTGGGGGTGTATGTCTTGGCTCCCTCTGAACTGTCTTCATTGTCAATGTCTTCTCCATCTTCAACATCTTGATCTTTGACATCAACGTCATGGGTATCGCCCTCCTCCTCATCTACCTCTAAGTGATGATCCTTCTCCTCTTTCTCCATCTTCTCTTCTTTCCCCTCCTCCTCGCCGCCATCAACAAAAACTACCTCACCATCCATCGTTTGTTCATGGTCAAGTGCTTCAACATCTCCATCTACATGTGAAATGTAATGGTAACAAATTAAGGTATTTTTCAAATCTTAAATTATTTTCATTAGCAATTTAGGGGAGAGTGGGGAAAGTTGAGCCATTTTCTACATTCAGCTTCACTCAGTCAAGAGAAATATAGTATTCTTTCTAACAAAGATGTCCACAGTGCCTTCGGAAAGTATTCAGACCCATTGACTTTTTCCACATTTTGTTACTACAGCCTTATTCTAAAATGGATTAAATAAAATAAAAATCCTCATCAATCTTCACACAATACTCAATAATGACAAAGCGAAAACATGTTTTTAGAAATTTTAGCTAATTAATTACAAATAAAAAAACAGAAATACCTTGATGATTCCATTGATCATCCTTGAGAAGTTTCTACAACTTGATTGGAGTCCACCTGTGGTAAATTCTATTGATTGGACATGATTTGGAAAGGCATGACCTGTTTATATAAGTTGACAGTGCATGTCAGAGCAAAAACCAAGCCATGAGGTCGAAGGAACTGTCCTAGAGCTCCGAGACAGGATTGTGTCGAGGCACAGATCTGGGGAAGGGTACCATTGAAGGTCCCCAAGAACACAGTGGTCTCCATCATTCTTAAATGGAAGAAGTTTGGAATCACCAAGACTCTTCCTAGAGCTGGCCGCCGGGCCAAACTGAGCAATTAGAGGAGAAGGGCTATGGTCAGGGAGGTGACCAAGAAACCGATGGTCACTCTGACAGAGCTCCAGAGTTTCTCTGTGGAGATGGGAGAACCTTCCAGAAGTACAACCATCTCTGCAGCACTCCACCAATCAGGCCTTTCTGGTAGAGTGGCCAGACAGAAGCCACTCCTCAGTAAAAGGCACATGACAGCCCGCTTGGAGTTTACCAAAAGGCACCTAAAGACTCTCAGACCATGAGAAACAAGATTCTCTGGTCTGATGAAACCAAGATTGAGGCTAGATTGCGCCTAGGACCTCAGACAGGGACGAAGGTACACCTTCCAACAGGACAACGACCCTAAGCACACAGCCAAGACAATGCAGGAGTGGCTTTGGGATAAGTCTCTGAATGTCCTTGAGTGGCCCAGCCAGAGCCCGGACTTGAACCCAATCGAACATCTCTGGAGAGACCTGAAAATAGCTGTGCAGCGATGCTCCCCATCCAACCTGACAGAGCTTGAGAGGATCTGCAGAGAAGAATGGGAGAAACTCCCCAAATACAGGTGTGCCAAGCTTGTAGCGTCAAACTCAAGAAGACTCGAGGCTGCAATCACTGCCAAAGGTGCATCAAAGTATTGAGGAAATGGTCTGAATACTTATGTAAATGTGATATTTCAGTTTTTATTTTTAATACATTTGCAAAAATGTATAGAAACCTGTTTTTGCTTTGTTATAATGGGGTATTGTGTATAGATTGATGAAGGAAAAAAACTATTACATTTTTTTTTGAATAAGGCTGTAAAATGTGAAAAAAGTTAAGGGGTCTGAATACTTACCGAATGCACTGAATATACAAAACATTAAGAACACCTGCTCTTTCCATGACATAGACTGACCAGGTGATTCCAGGTGAAAGCTGTGATCCCTTATTGATGTAAATTGTTAAATCCACTTTAATCAGTGTAGATGAAGGGGAGACAGGTTAAATAAGGATTTTTAAGCCTTGAGACAATTGAGACATTAATTGTGTGTATGCCATTCAGATGTTGAATGGACAAGACAAAAGTTAAGTGTCTTTAAAAGGGGTATGGTAGTAGGTGCCAGGCGCCCCAGTTTGTGTCAAGAACTGCTACGCTGCTAGGTTTTTCAGGCTGAACAGTTTCCTGTGTGTATCAAGAATAGTCCACCACCCAAAGGACATCCAGCCAACTTGACACAACTGTGTGAAGCCTTGGAGTCAACATGGGACAGCATCCCTGTGGAATGCTTTCGACACCTTGTAGAGTCCATGCCCCAATGAATTGAGGCTGTTCTGAGGGCAAAAGTGGGGGCAGGGGTGCAACTCAATATTAGAAAGGTGTTCCTAATGTTTGGTATACTCATTGTATTTCAGGATGTTGTGTATCCCTCAAAATAAGCAGTTTTTAAAACATAGCTTGTCCAAAAAAAGTGGCTAAGTTGAGCCGCGGGACAGGGTAAGTTGAGCCGCCTACACATACAGCTGTGGAAAAAATAAGAGACCACTGCAAAATTATCAGTTTCTCTGGTTTTACTATTTATAGGTATGTGTTTGGGTAAAACATTTTTTTTTGTTTTATTCTATAAACTACTGACAACATTTCTCCCAAATTCCAAATAAAAAATTGTCATTTAGAGCATTTATTTGCAGAAAATGACAACTAGTCAAAATAACAAAAAAGAGATGCAGTGTTGTCAGACCTAGAATAATACAAAGAAAATAAGTTCATTTTTAAACAACACAATACTAATGTTTTAACATAGGGAGAGTTCAGAAATCAATATTTGGTGGAATAACCCTGATTTTCAATCACAGCTTTCATGCTTCTTGGTATGCTCTCCACCAGTCTTTCACATTGATGTTGGGTGACTTTATGCAACTCCTGTCGCAAAAATTCAAGCAGCTCGGCTTTGTTTGATGGCTTGTGACCATCCATCTTCCTTTTGAATACATTCCAGAAGTTTTCAATGGGGTTCAGGTCTGGAGATTGGGCTGGCCATGACAGGGTCTTGATCTGGTGGTCCTCCATCCACACCTTGATTGACCTGGGTGTGTGGCATGGCGCATTGTCCTCAGAGTTGGGGAACAATGTCAGAGCAAAAGGAAGCAAGTTTTCTTCCAGGACAACCTTGTATGTGGCTTGATTCATGCGTCCATCACAAAGACAAATCTGCCCGATTCCAGCCTTGCTGAAGCACCCCCAGATCATCACCGATCCACCACCAAATTTCACAGTGGGTGCGAGACACTGTGGCTTGTAGGCCTCTCCAGGTCTCTGTCTAACCATTAGATGACCAGGTGTTGGGCAAAGCTGAAAATTGGACTCATCAGAGAAGATGACCTTACCCCAGTCCTCTACGGTCCAATCCTCATGGTCTTTTGCAAACCTCAGCCTGGCTCTTCTTTGCTTCTCATTGATGAAGGGCTTTTTTCTAGCTTTGCACGACTTCAGCCCTGCCCCTAGGAGCCTGTTTCGAACCGTCCTCGACGTGCACTTCACCCCAGCTGCCATTTGCCATTCTTTTTGTAGGTCACTTGATGTCATCCTGCGGTTGTTGAGTGACATTAGAATGAGTTGGCGGTCATCCCGGTCAGTAGAGAGTCGTTTTCGCCCTCTGCCGGTCTGTAGCTTTGTTGTCCCCAATGTCTGCTGCTTGACCTTGTTCTTATGAACCGCCGTCTTTGAAACCTTAAGGATGGATGCAACCTGACGCTCACTGTATCCCTCTGCCAGTAAAGCCAGAATTGAACCCTTCTTTTCCTCACTCAAAACGTTCCTTTTCAACTCTTTTGGCATGGTCAATAGTTATTTTTTTATTACTATTACTTTTGAGGTACTATTAGCACTATTTTTGCCATCCAGCTGGTCCTATTGCAAGAGGATAGTGATGACCACATCAGTGGTTTTTATACTTTTCCTCGTTGAATAAGATTTGGTTCAGGTGATCACCTAATCAGTACCTAATTCAGTAGAATGAGGTGTGCCTGTGTTGGAATTCAACAGACACTGGAATGGAATGGCTGTCATACATGTAGAGATGCTGATTTGAGAAAAATTTGCAGTAGTCTCTTAATTTTTTCCAGAGCTGTATATATATATATAAATGTTTGTGTTGAATTCTGTTTGGGAAATAATGATAGACATTATTTTTTAAAAAGTAGTCGTAATATTTTATTCAGTACAGAGATGTGTAGGCGGCTCAACTTACCCTGTCCCGCGGCTCAACTTACCCCATACCCGGAGTAAGTTGTGCCAAGAAGCCACTTTTTTTGGACAAGCTATGTTTTCAAATATGCTTAATTTTAAGCATATTTTAACACAAGCTTAACACCTAACAAACACGTTGTACTTTTCATAAAACACCTTCAACATAGGCCAGGCCCTGGTGTTACCTTATATTCCAGCAATAATGCCTTGGAAGAAAACTTTGCCTTGGGGTAAGTTGAGCCAATGGCCATTTGCTCAACTTACCCCATGGCCATTGGCTCAACTTACCCCAAGGCAAAGATTTTGACTATATTAGCCCACACAGCTACAGTGGGGAAAAAAAGTATTTAGTCAGCCACCAATTGTGCAAGTTCTCCCACTTAAAAAGATGAGAGAGGCCTGTAACTTTCATCATAGGTACACGTCAACTATGACAGACAAATTGAGGAAAAAAAATCCAGAAAATCACATTGTAGGATTTGTAATGAATTTATTTGCAAATTATGGTGGAAAATAAGTATTTGGTCACCTGCAAACAAGCAAGATTTCTGGCTCTCACAGACCTGTAACTTCTTCTTTAAGAGGCTCCTCTGTCCTCCACTCGTTACCTGTATTAATGGCACCTGTTTGAACTTGTTATCAGTATAAAAGACACCTGTCCACAACCTCAAACAGTCACACTCCAAACTCCACTATGGCCAAGACCAAAGAGCTGTCAAAGGACACCAGAAACAAAATTGTAGACCTGCACCAGGCTGGGAAGACTGAATCTGCAATAGGTAAGCAGCTTGGTTTGAAGAAATCAACTGTGGGAGCAATTATTAGGAAATGGAAGACATACAAGACCACTGATAATCTCCCTCGATCTGGGGCTCCACGCAAGATCTCACCCCGTGGGGTCAAAATGATCACAAGAACGGTGAGCAATAATCCCAGAACCACACGGGGGGACCTAGTGAATGACCTGCAGAGAGCTGGGACCAAAGTAACAAAGCCTACCATCAGTAACACACTACGCCGCCAGGGACTCAAATACTGCAGTGCAAGACGTGTCCCCCTGCTTAAGCCAGTACATGTCCAGGCTCGTCTGAACTTTGCTAGAGTGCATTTGGATGATCCAGAAGAGGATTGGGAGAATGTCATATGGTCAGATGAAACCAAAATAGAACTTTTTGGTAAAAACTCAACTCGTCGTGTTTGGAGGACAAAGAATGCTGAGTTGCATCCAAAGAACACCATACCTACTGTGAAGCATGGGGGTGGAAACATCATGCTTTGGGGCTGTTTTTCTGCAAAGGGACCAGGACGACTGATCCGTGTAAAGGAAAGAATGAATCGCATGTATCGTGAGATTTTGAGTGAAAACCTCCTTCCATCAGCAAGGGCATTGAAGATGAAACGTGGCTGGGTCTTTCAGCATGACAATGATCCCAAACACACCGCCCGGGCAACGAAGGAGTGGCTTCGTAAGAAGCATTTCAAGGTCCTGGAGTGGTCTAGCCAGTCTCCAGATCTCAACCCCATAGAAAATCTTTGGAGGGAGTTGAAAGTCTGTGTTGCCCAGCGACAGCCCCAAAACATCACTGCTCTAGAGGAGATCTGCATGGAGGAATGGGCCAAAATACCAGCAACAGTGTGTGAAAACCTTGTGAAGACTTACAGAAAACGTTTGACATGTGTCATTGCCAACAAAGGGTATATAACAAAGTATTGAGAAACTTTTGTTATTGACCAAATACTTATTTTCCACCATAATTTGCAAATAAATTCATTAAATTCATTAAAAAAAAAAAAAAAAAAAATCATACAATGTGATTTTCTGGATTTCTTTTTCTCATTTTGTCTGTCATAGTTGATGTGTACATATAATGAAAATTACAGGCCTCTCTCATCTTTTTAAGTGGGAGAACTTGCACAATTGGTGGCTGACTAAATACTTTTTTTCCCCCACTGTATAAGGATGCACTTTCATCCTAGATTTAAGACCTCATATTGAAGGTTATAGAGACTCCAACTGATGTATAGAACAATCTTAAAAGTATCTACTTTGGTTTAGATACAAGCATCATGACGAACTCAATACGTTGATTTGACTTGGTGAAAACCAATGTTTTGGACCTAACTTGCTTACCATGTGGTTTCTTCCTTCAGACTCCTTGAAATTTCTCTTCCCTAAATATTTGGTCAAATTATATATTTTGTGTATGGTTGCCTAGAAACAAGGGGTGGCTCAGCTCACCATTTTGCTCAACTTACCCCACTCTTCCCTACTTTGATATAATTATATAATTTATGATCATACCTTAAAATCACATTTTGGACATTGTACTTAATAATATGAAATATTTCCAAATACCTTGTTGGTTTTCATCCATATCCTCAGGAAGTACCTCTCCAGCTCTTAGATGGGCCCTAGATCCCACTTTTCTGACCATCTGTTTTTGGATCCACACATTGTTTTGGGTGGTGTATGTCTTGGTCCCCTCTGAACTATCCTCATCGTCAATCTCTTCTCCATCTTCAACCTCTTGATCTTTGACATCAAGGTCATCTGTGTCATGAATGTCATCATCAGCTTCATCTTCTTCATGATCATCTTCACCGACAACATGATCTTTAATGTCAAGGTCACTGTGATCATCATGTTTATACTCATCAATGTCTTCCTCTGCCTCCTCCTCTCCATCATCTTCAAGATGTTCATCACCAACTTCAATATTGGCCCTAGATCCCACTTTTCTAAGCATCTGTTTTTGGATCTGCACATTTCTTTTGGTGGTGTATGTCTTGGTCCCCTCTGAACTGTCCTCATCGTCAATGTCTTCTCCATCTTCAACCTCTTGATCTTTGACATTAAGGTCATCTGTGTCATGAATGTTATCATCAGCTTCATCTTCTTCATGATCATCTTCACCGACAACTTGATCTTTAATGTCAAGGTCACTGTGATCATCATGTTTATACTCATCAATGTCTTCCTCTGCCTCCTCCTCTCCATCATCTTCAAGATGTTCATCACCAACTTCAATATTGGCCCTAGATCCCACTTTTCTAAGCATCTGTTTTTGGATCCGCACATTTATTTTGGTGGTGTATGTCTTGGTCCCCTCTGAACTGTCCTCATCGTCAATGTCTTCTCCATCTTCAACCTCTTGATCTTTGACATCAAGGTCATCTGTGTCATGAATGTCATCATCAGCTTCATCTTCTTCATGATCATCTTCACCGACAACTTGATCTTTAATGTCAAGGTCACTGTGATCATCCTGTTTATACTCATCAATGTCTTCCTCTGCCTCCTCCTCTCCATCATCTTCAAGATGTTCATCACCAACTTCAATATTGGCCCTAGATCCCACTTTTCTGACCATCTGTTTTTGGATCCACACATTGTTTTGGGTGGTGTATGTCTTGGTCCCCTCTGAACTATCCTCATCGTCAATGTCTTCTCCATCTTCAACCTCTTGATCTTTGACATCAAGGTCATCTGTGTCATGAATGTCATCATCAGCTTCATCTTCTTCATGATCATCTTCACCGACAACATGATCTTTAATGTCAAGGTCACTGTGATCATCATGTTTATACTCATCAATGTCTTCCTCTGCCTCCTCCTCTCCATCATCTTCAAGATGTTCATCACCAACTTCAATATTGGCCCTAGATCCCACTTTTCTAAGCATCTGTTTTTGGATCCGCACATTTATTTTGGTGGTGTATGTCTTGGTCCCCTCTGAACTGTCCTCATCGTCAATGTCTTCTCCATCTTCAACCTCTTGATCTTTGACATCAAGGTCATCTGTGTCATGAATGTCATCATCAGCTTCATCTTCTTCATGATCATCTTCACCGACAACTTGATCTTTAATGTCAAGGTCACTGTGATCATCCTGTTTATACTCATCAATGTCTTCCTCTGCCTCCTCCTCTCCATCATCTTCAAGATGTTCATCACCAACTTCAATATTGGCCCTAGATCCCACTTTTCTGACCATCTGTTTTTGGATCCACACATTGTTTTGGGTGGTGTATGTCTTGGTCCCCTCTGAACTATCCTCATCGTCAATCTCTTCTCCATCTTCAACCTCTTGATCTTTGACATCAAGGTCATCTGTGTCATGAATGTCATCATCAGCTTCATCTTCTTCATGATCATCTTCACCGACAACATGATCTTTAATGTCAAGGTCACTGTGATCATCATGTTTATACTCATCAATGTCTTCCTCTGCCTCCTCCTCTCCATCATCTTCAAGATGTTCATCACCAACTTCAATATTGGCCCTAGATCCCACTTTTCTAAGCATCTGTTTTTGGATACGCACATTTATTTTGGTGGTGTATGTTATGGCCCCCTCTGAACTGTTTTCGTTGTAAATGCCTTCATATTGAACACCTTGATCTTTGACGTCAACCTCATGGGTGTCATCCTTCTCCTCCTCCTCCACCTCCTCATCTAACTCTAAGTGTTGATCCTTCTCCTCTTTCACCTCCTCTTCTTTTCCACCCTCCTTGCCAACATCCATGATTTCTTCATCATCCATTCTTTGTTCATGGTCAAGTTCTTCAACATCACCATCTACATCAGTGATGTAATGGCAACAAATTAAGGCATTTTTCCTATCTTTAATCAATTTTATTAGCAATTTACTTTGATATGATGACGGTCCTATCATAAATGAAAATCACATTTTGGACATCATAGCTAATGATATGAAATATTTCCAAATACCTTGTTGGTCTTCATCCATATCCTTAGGAAGTACCTCTCCAGCTCTTAGATGGGCCTTAGATCCCACGTTTCTAAGCATCTGTTTTTGGATCCACAATTTTTTTGGGGTGGTGTATTTCTTTGCCCCCTCTGAACTGTCATCTGTACTGTCCTTGTCTCCTTGCTCTTCTTCAGCCTCTTTGACATCATCATCCTTCCCCCCCACAACTGGAGTGACGCTTATTTCAGGTACAGGGGCAGCGTCCTTTGTAGTGCCCATCAATTCTGCAACTGTGTCACCAAGCCACTTTGTCTTTATTATTGTCTTCCCCATCTCCACATATCATTAGCATTCGTCAGAGGTGAGATGTTGCAGATGCAAACACGCAAACATTAAGACATTGACAGAGTTATGGAAATTAAATGGCAACACATTCCAACATTAGTCATATTCATACAATATACACCACATGTTGCACTCTGATTGGCTGATTTGGACGCTGGTATAGGAAGGCAAAACATGCAGACTGCATGTTTTATCTAGCCTGCAATAACATGCTCGTCACGTTTTTATCTAAAGGGTTGGGTTGACTATCATTTGTTGCTTAGATGAAAACCATTCCAGACATAAAATCTCTAAGCATTCACCCAATAAATAATCGTTATTGAAATACGATGCCAACCGTTTTACTTTTTCCTTGGTGGAATGAAGACTACATCTATTTATTTTAACCAGTAGTGTACACTTGAATTGCAACATGTAGTCAGTGGTCAGTCAATCAAACAGATAATGCGGAAACAATGCAAGAGGGGGACAAGACAACATGGAAGAAGGGATCTCCTAAACCAATAGATTTCCATTTCAGAGACAACTCATGCTGTACACACTTCAGTAAATCAAACAATTGATAGGGGAACAATATGAACACAAATAAGGATGAAGGAACACATGACAAAAGAAACACAAACTGTTACAACGAAGGAACTCTGTGTGTGTAGTGACAATTAGAATGGGCATTCAGTCACCAAGTCCAAAACCACAATGACATTTTGATAGACATTTATTGAATTATTACTATGATGAGCATGCAATATTAACATTTTCCCATTAAACATAATTATTGTTCCATTGGTAGTCTACATACATTGCCTGAAGAAAGTATTCATACCCCTTGACTTATTCCACATTTTGTTGTGTTACAGCCTGAATTCAAAATAGATTAAATAAAATAAAAAAATCTCACCCATCTACACACAATACCCCATGACAAATGTTAGCACATTTATTGAAAATGAAATATAGAAATAGCTAATTTACATAAGTATTCACACCCGAGTCAATACTTTGTAGAAGCACCTTTAGCGGCGATTACAGCTTTGAGTCATATTGGGTATGTCGGTATCAGCTTTACACATCTGGATTTGGGGATTTTCTCCAGGTCTGTTAAGTTAGATGGGGAGCGGTGGTGAACAGCATTCTTCAAGTCTTTCCACAGATTTTCAATGGGATTCATGTCTGGGCTTTGGTTGGGCCACTCAATAATTTTCACATTCTTGTTCTGAAGCCATTCCAGCATTGCTTTGGCTGTATGCTTGGGGTCATTGTCCTGTTGGAACTTAACTCTTCACCCCAGTCTAAGGTTGTTTGCACTCTGAAGCAGGTTCTCATAATTTGCCTGTATTTGGCTCCATTCATTGTGCCTTCTATCCTTACCAGTTTCCCAGTCCCTGAGTTATTTCTGTATATCATTTTCAATAAATTTGCTGAAATGACTAAAAACATGTTTTCACTTTGTCATTATGGGGTATTGTGTGTAGATGGGGGGGAAAAATATATATATTTTATACATTTTGAATTCAGGCTGTAACAAAACAGGGAATAAGTCAAGTTGTATGAATACTTTCTGAAGGCACTGTACAAAATGAGATTATGAAATAGCGAAAAAAAAAGGTTCATGCCGCAACCCATTTCCATTAAATAATAGTTAATGCTGAAGTGTTTCACAGCAAGCTCCATTGTGAGAGCATTATTACAACTCAGTAACCACGTTTCCATCCAAGTCATACTGTATAATAAAAAAAATCACGACAGCTATGATGGAAACAGGAAGTTTCGGTACAATTTTATAAATGCCGAAAGATAATTTGTTCGTTCGACATGGTAGGATCTTTTTGTGTCTGTAAAATGTATTATGCGAGAAATGGCGGTGGAAATGCCTTTATGCGCAAATATTGATATAATAACCATTGTATCAAAGTAAACTTGGAGTAATGCGATGATATGGTGTGTGGTCCTCCTCCCACTACGACTCGGGAAACCATACAGTTTATTAGGCCACAGATGATACAAGTTATAATGAAATTCACAGGGTGGTGAATGTGCACTGTGATGTTGATATGCATTTCCAATAAATATCGAGGGTCTTATTTTGGTGACATGCTTGACTGCTGTTTGACAAATATTCTCGCTCTTATCCATAATAATCTCGTCATGTAGACTATACCCGCACAGCCTGCCCGCACTGTATCTGCGGGCTGTTGGCTAGAGTGCACGTGCCAAGACAACAGTAGGAACATTTGCTATTCAATGCAAACGTTTGTGAAAAAGCTATCGGTATAGTTGAAAATGCAATGGAAACATATTGAACTTTAGATTTTTATTTGGTACATGAAAACTTAAGTGAAAGTACATTTTGTATGCACTACATCACACTGATTTTTTTCTTATGCGGATTCTCGAGTATTGGCTTGAAAATCTGTCGCAATTGGGTGGAAAACTAGCTAGTGTCAGAATGTTACAAATACACATATTGCAAGGCAACAATGATTAGTACAGGCAGCCACACCTTTGCACACTGAATGAGATTGGCTGATTTTAACACGGGAGTCCGAGATTTGTCCATAGTGATTAACATTTTCAAATTGTCTCAACTATGATGGATGATACAGACCAAAAATATTCTGTAGATAATTTTGTAGTGTTGAAAATCTTGTAATTGATCACAATCTGTATGTGACAACCTCAGTCACCCCTTATCACATATAATACAACTAGATTTACACAACCCAACAAACAAAACAAAAACATTTCAAGTCATCAAAAGACCACAACACCACATGAAAGCAGAATTCCATAGCCAGATCTAATGCATTGACAATTGATGAAACTCTACATTTGTTGCTGTATTCACATCATCCTTTGGTAGTGGTGACAATTGGTGTACGAACGATTGTTACGTACCTTTTTCCAGGGGTGGCAAAAACTCTCCTAGGATTGGAAATAGGAAAAACATTGATTTGAATGAAAATCTATTGATGAAATGAAAGAGAAGAGATCATCAAACAACCACAATAAATCAAACAATCTAAGAGAGTTTAACAATAATTAACTGAGAAATTAACAAAAACCAACCTTTCTTCCTTATCACATGCATCACAGATGCTGGTGTAGTACTATGTTCATCTACACCCCAAAAGAAAACAGACATGTGGGAGTCAAGACTTGAAATATCTTGAAACGTACGTGTAATTCCTAATTTCATATGTGAAAATCATCTGCTTATGTCAAGAGATTTGCATACATTTGAGTTACTTGAGCAGATAAGTAAAGTGTACAAAATATTAGGAACACCTTTTGCCCTCAGAACAGCCTAAATTCGTCAGGGCATGGACTCTACAAGGTGTCGAAAGCGTTCCACAGGGATGCTGGCCCATGTTGACTCCAATGCTTCCCACAGTTGTGTCAAGTTGGCTGGATGTCCTTTGGGTGGTGGACCATTCTTGATACACATGGGAAACTGTTGAGCGTGAAAACCCAGCAGCGTTGCAGTTCTTGACACACTCAAACCGGTGCGCCTGGCACCTACTACCATATCCCGTTCAAAGGCACTTATATTTTGTCTTGCCTATTCACCCTCTGAATGGCACACATACACAATCCATGTCTCAATTGTCTCAAGGCTTAAAAATCATTTTTTAACCTGTCTCCTCCCCTTCATCTACACTGATTGAAGTGGATTTAACAGGTGACATTAATAAGGGATCATAGCTTTCATCTGGATTCATCTGGTCAGTCTATGTCATGGAAAGAGTTCCTAATGTTTTGTACACTGTGTATAGCCAGAACAGTATCATGAATGAGATGTACGTTATTGATGTCAGGTCCAACATTATTGGCAACCTTGATAAAGATGAGCAAAAAAGGCTGAATAAAATAAATAATACAAATACTGAGCAATCTTTATCAATGGTGCCAATCATGTTGGACCTGACTGTATGTCATATGTCACATTATCTATTTCCCGTTATTGTTCCTATGTCATAGAATGCATATGATGGTCACACAACCAGGTATACCTTTATCATCCATAAGCATGTTGGACAGATAATCCATGAACATGTTTTTCCCATCTGCAATCTCAAGCACTGCATCTGTGACCACTTTCATAGGTTCAAAGTTAATCCCAGGAATGACCCCTAAAGATACAAAAAGACCATTAGCTGGTGGTGTTCCATTAGGATATGAAAAGAATAATCGGAATGAAAGAACTGGATTAAAAAAGGACGGAAATAAAAAAATCCAGCTATTATCAAATTCAGTGGCAGTCTTGTTTTCCCAGACACAACCTGAACCAAGAATGGCTAGAGGCAAGGCTTGTTCAATTGTAATTTCAAAGACATTACCTACAGCACCACAGCTTCACAGCAATTTAATAAGCAAATTCATACATTATTTTTACTGTCCCCTGAAAATACCCTCTAATACAGGGGTGTCAAACTCATTCCACGGAGGGCTGAGTGTCTGCAGGTTTTTCCTTTCAATTAAGACCTATACAACCAGGTGAGGGGAGTTCCTTACTAATGAGTGACCTTAATTCATCAATCAAGTACAAGGGTGGAGTGAAAACCCACAGACACCGGGCCCTCCGTGGAATGAGTTTGACACATGCTCCAATACAAGCTACTTGCTAAGCTTGTTACTATTTATAAGTACCTTGATCGCCTATCAGCAAGTTGGAGACATAGTCCACAAGCATGTTCTTCTGCTCAATGACAATCCCAAACATTCTTCTGAGAACCAGAATGGGATCGACGTTCACTTCTTGAGGGATACCTGTTCATAAGAGAGGTGAACTGTAAAGTCTGATAGTCCATGCATTGATTTTAACTATTTTTCAGTAAATTGATCTCTATAGAAGTGTATACCTGGCAGCAGGTCCCATATGTAAGTTCCAGTAGAACTTGTACAGTCAGTGATAACATGCACTACTTCTACGGCATTGATGCTCACTGCATGGAGAAGGTCTGAGCATAGAAGAAAATATGGAGAGCTCATCACATGTATTAAGGACATTTACTTTTTATCCATACCAACAAAGAAATAACAGATTATTTATAGAAAAAATTGTTGTGTAATAATCATGTGGACATACCTTGCAGGATATCCAATATGGCATCCAACAGAACACAGAGTGTGCCTTGTATGTAACCCACGACTCCACATATAGAGTTATTGGTGACATTAAACAGACCTCTGCCAATAATCACCGGGTCAACGTAGCTCAGGTAAAAGTTTCCTGAGAAAAGAAACATTTTCAAACATTTACATTAAAATATGTTCATATTGTCATGACTCTCATGTGATGGTTTCACATGAGAAGCCCAAGATCGGTATACAGAGAAGCAACAGTCTACAGAACAAATGAGAGATTGTTGGGGGGGTGGTTATGACCCCTCGCTCCAAATCATACATGGTTTGCTAGTATTGGCGATCTGAATATCTCTCTATTACAGGGACAGATTGCCGCCCAAAACTCTAAACGACCATAGGTGGACACTGGAACAGTATATTTCAACATCTGAATGTTGGGAGTGATGAAAGAGAGAATTTGGAAAATGAATGTCTATTTTGGGATGTCATTAAAACTTTTATAAAAATGTTATAACCAAAACATTGTAACTTGAGGAGCTTTCATACTGTGCATTTCAAGTTCGCATACATTATAATGTGTAGGAAATATCCAGAAGAAAGACAATATTTTTTATAAAGATAGGAAGATGATTTTGGTTCTTTAAACGAAATCATAGTGTTCAGAATACTTTGCCCCAGTAACTAGCCACGCCCACGGGAGCTCAGAAAGAGTGTCCACATGACGTAAACGGCGTCTTTACCAGAGTGCATAAAAGATTGAGTTAAGAATGAACAAACCAGACCAGCCGATATGCAGCGCGAGCTGAATGTGGCAAAGTGGATGAAACGCTACAGACCAGGAAGACAGACCTCAAGCTACAGCGAGGTCCATATTGGTCCCGACCCTGAAAATCAACACGAGGTGAAGACGACAAAGTTGCCTCCACTAACAATCAATGTTACGGTTGAGTAGCTGTTCTAAGTACTGTATCTAAGAAAGTGGGACCGTCCTGTTACTCTCTTCAAACCGTTGTCTACTACACTGCTCTCATCACCCCACAGGTGATCATCGACACAGCTGAATAGCCGTCCTCAGAAGACCACTTCCAGAATGAGTGAAAGTAAACAGACAACGAAGAAGGACATTGTGACCTCTTGTGGACAATCAGAGCCTTACATCTAAAGCTCATCCGAAGGAGAAGGCCCAATCGACCCCTTTCCACGAAGGCCTGGGTCCAACAGAGATACACGACGAAGACCTCCAACACGTAAATACATGCATTACTTCTTACCAAACGGGCGGCAGTTCGGGGCAAGGTATTAGATTTACTGTGAGTGTAGTTCCATGTCTTTCCAAGTGTTTTCTCTCTTGCTCTCTCTTTAACTCGCCATCTGTTGTAACCAGTGTCATATTGTGTTAGTCTGCTAGGGACCCGTTTTCATTGTATTAAGTTCTAATCCCTAACCTGTATGTGTTTGTATTATAATTTTAATTACTTACATTGCACAGCACTTGACATGTAGAACGTGTAGATTATGTACCTTCGGTGGAACTGCAGTAAAAATCACAAAGCCTATACATCTGCTATTTGTTCTACCATTGTTGTGCAACTTTTCTATTAGCATTTTTAATGATTGAACATGGAATATAATGTTGGAATCAAATACAGATTTTCAGAACAGTTGTGTTTTTGTGATGCATTTCCGTGATAGGAAAGCCAACTACTAATCAAGATTGCAGTGCAAAGTCAAGTACAGTGCAATGTCATTAATCTGTGTTGGTTTGAATCCCGGCCTAACATTCATTAACATAAGGAAACAAAAAAACTAATGTAACCCCCCCCCCCCCAAAAAAAAAAAACAATTAAAAAAATATTTCAAGAACACAAGACCGCTTTAACAACATTGGGCATCCTTATACCGTCATCATCAGAGAGGTAGTCCACAAATAAATCTTTCACATCTTTGACAGCATTCATGGGGTCCAGACTCAAATGAGGAGCAAATGCACATTCTGAGGACATAGTAAGAAAATGTATATTACTTTACAGTTTTTCAATTGGACAGGATTCTGCATAAAATGATTACAAGATATATAGCTACCTTGCGCCTCATAGAACATGTTGGACATTCCCTCTACAGCATCATTAACAGCTTTCATGGGATCCAAAACTACGTCTTGAATGTCTGCGAAAAGCATTGCGACAAACATTGGGAATTAGGGTTAGGGTTTCGACAATAACTTAAATATTGTTTAACATGAAATACGTTGAAATATTATCAAAGTAATGGACTCCATAAGACTTAATAAATGTAATAGAAAGATAAATAGACTTACCAGTGACCCCTTTATATTCTACAACGTCAAACATCATGAAGCCTGCAGTAATCCAGGAGAGGAGAAGGCTGATAGTCACCACTAACTCTACAGAAAAGGTCAGTTTCTTGAGCATTCCAAACCCTTGGGCCTTAGGAGGGGGTGATGGGGGCACCACATTCCCATTCAGCCCATCGGCTACAGCAGCTGAGATGGACTCCACAGCTGCACCTGGAAACATGAGAAAGCTTTAAATTGCTGCCAGTAGTGCATGATAGTCATACTTACTCTATACTAGTGATTAATGTAAATGTACATGTAATTAATCTTAGGCTGACCGAGGAGGAGCAATACAGCAAATCAGGTAGCTATTATGCAAGTGCTATTTCCTATTATAGTAGTGATATCTTTAAATATGCCACAAAGCTTTGAATATGGATGTGTCCTGTTAAGTGCACAGCAGTATAATTGTTTTCAATACCCAATTAACACAAATAAATACAACACAAATAGTTTGACATTCAATAGGTTATTTACTGGCCTCTAAACTGATAAACCCTCAGGTATTTTTGATACCCTTATTATACACTGTAAATTGAAAAATGCTACTTGTAATATCCCTCAGCTGTCATAAGACAGCTTTAGCCACATGTTTGTTGTGGATAATAAGTGTAAGGCCCCATCCAGACAGGGACGGAACTCACTCTGTTATAGTGACTGTACAAAGTTGACTCAGTCAACTGCTGCAGAGGAGGTCAAAGGGAGGTGGATGTAGTGGATGGCTTTTAGCATTACCTATTCAGGGGCGGCACCAGAACCTGATGGACGGGCATTTGAGTTCCATATGGGAGCATGTTTTTTTTCATGGTTGGTAAAGCCATAACTTAACTGTAAAAATGTATTACCAACTCATCTTTGGTATGTCTATCAGTTTTGCACATCTGGATTTGGGGATTTTCTCCCATTCTTCCTTGCAGATTCTCAATCTCTGTTAAATTAGATGGCGCGTGGTGAACATCAATCTTCAAGTCTTTCCACAGATTTTCAATGGGATTCAAGTCTGGGCTTTGGCTGGGCGACTCGTTGACTTTCACATTCTTTTTCTGAAGCCATTCCGGCGTTGCTTTAGCTGTATGCTTGGGGTCATTGTCCTGTTGGAACGTGAATCTTCGCCCCAGTCTAAGGTCGTTTGGACTCTGAAGCAGGTTCTCATAAAGGATTAGCCTGTATTTGGCTACATTCATTGTTCCCTCTATTCTTACCAGTCTCCCTGCCACTGAAAAGTATCCCCATAGCATGATGCTGCCATCACCATACTTCACGGTAGGGATGGTGTTAGATGGGTGATGAACTGTGCCTGGTTTTCTCCAGACATAGTGCATTGCATTCAGACCAAAGAGTAAAATGTTTCTCATCAGACCACATACTATTTTGCCTTATGATCTCAGTCTTTCACATATATTTTTGCAAATTCCAGGGGTGCTGTCATGTGCCTTTTTCTCAGGAGTGGCTTCCATCTGGCCACTCTCCCATAAAGCCCAGATTGGTGAGGGTGCTGTAGAGACGTTGTCCTTCTGGCAGGTTCTCCCATCTCAGCCAAGGAACTCTGTAGTTCTGTCAGAGGGGTTCTTTGTCACCTCCCTGACCAAGGTCCTTCTTGCCCGGTTACTCAGTTTGGTCGGAAGGCCAGATCTAGGCAGAATCTGGGTAGTTAAATATTTATTTCCAATTCCCAATGATGGAGACCACTGTGCTTTGGAAACTTTCGACACACTAGAAATTGTTTTAACTTTGTCATTATGGGGTATTGTGTGTAGATGGGTGAGAAAAAACATCTGTTACATCCATACGCACAAACAGTTTATTTCTCTCAAATGATGTGCAAATAAATTGTTTACATCCCTGTTAGTGAGCATTTCTCCTTTGCCAAGATAATCCATCTACCTGACAGGTGTGGTTTATCAAGAAGCTGATTAAACAACATGATAATTACAAAGGTGCACCTTGTGGTCCTCTGTAGCTCAGCTGGTAGAGCACGGCGCTTGGAACGCTAAGGTAGTGGGTTCGATCCCCGGGACCACCCATACACCAAAAAAAATATATAATGTATGCACGCATGACTGTAAGTCGCTTTGGATAAAAGCGTCTGCTAAATGGCATATTATTATTATTATTATTGTGCTGGGGACAATAAAAGGCCACTCTAAAATGTGCAGTTTTGTCATACAACACAATGCCACAGATGTCTCAAGTTTTGAGGGAGCGTGCAATTGGCACGCTGACTGCAGGAATGTCCACCAGAGCTGTTGCCAGAGAATTGAATGTTCATTTCTCTACAATAAGTTGCCTCAAACTTCATTTTAGAGAATTTGGCAGTACGTCCAAACAACCTCACAACCGCAGACCACGTGTAACCACGCCAGCCCAGGACCTCCACATCCGGCTTCTTCACCTACAGGATCATCTGAGACCAACCACCCGGACATCTGATTAAATTGTCGGTTTGCACAACCAAATAATTTCTGCACAAACTGTCTCAGGGAAGCTCATCTGCAAGCTCGTTGTCCTCACCTAAAAGGACATTCAACAAGCACAGAACTGACACAAATGACTGATGATTGGCTGAGAGAAATTGATGATAAAAAGATTGTGGGGGCTGTTTTGTTAGACTTCAGTGCAGCTTTTGACATTATCGATCATAGTCTGCTGCTGGAAAAACTTGTGTTATGACTTTACAGCCCCTGCTATAAATAAATAAGGGGCTATAAATAAAATGTAAATGTAAATGCTATAATGTGGATAAAGAGTTACTTGTCTAACAGAACACAGAGGGTGTTATTTAATGGAAGCTTCTCCAACATAATCCAGGTAGAATCAGGAATTATCCAGGGCAGCTGTCTAGGCCCCTTGCTTTTGTCCATCTTTACTAACGACATGCCACTGGCTTTAAGTAAAGCGGATGACTCAACACTATATACGTCAGCTACTACAGCAACTGAAATAACTGCAACACTTAACAATGAGTTGCAGTTAGTTTCGGAATAGGTGGCATGGAATAAGTTAGTATTGAATATTTCCAAAACTAAAAACCTTGTTTTTGGGTCAAATTGTTCACTAATCCCTAAACCTCAACTACATCTCGTAATTAATCATGTGGAAATTGAGCAAGTTGAGGTGACTAAACTGCTTGGAGTAACCCTGGATTGTAGACTGTCATGGTAAAAGCATATTGATACAACAGTAGCTAAGATGGGGAAAAGTATGTCCATAATTAAGCGCTGCTCTGCCTTCTTAACAAAACTATCAACAAGGCAGGTCCTACAGGCCCTAGTTTTGTCGCACCTAGACTGCTGTTCAAAGAGGGACTTGGGAAAATTGCAGTTGGCTCAGAACAGGGCAGCACGGCTGGCCCTTAAAAGTACACTGAGAGCTAACATTGATGACATGCATGTCAGTCTCTCCTGGCTCAGAGTGGAAGAGAGATTGTCTTCATCAAAACTTGTTTTTTTTAGATGTGTCAAAGAGCTGAATGTACCGAGCTGTCTGTTTGGAATACTGGCACACAGCTCGGTCACCCATGCATACCCCACAATACATGCCACCAGAGGTCTCTTTACAGTCCCCAAGTCCAGAACGGACTATGGGGGGCGCACAGTACTACATAGAGCCATGACTACATGGAACTCTATTCCACATCAGGTAAATGATGCAAGAAGTAGAATCAGATTGAAAAAAAACAAGTAAAAATACATATTGTGTAACAGTGGGGACTGTGAAGAGACACACACACAGGTACATACACATGCATATAGACACTCACTCTACACACACGTACACATGGATGTTGTATTGTAAATATGTGTTAGTGGAGTAGTGGCCTGAGGGAACACACTAAATTGGGTAAAGTGTTATGAAATATAATGTCATGTAATATTTTAAATTGTATATAACTGCCTTGATGTTGCAGGTCTGGTGAATTCTGCATCCTCTGGAGTAGAATACCAAGCCCTTCGGTTCTAGTAGACCGTGAGGACGTCTATCCAGTAGCAACCTCTCCCCTGTGCTGCCCTCTTGGCAGCTTTATGGGCCCCGTACGGCTGGTGAGGAATCAGCCCCTTGATTACTCACCAGCCTCAATCAGCCGCAATTAGTCCTGGCCAGAGGACCCGTCGAGACCTGGCAAGTCGAGCAGAGGGAGCCACCGCCGTGTGATGTAGACTCGGTCTGTCACCAGGCCTCAACGAGGTCTCCCCCTGGTGGCTTGTGCGTGGTACGCCACAAGTGTATATACAGTGGGGAGAACAAGTATTTGATACACTGCCGATTTTGCAGGTTTTCCTACTTAAAAAGCATGTAGAGGTCTGTCATTTTTATCATAGGTACACTTCAACTGTGAGAGACGGAATCTAAAACAAAAATCCAGAAAATCACATTGTATGATTTTTAAGTAATTAATTTGCATTTTATTGCATCACATAAGTATTTGATACATCAGAAAAGCAGAACTTAATATTTGGTACAGAAACCTTTGTTTGCAATTACAGAGATCATACATTTCCTGTAGGTCTTGACCAGGTTTGCACACACTGCAGCAGGGATTTTGGCCCACTCCTCCATACAGACCTTCTCCAGATCCTTCAGGTTTCGGGGCTGTCGCTGGGCAATACGGACTTTCAGCTCCCTCCAAAGATTTTCTATTGGGTTCAGGTCTGGAGACTGGCTAGGCCACTCCAGGACCTTGAGATGCTTCTTACGGAGCCACTCCTTAGTTGCCCTGGCTGTGTGTTTCGGGTCGTTGTCATGCTGGAAGACCCAGCCACGACCCATCTTCAATGCTCTTACTGAGGGAAGGAGGTTGTTGGCCAAGATCTCGCGATACATGGCCCCATCCATCCTCCCCTCAATACCGTTCAGTCGTCCTGTCCCCTTTGCAGAAAAGCATCCCCAAAGAATGATGTTTCCACCTCCATGCTTCACGGTTGGGATGGTGTTCTTGGGGTTGTACTCATCCTTCTTCTTCCTCCAAACACGGCGAGGGTAGTTTAGACCACAAAGCTCTATTTTTGTCTCATCAGACCATATGACCATCTCCCATTCCTCCTCTGGATCATCCAGATGGTCATTGGCAAACTTCAGACGGGCCTGGACATGCGCTGGCTTGAGCAGGGGGACCTTGCGTGCGCTGCAGGATTTTAATCCATGACGGCGTAATGTGTTACTAATGGTTTTCTTTGAGACTGTGGTCCCAGCTCTCTTCAGGTCATTGACCAGGTCCTGCCGTGTAGTTCTGGGCTGATCCCTCACCTTCCTCATGATAATTGATGCCCCACGAGGTGAGAACTTGCATGGAGCCCCAGACCGAGGGTGATTGACCGTCATCTTGAACTTCTTCCATTTTCTAATAATTGCACCAACAGTTGTTGCCTTCTCACCAAGCTGCTTGCCTATTGTCCTGTAGCCCATCCCAGCCTTGTACAAGTCTACAATTTTATCCCTGATGTCCTTACACAGCTCTCTGGTCTTGGCCATTGTGGAGAGGTTGGAGTCTGTTTGATTGAGTGTGTGGACAGGTGTCTTTTATACAGGTAACGAGTTCAAACAGGTGCAGTTAATAAAGGTAATGAGTGGAGAACAGGAGGGCTTCTTAAAGAAAAACTAACAGGTCTGTGAGAGCCGGAATTCTTACTGGTTGGTAGGTGATCAAATACTTATGTCATGCAATAAAATGCAAATTAATTACTTAAAAATCATACAATGTGATTTTCTGGATTTTTGTTTTAGATTCCGTCTCTCACAGTTGAAGTGTACCTATGATAAAAATTACAGACCTCTACAATCTTTTTAAGTAGGAAAATCTGCAAAATCGGCAGTGAATCAAATACTTGTTCTCCCCACTGTACATATCAAACAATGTGTACTAGGCATAAGGTAGGCGAACTCCAACTACAATAAAACTCAGTATTCATCTTTTGTATCTTCTTAATATAAATAAGTGTGCATCATTATTATACAACTGTGTCATATTTTGTCTTAATATTTGCCTTGAAATACCTTTATTAATGATGTTGATGACTTATCCTTCAACTTATTCTTCCACTTATACTGTGTTTTTAAAATACTCCTCCATATACCCAGGGCCGGTTCCAGGCATAAGCGACATAAGCGGTCGCTTAGGGCCCCCGGCCGCTAGGGGGCCACTGACCAAAAAACACAACAAAAAATACTTTTTTGTTTTTACTTAGTCGGGGTCTCAATTTACTGTTCAGTTAGAATAGTAGAATACACAGGTGCAATTTCGAAATTTGGTTGTGCATCATCAGTTTTTATCTTGTTATGTCAGTCACTGACAGTCACTTAATGTCTGCTAACAATTGTTGTATTGGTAAGTTAGTATAGCCAGCTATCTAAACTTGTAGTAATCATGGCCGAATACCGACCGAGCATGCAGGGCATGTGCCCATGGGCCCTGTCCTCCAGGGGGCCCCCAATTATTTTGTTAGTCACTCTCACTCATATCATTAACATGGCATAAATCTTGGCAAAATGTGTAGAATTTCAGGAAATTTGCTTTAAAACGTAAGACATTTCTCAGCACCCCATGGCAAAATGGGTAGAATTGCAGGAAATTAGCTGCGAAATTCAACAACAAAAAATCTCTGCCCCATGGCAAAATGAGTAGAATTGCATGAAATGTGTTAGAAAATTGCTAAGCTTCTCTACGCCCCATGGCAAAATATGTAAAGTTGCAGAAAGCTTGCTTTAAAACTGCAACAAAAAAAAAGATATACTCTTGGAAAAATTTGAAGAACTGCAGGGCGGAAAAATTGTGTGTGTGTGACAAGCTTTCCACCCTATGCCCTAACAGGATCTCCGGACCCCCCTTCGACTGTTTATCTCCTCCAATATCTACAACACAATTTCGCCCTTGCGTGTACAGTTTTATTGCTGTGAAGATGCCATCTTCACTAGGACACTATTTCCCCCTTTAAATGTTTTCAATGTGTTATGTGAAATGTATTTGTGTACTGGATCTTGATTTGCCCTTCTATAATCATCTATAATCTACAGCTCCTTCAATTTGTTTGTCAGTTTGGTTCATTGTCTTGTCTAGTTAATTGTATGCAGGTGTGTGGGCCACACCCACTAATTGGTTATTGCCCACACCTGATTGTGTTTCTCCTTTAAATGGAGGTTGAGAACAGTTTCAAATGATCTGCATAAAATAAATCCTATTATTAGTAGGTGTATTTATAACCTCTTATGTGTATGGAGGGACAGCCAGCTCTGTCACAATTACACAGATTATATGATATTCCATAGTATGTGTATTTCCATAGTATGCTCTGATGTCATTGCTTTATATTGGCAGTGTAGTGAACTCTACAAGTAGTCCCATGCTGTTCCCAAAGTGTTCCAAGACCCCTTCCAAGTGCTGAATCAACAGTGACCATAGCTGTGTTCGAATACTCATACTAAACACACTAACTGTACTATTTGTGACTTAATTGAGTATGTAGTATGCTTATTGGTCATAGTATGGATATAGGTGGTATGCCAAAAGTTCCCAGATGTCGTACTAAATTCGCCAAAATACGAAGTATACAAGCAGTGGACACTATTTCCGTGCTTTTAGGGCCTTAATGCAATTCTTCAGAAAATGGGCGTGGCTTCACAACGTTTTCAGATTTGAAGAAAATGGCGGAAAATATGCAGCCAAATTCCGACGAGCAGATACAAATGAATTGCTCTAACTAATTATGACAAATGTTGAGCAATGTAATAAAGTGCTGACGTTTCAAATAAGTTACGTTACACGTTATGTTGGCTGACAATTTGTTAGCTACGCTATCCTTACAAACCGCATGGCATTACAGCAGTATGTAGTGGTATGTTAGCTAGTTACCAGTTGGCTACTAATACATCGAACTTGTCAAGCAGTATATTAACTATATGCTATCCAACGTTTATTGACTTGATTATTCACATCATTCTTAGCTAAGTGGTATAGTTGTTGTGCGTTCTCAATGGACATTGTTAATTCTGGCTATCTACTCCGATTTCAGAGCACTCTCGTCTGAGTGTGCCAGAGCGCAGAATGACTGATGAATTTATGAACGCTGAACACCCGTTGCATATGGCCGGTGTCAGTAAACGTCGGCAAAAAACAACGTACTTAAATTGTTGCCAGCAGCACAGTTAGAGTCACCAACACTATGGATAACATGAAAACAGCCTAACCAGCTCTGCTAGGGTGAGTAAAATGGTCAGAGTGAGGTGTTCTCTCATTTGTGTCTGGAAGTAGCTATCCAACGTTAGCCAGTTAATTTAGGTGCTTGACCGCCGTTGTGAGGTCAGAAGACTCGGCTCAACCCTACTGTGCGCTCTGAACGCTCTGAGAGCGAAACACTCTGAATTTACGAACTGACAATCTGACAACGCTCTGGATTTACAAACGCCCAGAGCACACTCTGGCACTCCAGATTGAATTCACGAACACACCCAAAATCGTAAAAATGTCTAGCTAGTCATTTGTTATGTTAACAAGCTAGCAAGAGGTTACATAGCAACAGCATCGACTTCCGGTAGACAGGCGAAGCGATAGTACGCTCAACTGAAAGGATACCGTTCATTTACAGTATACTAAAATGAACTAATAGTATATAGTATATACTCATTAAGTATGTAGTATACAGTATGTTAGTATGGGTATTCGAATACAGCTCATGTGTTGCATGATTCACTTCCTCCAATAAAAAATAAATGATTGATGGTGAATGAATAACTACACACTCAACTGAGCAATACAGCCCTTTTAAATATTGACAGTTGGTGACACTTTTGATACAATGCTAGGTGTCACTGACAAATACTGCGTCACACATTATATTCAAACTAAGTCCTGGAGACTTTCTTTAGCACCCATTGTTAAATATCAACCTTTTTGCTGTGTTACATAAGGTGGAAAAAGACGTTAAATACTATCATAAGATGCTTTAGAGCCTTGAAACCACAGGCATTTCAGTAGTCATGTTACAGGGGCAAAAGTGCTAATACGATATGCAGTATTTTTAGCAATCAACTTTCAACACATTTCCTAAACATGAGACACCAGAGAAACAAAAGTCATCCAAATAGTACATTGCTGTAATGATGCAAACTATGTTTTAGCAAACAATTCTGCTCCACACAAAGTGAACAGGCAGAATGCCTTGAATTACGTACCTTCAGGGGCTGCTTCAGGCATGTTGATGTGAAAACTGAATTTCAATTATGTCGTTTGGAAAGCTTTTATACGAGAGGTTAGCAATGTCTTTCAAATCCAATTGGAATCCACTGATTAAGGAAATTGCGACCTTATCAATGAAGGTAGTGCCCCTTATTCTTTACCCATATAATCCACAGGTTGAATTTATTGAGAAAAAGCTGGAAATAAAAGTTGACATAAAAAGGTGGTTGGAACTTCAGAGTTGCCCATTTCGAAGCATTGCAGAAAAGGTCTAGGGATGATGGCGAAGGAGAGCAAAACAGGAGTGGGGAAAGCCAAGAATAGGGCAGGGGAGAGACAGCAGATCCCTGCTGAAATGCCCACCAAGTATTATTGGTGCCTCACATGGGTATAGGTCAGAACAGCACGGGGGGCTTCAAGGTAACCTTATCCCCCCCACTGCCTAGTTTATTCTTAGCCAGGGCTCAATGCACCAGCCGCTCTGTCTGGCCTTTTTTGGCTGTTGGGGGTTGTGCTCAGTGGTCTGACGGGGGAGAGCTCAACTGGTAGGGGTATCACACTCAGATGGACTCAGATGTCAGGTTAAGTGACAGCTACTAAGGAAAGGAAAAGACAACACTGCAGCATAAATAGAAGGGAATATCGACATTTGATGCCTTCCCAATAGTCACTCTTTAATTAAATCTGTGAATATGTGATATATAAGTTATTTGGTTTCATATGACAGCTTCAAAATAAACATGCCTTAGCAGCTATTAATACCTTACTTACCACTGAGTCTGCAGATAACATTTTCCACCTTCTACAAGGATTACGGTAAGGCATGTGCCCTTAAATACAGCCCTCTTGTGTTCACATTAGGGCCTTACAACAGAGCCACTGTTATTTGCAACCTTTTGGTGTGTACAGTACAGTTTTGGTACACTCACAGTACAGTATTGGTACACTCCCCTGCCCCCTATTGAATATGGGTGTGGATAGTACACATACACAAGTCTATACACAGAGTTTAATGGGATTGGCACTGAGATTTTCTTTACATGATTATTATCTGCAAAGATCTTTCCATGTACAACACAGTGAAGCAATGTTGGGGTCAATTCGAATTGAAGTCAGTCAATTCAGGAAGTAAACTGAAATAATAATTGAAAAAAGGCCATCTATTTTCAATGATTTATCAATAAACTTAAAAGTAAAAGCTATTCATTTCAAACGTTTTTCAATTTTAGACGTTTAAATTCATATCACTTCCTTAATTAATTGCCTTCAATTCTAACTGGGGCACACAATTTTTTAATAGTTGGCCAAATCCAAGCCTTTAACTTCATGACTGCTTTGAAATGTCTGTTCAGTGAGTGTGAATGATATGGTTTGCCACATGCATCCTAGACCTAGATAATACACTAGTGTGGCAGTGACTGACTGCTTACAGCACAAAAAAATGGTGATGTGAAGAAAGTGGTTAAAGTTGGAATCCTTAGTTGCTACATCCATTTTAGGAGTGCACTTGGAAAGTATTCAGACCCCTTCACCTTTTCCACATTTTGTTACGTAACAGCCTTATTCTAAAATTGATTAAATTAATTTTTCTCCTCATCAATCTATACACAATAACACATAATGACGAAGCGAAAACTGGTTTTTAGACATTTTTGCAAATGTATTAAAAATAAAAAACAGAAATACCTTATTTACATAAGTATTCAGACCCTTTGCTATGAGACTCGAAATTGAGCTCAAGTGCATCCTGTTTCCATTGATCATCCTTGAGGTGTTTCTACAACTTAATTGAAGTCCACCTGTGGTAAATTCAATTGATTGGAAATTATTTGGAAAGCCACACACCTGTCTATATAAGGTACCACAGTTGACAGTGCATGTCAGAGCAAAAACCAAGCCATGAGGTCGAAGGAATTGTCCGTAGAGATCCGAGACAGGATTGTGTCGAGACACAGATCTGGGGAAGGGTACCAAAACATTTCTGCAGCATTGAAGGTTCCCAAGAACACAGTGGCCTCCATCATACTTAAATGGAAGAAGTTTGGAACCACCAAGACTCTTCCTAGAGCTGGCCGCTCGGCCAAACTGAGCAATCGGGGGTGAAGGGCCGTTGTCAGGGAGGTGGCCAAGAACACGACGGTCATTCTGACAGAGCTTCAGAGTTCGTCTGTAGAGATGGGAGAACATTCCAGAAGGACAACCATCTCTGCAGCACTCCACCAATTGGTAGAGTGGCCAGATGGAAGCCCCTCCTCAGTAAATGGCCCATGACAGCCCGCTTGGAGTTTGCCAAAAGGCAATTAAAAGACTCTCAGACCATGAGAAGCAAGATTCTCTGGTCTGTTGAAACTAAAATTGAAGTACAGAGTGATCCTTGATGAAAACCTGCTCCAGAGCGCTCAGGACCTAAGACTGGGGAGAAGGTTCACCTTCCAACAGGACAACTGGTTGGGGTCATGGAGGAAAGAGAGGACGTTATCAATACTAACTTACCAGGGTTTTTTAAAACTGAAAAGCCAGACATTGTTCAATAGTTGAACTGAAACCTACTCATGGGTATATGCGTCGCTAAGGGCAACACTAAGGCATTGCTTATTTGGAGTGATGATGTGGACTGGACTGAGATGTACAGAATGTTACTGTATGAACTCTCCTAAATATTTGTCACCGATTTTTGTGTTCATTTTCAGAGTTCTTATGAACTGTGTTGCTGTGGAGAGTTGTAGAAGCAATACCGACAGTAAGTCAAACTCACTGACCATTTTTGATATAGTTTTACTTATTTTCTACTAATTGTATGTTGGTAGTTTTATCAAATTACCTTTTTGATTTGAAGTATGAAAAAAAAAATTATGCACTCACTAACTGTAAGTCGCTCTGGATAAGAGTGTCTGCTAAATGACTAAAATGTAAATGTAAAAAATGACAACGACCCTAAGCACACAGCCATGACAACGCATGAGTGGCTTCGGGACAAGTCTCTGAATGTCCGTGAGTGGCCCAGCCAGAGCCCGGACTTGAACCCGATTGAACATCTCTGGAGAGACCTGAAAATAGCTCTGCAGTGTCACTCCCCATCCAACCTGACAGAGCTTGAGAGGATCTCCAGAGAAGAATGGGAGAAACTCCCCAAATACAGGTGTGCCAAGCTTGTAGCGTCATACCCAAGAAGACTCCAGGCTGTAATCTCTGCCAAAGGTGCTTCAACAAAGTGCAGAGTAAAGGGTCTGAATACTTATGTAAATAGATATTTCATAATTTTCTTTATACGTTAGCAAACATTTCTAAAAACCTGTTTTTGCTTTGTCATTATGGGGTATTGTGTGTAGATTGATGAGTGGAAAAAAACAACTGAATTAATTTTTGAATAAGGCTGTAACATAACAAAATGTGGAAAAAGGGAAGAGGTCTGAATACTTTCCGAATACCCATTGATTCTTGAAAAATATAACTTATAGTATATAACTCTATCCCCAAGCCATAAGACTCCTGAACAGCTAATCATGGCTACCCAGACTATTTGCATTACATAGCTCTGTATTTTCCTTTCCTTAGGAGCTGTCACTTAACCTCTGACATCTGAGTCCATCTGCGTTGATCTTCAAGACATGAGTGTGATGCCCCTATCAGTTAAGCTCTCCCCCGTCAGACCACTGAGCGCCCTACACAATACAAAAACGAACACATCAATGGGCAAGTATAGAGAAACATAAATATACACAATATACACATTAAATACACATTTAGATACAAAACATAGTCAGTTAAAACACACATTCTTCATTATAAAAATCCTCTGTCAGCTGTTTGAATTGCCGTAGGGACACCAAAGCATCCAATTGAAATGTCTTTTGGAGATTATTCCAAACATAGGGTGCAAGGAAGTTAAAGGCTGATTTACCTAACTCTGTAGACACCAAAGAGTCTCCAGAGTTAACCAACCCTGTGAACGGGTTTTATAACTTGTAATTTTAAATTGTAACAGTGAAGTTAGGTAAGTTGGAAGCTTGTGGAGCAGGGCTTTGTAAACAAAAAGAGCGTAATGATGTGATCTACATGACTTTAAAGAGGTCCAGCTAACCTTTTGGTAAAGAATGCAGTGATGAGTGATAAAACTGTCTCCTGTGATAAAACAAAGTGCACTATGATAAACGGCATACAGGGGTTTAAAAGGAGTAGCAGCTGCAACTTGATTACCGTAATTTTCTGACTATAAGCCGCGCCTTTTTTCCCATTTTTCAACCCTAAGGCTTATATAACGGTGCGGCTAATCTATGGATTTTTACAGCTAACGGCCACTAGAAGACCTCCTAAATCTGTGGATTTTACAGGTTACAGTCCACCAACTTTAACTCTATGGGCTCTATGACCGGTCCGTGCCCCCCACCTTTAAGCGGCGGGCTCCAGCAGGAAAAGATGGAGGCCGGAAAAGAGTGAGACAGGTAGCGCGCAAAAGTAAAAGTGGAACCGAGAGTGGTACGAGAGACAGAACGAGAGACAGAACGAGAGCAAGACAGACAGACATTACGAGAGCGAGACAGTTTGTCTCTTTCCCGACAATCCCCTCTGTCCACGAACCCTTACATATGGTAATTAAACATTAAAACACCTGCGGCTTATAGTCCAGTGCGGCTTACATATGTACACATCATTCAATATCATTCAATTTAGCTGCTGCGGCTTATACTCCGGTGCGCCTTATAGTGCGGAAAATATGGTAATCGTATCACCATAATCAAGAACAGGTAGAAAGGTTGACTGCACAATTTGCTTCCTGCTGACTAGAGAGAGGCAAATCTGTTTCTGTAAAAAAAAGCCCACTTGAAATCTTAGCTTCTTAGCTCATTCATATGTTTTTTAAACGTTAAATCATTGTCAATCCAAATACGAAGGTATTTGTATGCAGGGAATCGTTCGATTATAGAAGAGGGAAGATTTAATCCATCTAAGACAATCTTATGAGAACTTGAAAACAACATGTATTTCATTTTGACTGTATTAAGCAAGTTTTAAATCAGTAAGGGCATCCTACACAGCTGCAAAAGTGGACTGTAACCTTGTCATTGCCAGGTCAGCCATCGGGGCAATTGCATACATAATAGTATAATCTGCATATAGATTAAATGTACAATTTTTAACAGATTGACCAATAGCATTTATAGAAACAGTGAAAAGAGCAGATCCTAACATCGACCCCTGCGGAACACCTTTATGTACATCAAGAAATTCGGACTTAACCCCATCAATCACGAAGGCCTGAGTTCTGTCACTAAGATAATCATGAAACCACCAGGCGTCAGAGCCCAGGCCAATAATGTAGATAATCATGCCTTCTTCAAAACTCTGAGACATTACGGTTCACTTTACTGTAATGGGCCATCAAGATAAATAAAGTATCATGTTAGCTACAAGGATTTCAAGAAGCTCATCCTAGGTCTACTTTCTTAAATGTCATTTTTTCAATTTGCTACATTTCTCTTAACTGGGTTGCATTGAGGAAGAGAAAAGGAAGACATTTGTAATTTAAGCTCCGTTGTTGGATAAACTCATTCTGCATCTATAACAGTATACATAGTGCATGTACAGTGGGGAGAACAAGTATTTGATACACTGCCGATTTTGCAGGTTTCAAAAATCCAGAAAATCACATTGTATGATTTGTAAGTAATTAATTGGCATTTTATTGCATGACATAATTATTTGATACATCAGAAAAGCAGAACTTAATATTTGGTACAGAAACCTTTGTTTGCAATTACAGAGATCATACGTTTCCTGTAGGTCTTGACCAGGTTTGCACACACTGCAGCAGGGATTTTGGCCCACTCCTCCATACAGACCTTCTCCAGATCCTTCAGGTTTCGGGGATGTCACTGGGCAATACGGACTTTCAGCTCCCTCCAAAGATTTTCTATTGGGTTCAGGTCTGGAGACTGGCTAGGCCACTCCAGGACCTTGAGATGCTTCTTACGGAGCCACTCCTTAGTTGCCCTGGCTGTGTGTTTCGGGTCGTTGTCATGCTGGAAGACCCAGCCACAACCCATCTTCAATGCTCTTACTGAGGGAAGGAGGTTGTTGGCCAAGATCTCACGATACATGGCCCCATCCATCCTCCCCTCAATACCGTGCAGTCATCCTGTCCCCTTTGCAGAAAAGCATCCCCAAAGAATTATGTTTCCACCTCCATGCTTCACGGTTGGGATGGTGTTCTTGGGGTTGTACTCATCCTTCTTCTTCCTCCAAACACGGCGAGTGGAGTTTAGACCAAAAAGCTATATTTTTGTCTTATCAGACCACATGACCTTCTCCCATTCCTCCTCTGGATCATCCAGATGGTCATTGGCAAACTTCAGACGGGCCTGGACATGCACTGGCTTGAGCAGGGGGACCTTGCGTGTGCTGCAGGATTTTAATCCATGACGGCGTAGTATGTTACTAATGGTTTTCTTTGAGACTGTGGTCCCAGCTCTCTTCAGGTCATTGACCAGGTCCTGCCGTGTAGTTCTGGGCTGATCCCTCACCTTCCTCATGATCATTGATGCCCCACGATGTGAGATCTTGCATGGAGCCCCAGACCAAGGGTGACTGACCGTCATCTTGAACTTCTTCCATTTTCTAATTATTGTGCCAACAGTTGTTGCCTTCTCACCAAGCTGCTTGCCTATTGTCCTGTAGCCCATCCCAGCCTTGTGCAGGTCTACAATTTTATCCCTGATGTCCCTACACAGCTCTCTGGTCTTGGCAATTGTGGAGAGGTTGGAGTCTGTTTGATTGAGTGTGTGGACAGGTGTCTTTTATACAGGTAGTGAGTTCAAACAGGTGCAGTTAATACAGGTAATGAGTGGAGAACAGGAGGGCTTCTCAAAGAAAAACTAACAGGTCTGTGAGAGCCGGAATTCTTACTGGTTGGTAGGTGATCAAATACTTATGTCATGCAATAAAATGTAAATAAATTACTTAAAAATCATACAATGTGATTTTCTGGATTTTTGTTTTAGAGTCCGTCTCTCACAGTTGAAGTGTACCTATGATAAAAATGACAGACCTCTACATGCTTTGTAAGTAGGAAAACCTGCAAAATCGGCAGTGTATCAAATACTTGTTCTCCCTACTGTATGTAGACATAAACCTTAAAGTCATTTAAATAAAATTTGATGAAAAACAAATATTGTTATTCTCTTACATGGAGTAGATTTATTTTTTTGATTTATTTTACCTTTATTTAACTAGGCAAGTCAGTTAACAAATTCTTATTTACAATGACGGCCTACACCGGCCAAACCCAGACGACACTGAGCTGCCGTATGGGACTCCCAATCATGGCCGGTTGTGATACAGCCTGGAATCGAACTAGGGGGTCTGTAGTGACGCTTCAAGCATTGAGATGCAGTGCCTTAGACCACTGCGCCACTCGGGAGCCCATTTGCTGTGTAGGCCATGCTTTTCCACACCGGATCCCTCAATATCAGCCTTGCACTTGGGACTAATGGCAATGAGCACTGAGAGCTGTATTAAAATGACTTCATCACTATGTAACCACTGAATACCAAATATTCTCAGACTATAGAAATTTGATCTAAGCCCAAGTGATCATCAGATGTAGCAATGTTTAGTAATTTAGAATATTTACTTACAGAAATTGTGTCTCTGCTTACAAATATCTGGGCATCTGGATAGATTAAAAGCTGTCTTTTAAAAAGCGTATTGATTCTCGTTAATAGTAGAAAGCAGATTCAGTCGATGTTCCCATCGGTCGTAGACTATGGCGACATCATCTATATGAACGCAGCTGCCACTTCATTAAAGCCATTAGATGCAGTTTATCATAACGCACCACGCTTTATTACGGGTGACAATTTTCATACTCATCGCTGAATTCTCTACCAGAAAACTGGTTGGCCCTCTGATATCACGTAGGTTGATACATTGCTGTTTTCATTTATAAAGCCCTTTTACAAAAAGTCCCACTGTACCTAAACTTTAGACATACGCGTTACCACACCCAGTCTCAGGGATAGGCAACTCTGGAAATTCCTTTGATCTCTACTGAGTTAGGTAAATCAGCTTTTAGATTTCTTGCACCTTATTTTTTTTTTTTTTTTTTTTTTTTTTTTTTCACCTTTATTTAACCAGGTAAGCCAGTTGAGAACAAGTTCTCATTTACAACTGCGACCTGGCCAAGATAAAGCAAAGCAGTGCGATAAAAACAACACAGAGTTACATATGGGGTAAAAAACATAGTCAAAAATACAACAGAAAATATATATACAGTGTGTGCAAATGTAGCAAGTTATTAAGGTAAGGCAATAAATAGGCTATAGCGCAAAATAATTACAATAGTATTAACACTGGAATGCTAGATGTGCAAGAGATTATGTGCAAATAGAGATACTGGGGTGCAAAAGAGCAAAATAAATAACAATATAGGGATGAGGTAGTTGGGTGGGCTAATTTCAGATGGGCTGTGTACAGGTGCAGTGATCGGTATGGTGCTCTGACAACTGATGCTTAAAGTTAGTGAGGGAGATAAGAGTCTCCAGCTTCAGAGATTTTTGCAATTCGTTCCAGTCATTGGCAGCAGAGAACTGGAAGGAATGGCGGCCAAAGGAGGTGTTGGCTTTGGGAATGACCAGTGAGATATACCTGCTGGAGCGCAGACTACGGGTGGGTGCTGCTATGGTGACCAATGAGCTAAGATAAGGTGGGGATTTGCCTAGCAGTGATTTATAGATGGCCTGGAGCCAGTGGGTTTGACGACGAACATGTAGTGAGGACCAGCCAACAAGAGCGTACAGGTCACAGTGGTGGGTAGCGTATGGGGCTTTGGAGACAAAACGGATGGCACTGTGATAGACTACATCCAATTTGCTGAGTAGAGTGTTGGAGGCTATTTTGTAAATGACATCGCCAAAGTCAAGGATCGGTATGATAGTCAGTTTTACGAGGGCATGTTTGGCAGCATGAGTGAAGGAGGCTTTGTTGCGAAATAGGAAGCCGATTCTAGATTTAACTTTGGATTGGAGATTCTTTATGTGAGTCTGGAAGGAGAGTTTACAGTCTAACCAGACACCTAGGTATTTGTAGTTGTCCACATACTCTAGGTCAGACCCGTCAAGAGTGGTGATTCTAGTCGGGTGGGCGGGTGCCAGCAGCGTTCGATTGAAAAGCATGCATTTAGTTTTACTAGTGTTTAAGAGCAGTTGGAGGCTACTGAAGGAGTGTTGTATGGCATTGAAGCTTGTTTGGAGGTTTGTTAACACAGTGTCCAATGAAGGGCCAGATGTATACAAAATGGTGTCGTCTGCGTAGAGGTGGATCTGAGAGTCACCAGCAGCAAGAGCGACATCATTGATATACACAGAGAAAAGTGTCGGCCCAAGAATTTCACCCTGTGGCACCCCCATAGAGACTGCCATAGGTCCAGACAACAGGCCCTCCGATTTGACACACTGAACTCTATCTGAGAAGTAGTTGGTGAACCAGGCGAGGCAGTCATTTGAGAAACCAAGGCTATTTAGTCTGCCAATAAGAATGCGGTGGTTGACAGAGTCGAAAGCCTTGGCCAGGTCGATGAAGACGGCTGCACAGTACTGTCTATTATCAATCGCGGTTATAATATCGTTTAGGACATTGAGCGTGGCTGAAGTGCACCCATGACCAGCTCGGAAACCGGATTGCATAGCGGAGAAGGTACGGTGGTATTCGAAATGGTCGGTGATCTGTTTGTTAACTTGGCTTTCAAATACTTTCGAAAGGCAGGGCAGGATGGATATAGGTCTGTAGCAGTTTGGATCTAGAGTGTCACCCCCTTTGAAGAGGGGGATGACCGCGGCAGCTTTCCAATCTCTGGGGATCTCAGACGTTATGAAAGAGAGGTTGAACAGACTAGTAATAGGGGTTGCGACAATTGCGGCGGCTAGTTTTAGAAAGAAAGGGTCCATATTGTCTAGCCCAGCTGATTTGTAGGGGTCCAGATTTTGCAGCTCTTTCAAAACGTCAGCTGTCTGAATTTGTGTGAAGGAGAAGCGGGGGGGGGGGCATGGGCAAGTTTCAGCGGAGGGTGCAGAGTTGGTGGCCGGGGTAGTGGTAGCCAGATGGAAAGCATGGCCAGCTGTAGCAAAATGCTTGTTGAAATTCTCGATTATTGTAGATTTATCGGTGGTGATAGTGTTTCCTAGCCTCAGTGCAGTGGGCAACTGGGAGGAAGTGCTCTTATTCTCCATGGACTTTACAATGTCCCAAAACTTTTTGGAGTTAGTGCTACAGGATGCAAATTTCTGTTTGAAAAAGTCTGCCTTTGCTTTCCTGACTGCTTGTGTATATTGGTTCCTAACTTCCCTGAAAAGTTGCATATCGTGTGGATTATTTGATGCTATTTAAGATTGAGAGGAAATTACTTTTAAGGAACAACCAGGCATCCTCTACTGACGGAATGAGATCTATATCCATCCAGGATACCTGGGCCAGGTCAATTAGGAAGGCCTGCTCGCTAAAGTGTTTTAGGGAGCGTTTGACAGTGATGAGGGGTGGTCGTTTGACCGCGGACCCGTTACGGACGCAGGCAATAAGGCAGTGATCGCTGAGATCCTGGTTGAAGACAGCTGAGGTGTATTTAGAGGGTATGTTAGTCAGGATGATATCTATGAGGGTACCCATGTTTACGGATTTAGGGTTGTACCTGGTAGGTTCGTTGATAATTTGCGTGAGGTTGAGGGCATCTAGTTTGGATTGTAGGATGGCCGGGGTATTAAGCATATTCCAATTTAGGTCACCAAGCAGTACGAACTGTGAGGATAAATGGGGGGCAATCAATTCACATATGGTGTCCAGGGCACATTTGTGGAACAATCTTCAAAATGTTCTTAAATTTGATGTTCTGGTGCCTTTAGGGCAATTCAGAAAGCTGATTGAGGACCTTATTACTGATGAATGTGTTTGTTTTTTATGACCGTGTATTTCTTTCGGTTTGCATTTTGTATTTATATTTTGATGTATTTATTTTCATCTGTAAAAGAGACCTTGGTCTCAGACTCACTGATAAAATAAAGGTTAATATATATATATATATATATATATATATATATATATATATATATATATATATATATATATATATTAACCTTTATTTTATCAGTGAGTCTGAGACCAAGGTCTCTTTTACAGATGAGCTCTGAATTACATAAATTACAGAAAATAAATACATCAAAATATAAATACAAAATCCGTTAAAGCTAATAATTTATATATATATATATATATATATATATATATATATATATATATATATATATATAATTATTAGCTTTAACGGATTCTCATTTACAATGAATTAATATACAGTATACTAATAAATTCCACAAAGGGAACCCTCTGAGTATATATTGCAGATGCACAGGTCATGACACAGTAGGGAATGCTGTTGCTGTGACCATCCTTTAGTTGACCCATGCATCTAAACATGTTTATGCAGTGCTTATAAAGGGGTCATTAATCATGAACGAATGTGCTGGATCATCCCTCACATATCCCTACACAAGAACTACTAATTGATAGATATTCTGATGTGATACCATTCAACTGCCCTAGATCATGAAGCTCTTCTGGTAGATTGATGGTTCTCCTCCTCTCGTTGACATCAGAAACACACCCTGCCCCAGGGTGGCCAGTCTGGGGGAAGAGGTTCATCACGCTGACCTGAGATACGTCCTGCTCAGATGGAGTGCAGTACTCCTGCACATTAAATTAGTAAGAAGCTCCTGGGTTAAAGTCATTTATGAACTTAGCATGAGGCTGCTGGGCACTATTGGGGAGAAACAAACACATTAAGCATCTCTACATCATTCTCTTGGTGTATTTTAAAAAGGCTCTCTTGTTAAAAAGAAAAACTCCAGCACACCGGTAATCTTAATGCTTCCAACAATAAACAGAAAAGGCACTCTTGTGCTATACATCTAGTTTGGTTAACATGCACATTTTAGCTGACAGGGACATCCCTCCAAAAACAGAAAGGAAAAGAAGAATGCTATATTCGTTTACCAGGCATTGGGGCCAGACATCCAGGGACTGATACCCTGATATGGTGCAGGGTAATGACAAGGCTGAGGACTGTAGCCACAGACCTGAAGAATGTACTCCCTCCATGATCCCTGAATGGTAATACCTGGCATCCATGGTATGGTAGACTGTGCACAAATTAAGAAATTGACATTTCAAATAATTAGCAATATTTGTTGTATTGTCATCTATAAGAATACTGTCCCGTTACCAACTCATTACTCTCTCGTGGCAGCATCACAAATGAACTACTGTATAAAAATTACAAGCAATTTTTCATAATGCTCTGTGACTGAGATAATGCTTCTGGCGGCACTCATTCCATTCAACATTATAGTTTTGCCATCACTGCTCCTTACTGTAAGGGTTCATGTTTTGGTGTGCAATGGGGCCATAGGGTTAAACAGGGAAGCCCACATCAGACCTCAGAGGAAGAAGGGTTTAGGTATTGTAGATCTTTCTGAGGGTGAGTCACATATTCTGCGTCCTTGGCGGACATATCTAAAGGTCTATTCTGGCTACGTGAACAGTCCCGTCCTCATGCTGGGATTTTGTTTGAGCACCTGGTCATTTGAGCTTTAGGGTGTTCTCCAAAAATATCCATATTTTGAGTTGTCCTTCTTTGTGTCCCTCTCGGGTGCTGTGAAGGCAAAGCTATCCGACTCGAAATTGGGAACTCTTTGAGAGTGTGTGGTTCACTAAAAATGTATTTCTTGCATCTATAATGATAGGGAATGTCCCCTGCCCTACAGCAGTTTATAGCATTATCAGAAGAATTAAAATGTTTTATCTGGTGTACAAGAAGTGGCTGTGGACACCTGCAGGTGTGTTAATATTGCACATTATGAATGGCTCTGTTAATTTTGGTATTGGTAAACTTCTGTGTGACCAGAAACCTTCAAAGCAAAAGGGGCAACACATACTGTATATAAGACATTGCAAATATGGGTGATATATGATGTTGAAATGTGTACAGATACGAAATAGCACGGCAAAAAATCTGTGTTTAATTGACTGGACTGAAATATTAAACGTTTAATACATGTTGCATTTTACATTACCCTACAGAAGATGGCACAACAAAAAGGTGTATATGAAATGTACCTGACTCCATGGTCCTCTGTATAGTTGGCTCTGTTTTTGAAAAACACAGTTTTTTTCGGACTAAATTATACATTAAAAAAAGGCTTTGAGTCAAATGGTCAGGTCAAATGGCAAACCAAAATAAAGACCTACACGAAAACACATCAAATACAATAAGAATATCAGTAGACTTCGGAGCCTAGTTCTTTGTTGAGAGCAAACTTTTCAACTGAGGAATAAACCTCTGGAATAATGAGCTTACTCTTGCGAGGTGCATGGACTTGTCACTCAGGTACAAACCAATATATGCAAATCCACTCAAAGTCAGAGGCGTGCTTGGGGAGTTTCTGGGAAGACAAAAATAAAGAATTACTTGTGAAAAAAAGGTGGTAGTTCCAAAACTAAAAAATAGTTACTGATTAAATAAAGAAGGATTTTTTACATTTCAGCATACTGTAGTAAGACTACCATAAAAGCCTATGATGAGAGTCTAAAGTTGCTCCATGGTGAAGTTGACCAGACCCCTTTCTTAGGTCAACAAGGCATGTCTCACCTTTACCAACTGAGTGTACAAAACATTAGGAACACCTGCTCTTTCCATTACATAGACTGACCAGGTGAATCCAGGTGAAAGTTACGATCCTTTATTAATGTCACTTGTTCAATCAGTGTAAATGAAGGGGAGGAGACAAGTTAAAGAAGGTTTTTTAAGCCTTGAGACAATTGCGACATGCATTGTGTGTGTGCTGTTCAGAGGGTGAATGGGCAAGACAAAATATTTAAGTGCCTTTGAATGGGGTATGGTAGTAGGTGCCAGGTGCACCGGTTTGAGTGTGTCAAGAACTGCAACACTGCAGGTTTTTCAAGCTCAACATTACATTTACGTCATTTAGCAGACGCTCTTATCCAGAGCGACTTACAGTTAGTGAATACATTTTTTTTAAATATACTGGCCCCCCGTGGGAATCGAACCCACAACCCTGGCGTTGCAAACACCATTCTCTATCAACTGAGCTACATCCCTGCCGGCCATTCCCTCCCCTACCCTGGACGAATTGTGCGCCGCCCATGAGTCTCCCGGTCGCGGCCGGCTGCGACAGAGCCTGGATTCGAACCAGGATCTCTAGTGGCACAGTTAGCACTGCGACACTCAGGAGTATACTCAACAGTTCCCCTTGTGTATCAAGAATGGTCCAATGCCTGGGATATTCTGCTACACAATTTCTAATCACTACCATTCCTACAATGAAATCACATTTTGTTATCAACTGTGAGCCACGCACTTCTCTACAAGCCAGAATTCTCACCATCTTTGACCTGGATTTGTTTTTATCCACGCATTTTCCAAAATATCAAAAGCAATAAAAACTAAAATAACAGGTTAAGTATACAAGTGATTCATATTTACACTAAGTACACAACATGAGTCACGCCCTCCACAACACTCATTCAAGGCAAGGATAATACAGATCCCTCCCAAAAGCACCCTTATAAACTGGGTGGTTCGAGTCCTGAATGCTGATTGGCTGAAAGCCGTGGTATACTACGGGTATGACAAAACATTAATTTTTACTGTTCTAATTATGTTGGTAACCAGTTTATTATAGCAATAAGGCAGCTCGGGCGTTTGTTATATGGCCAATATACCACAGCTAAGGTTGCATCTAGGCACTCCGCATTGCGTTGTGCCTAAAAACAGCCCTTCGCCGTTCTATATTGGCCATATACCACACCCCCTGGCCTTATTGCTTAATTAGATTTATCTCAAACACTGAGTGCGCAACTTTCTCTATGGAAGATGGTGTACTGTATCTAGATCAAGTGACTAGGAAGAAAACGCAAAATATTCAGAGAGAATTGGAAGTTGGAGAGTGATACAGGCGGTCTTTGCAGTGGTCCCTATGGAAGTGTTCAGTCTTTCATCTAACTGCAGAGTTGGTGGTAAAGTAGCTCCCTCTATCGGTGAATGTATGGAGAGGCGGGTGCTCAGAGATTGTCCCCTGGTTGGTACTGTGGCTCAGTGGCTGTGAACTACTCCTCCAGGAACTCGAAGGTAGGCCTCTCCTCTGGGTCTATCTTCCAGCACTGCACCATGAGCTCGTGGAGGGAGATAGGGTAGTCCTGGGGACAGGGCATCCTGTAGTCTCGCTCCACCTACTCCAGCATCTCTCGGTTATTCATGCCTATGGGAACACATGGTAACATAGATGTTACAATTTGCACACACAGAGAGATGGACACAAATAGACACAAATGAACACAAATACAGAGAGAGATGGACACAACTAGAGAGAGCAGTGTATTGGTACTGTAGTGGTGTAGACACACACAGTTGAAAGATACAGTGACATATAGCTGAACAGACATACCAAAATAGACACAAATACACATAACTGCACGCGCACTCACACACACACCAGGGTTGGGGTTAATTCAGTTCTAATTAGATTCCCTCTGCCTGTAAATTCCATTTAATTCAATAGGTCAGTCTTTCAATTCAGAGATAATTAAATTCCTCTCAATTCCAATGTTAAGTCAATTTCAATAATTTAATTCCTAATTAATATTATCCCAACAATTCCACACATTCAAATTCTATTCTCTCAGGCATTGTCTGATAATGCCACTGTTCCGACAGCTTAGCTATACCAGAAATACAGAAATACAGGTTGAAATACATGTTAACAACAGTTGGTGCGTGATCTCTAATATTAAAGGGAAATTTCACCGCTGCTCTATTTCACTATATATATTGTGGCAAAGAAGGGTGCAGAGTGTTAAATGGCAGATATGTGAGGGCAGAACGAATAAACGGGCTCTGCCCTCTCACTGAAATGGCCACACCGACAAGCTCTACAGATCACAAAATGGCAGACCGTCAAAAACTACCATCCCCAGATTTAAGGGGAACACACGCAAGGTGGGGCCGACCCACATATAAGGGGTCAAGACAAACCAGGAAGGGAGAGAGAGAGGAAGTGGCTGTGGATCTGTGAACCACAAGAAAATAGACAATATATCTAGGCTGGATTTACCGTGTATGACCTGGACTGTTTGGACTTACCTGTTGACTTTTGGACCTGGACCTACCGAGAACCCGATTCGTGTATCGACTACTGCTATCCTCGATCATGCCTGTGGCCTGGGAGGACCAGGACAGAGAAACCAACATACAGGTACTGTCCTGTTCGAAATAACTCTCTCTGTGGTGATTTTGGTGACGGTCTCCCGCTGAATTTGTGTACAAACTCTCCTAACCTTGAAGAGGATTGTCACAATATCCATTAATATGTAATTAACATACTATATTGTGTGTCATAAAATGGAATTTCCTCAATACACGCAAATAAGGGTGTTTCTGCATCTCACCGTTAGAAATGGGCCAGCTACAATGCCTGGTTGTAAGCGAACCACAATACCCATATTTCAGGACGTGGAGGACCGCCCGTGGAGCTGTGATAAATATCAAAATGTCTGTGTTTGTAGCAAGGGCCCAGAGTTCGGGTTGGGAAGCACGCCATCCCATGTACACAGAGGAGATTGGCGATACTGCAGTTTAACTGACACCGAGCCCAGAAAGACAATTCCCACAGACAAGTCCATTTAAAAAAATCCTAAAAAGACACTTTCATTATCACCTTTGTGCCATAAATATCCATTGAATTTTTGTCATGAATTGTCATCAAGACTGATTTTTTCCCCCCATCACTCACAGTCAAAGTTATTTACGTTTTATATTCATATTTTTTCATGGACGAGCTTGTGTCACATGCGCACGCATAAGGAAAAACAATAGAATCACTCACGTGCTCTCATCCAGGACCTGCTCTCAGTGATCTCATCTCACACGGTCTCAGGTGAGTGTAATTTGTGTTCGTGGCCAAATGATCATAACTGTTGTGGCTAGACAAGCTAGCTAGTTAGTGGAGTGATTTGATTATGGTAATCTAACGTTAACCTAGCAGCTGTGCACATAAATCAACTTAATTCTCTAGCTAGCACTTCAAGCTAACTAGCTAACGGTTTCCACGAGGGAGCACAGCCACAATCAAAATGTTGGATTGTAAAACAAATATTGTGAACAAAAATGTACTTTTTGGTCTTAATTTAAGGTAAGGGTTAGGCATAAGGTTAGCAGTGCGGTTAATGTTAGGTTTAAGGTTTAAAATAAGATTTTAAGAAGATAAATTGTAGAAATAGGCAAGGTTTATGACTTTGTGGCTGTGGTAACTATTGACGACCCTAGATAACTAGCCAACTAATGCTACTGTACCGGTAGGCTTGATACTTGCTATCTAGCTAATGCTAGTAATGGTTTGTGTGTGTCTCTGTGAAAAAGTTAGCTAGCTAACATCGTCTATTAACTAGCTAGCTAATGCTACTGTAACATTACTGTACTGGTGGGCTTGCTACTTGCTATTGTGTGGCTCTGTGAAAAAGATAGCCAGCTATCTATTTATACACAGCCTATTTACTTATAGGCTACTAGTTAGTGGTGATGATGTGTTTGCTTGATACAGTAGCTACTTGAATTGAGTGTATGTTCTGTGTAGGGACCGTGGAGCTGCAGCACTGCAGTGTGTGTTTGAAGACTTTCAGTGTCCAAGGGGAGTTGGGAGAGTTCAAGATTACTGTGGAGAGGGCCAGTTGCAGGGAGCACACACACAGCCATGGAGCTATCGACAACACTCCCTGTGGTACAGCCATCACTGGTAAAACAGGGGGGAGAAAGAGATAGGGGCAGGGAGGCGAGAGACAGGTGGAAGAGGAAGTTTGAGATGGGGGAAGAGTTTGGTTTCTATTTCTCATTCCAAAACAGCCTACCTGTCTATGAATCTGGAGACACTGGAGGTGTTTGGGGTGGAAAGGACGGTGGACTCAGTGGAGGACATCCCAGCCACTTGGCAGTGAGGGAATTAGATTAATCTCGCTCGGGCGCACGTTTACGCATGTATTGCTCTGGCTGAAAGTTGATTGCATTCGATTTGGAACTGGGCTGCCTCCCGGGTGTGAGCCAGATGCCCCGCTCTGGCCGACAGCGAAGTCGAGGTAATTAATAGGATTCTGTGTTTTCACATGCAAAAGTGATTGCTTTTGATAAAAACACTATCTGCCTTCCCAATTAAAACTATTTTGAAAATTTTAACTTATATTTTATGGAAAAGAGATGTATGTTTCTGAACGATGTTTCTGCCTTGTTGACAACATGACCGAGTGGCGCAGATTACTGTTCCTCCCTCACCGCTTTTGCACGTCACGGGCCATAGACGGGTGCACCACAGCTCAGGTTAATAGACCTCCCTCAGCACTGCTACTTCCTACCTGACGAGTAGGATGACATCACACATACTATTAGGAGTGTTCCCCCATTTACATGTTTGGGTGTATGTGTGTCAGAGGTGAGGGATGATTAGCCAGTGTTTGAGAAGTGTCTTGTGTGTGTTAGGAGGACATGCAGATGCACTCCAATTTCCTGGACAGAAAGGTGACATATTAACTCTTTCCCTACACTCTACCCATTACCCCCTACTCTCAACCTGGCCTAGCCCCTTACTTTCAAACCACTAACCCCTAAGTTTCCAACATGACCTGACGTGTGTGTGTTACGCATGGTGTTACAGGAGGAATTGAAGGCGGCGCATGCCTCGTCCTTGCGGCAGCACCCAGATCTCTGCACCATGATGGCCGACTTCTTGCAGTTCCTGTTACTACGAAAACTGAGCGACGTCATATTCGCCTGCAAGGACTTCTCCCCCTTCGCCTCCCACCGAACCCTGGGGGGGGGCCCTTCAAGACCTCTTCACCTTGAGGAAACATACTGTGGCTGTGTCTCAATAGTCTAGTAGCTTCCTCTCACAGGGACTTAAGTGAGGACAATACTATTCTGCTTAGCAGTTGTCACTAGTATGTACAGTGGCCCTCGAGATCTAGAGTATTGATGAAATATGAAAGCTTTTATGGATGTTTCGTTTTTGATTTTGTGATTCTGTTTTTACTGTCTACTGTTTTTGTTTGCATGAGCTGTATTGAAACAAATTCCAATCCATGCTCGTCTGACTCAAAAAGTAATACTATTGTTTGTATAACGTTGCTGCCCAGATTTCCTAGGAATGTAACAGGCTTTGAATAACACAATTATGTCTGTATTAATACTCCAGACAAACTAGCAAGGATGACAAACAGCATTCACTTAACATACCAAATGGTCTTTACTTTCTCTGAATCTCCTGTATGAGCTCGGGCTCGGGCTCAGTCTTGGCTCGGCTTGGCTCGGCTGGGCTCCAGTGCTAGTGCGCATGTAGTAATGGGCTCCTGAAACCTGAACCAGCAAGATGTCAGCCCCCACGAATCGGCGTATGCGACCGTGAGTAAATTACGTTAAACGTAATGGTCGGCCATCTTGGAGGCTGTGTGTTGTTATTATTATAGCTCAATGGTTTGTAGACAGCACTTTCAGCCAGAGGATTTCGAAACGGAACATCATCTCAACTGATGGGGTTGCCATGTTTTTCCCTTTCACTTCAAAGAGGGAGCTGTCCGATCAGCCAACATCAGCGCAGCAGAAAAGAAGTCAAGCCGAGGTAACGTATCTAATGTAACCTAGCTAGCGAACTACATTTGTTTATCTAAACCAAAATCTAGCCAGCTTTCATAATATGATGACTAGATATTCCAAAGCATATCAATGTATTTAGGCAGCTGCTATCAGGCGATGTGATTTGTAACTTTGCAAGCTAACGTTAGCTAACTGTTAGCCTCTGCGGTAGTTCATTAGCTAACGTGACTGTGTTCTATTTAGAGTCCGATCACATCAACATCTGCAGAGGCATCAAGCTCAGCACCAGGAACTAGTGTAAGTCACCTTCTAAAATCTTATATAAAACTACTAAATCTTTCCATGACTCCATGATGAGCAAATAAATATGCATGGTCTGTGTCTTGTCATAGTTGGTGTGTTTACAAGTAGGCTACAACTTCTGCTGTAGTTTTCTCTGTATTAAGGAGGCTTAGTTGATTGTTCATGCAAGGCTTGAAGTCTAAATTGGAGAAAATTAGGTATTAGTAAGGAGGGGATGGTGTGGGTGTCTCTGTTGGGTGTGGGTATTGTGTGTGTGTGTGTGTGAAGGTTAGTATGCATGATCTATTGACATGGGGGGGGTGGATATTGAATGTTGTTTGAGTGTGTATTGATGGAGGCAAAGTAGTAAAATGTTGGCTAATCACTGACTACTGTGTGTCCCACAGACATCCTGCTGCTGATGATGATGACCATGACACCAGCTTTAGAAGTTCAGAGCCTGTAGACCCATTGGATGAAAGCTTTCAGCCTGGAATAAGTGCAAGCTCAACATCTGACTTTGAAACAAGCCAGGACAGCCAAAGGTATTTATAAAAGCACAATACCCTCTTGTTCCTCTAACTTTTCACACCCTTGCAGTCATTTCTTTGGCATGGGGAAGAGGGGCTGGTAGTATACTATTCTAGCCTGTTCACTCTATTGTTGGCAGTTTTTGTCTACTTAACAGCACAACTGTAGGTGTTCATATACAACAATACATAATTACACTGTCTAGAAGTCAAGCCCCCCTCAAACGTTTCACATCTTTGCTAACAGCCCATCTCAATGCCCAACTATTGACTGAGTAACAAAACACACCCTTTTTTGTTTACAGATGAACATGGTTTATTGTATGGTTGGTTACACATCCTCATGATCAGTCTTCATGTCTTTCCAGGAGACTTGCAATAGAAACAAATGTTCTGCAAGAGGTCGAAGCAGTGTGTGGTGAAGAAAGTGTACGAGAGGCTTCTCCACCTGGCTGTGGAGTGCAGAAAGAACCAGACAGTTGTCTACAAGGAGCCAGAGTCACAGCCCCGCGAACCCAACATCCCTGCCAACATCGCCACAGTGCCAAAGCTTGCTAAACCAGCTGCCATTACCGAACACAAGTAAAGGTTCACCAGCTGAAGAACATTCTGGAAGCTGCCTGGAACATTCAACCAACACAACATCCATATTTAGTTAGACTAATGTTGTAGTATAATATACACTGAACAAAAATATAAACACAACATGTAAAGTGGTGGTCCCATGTTTCATGAGCTGAAATAAAAGATCCCAGAAATGTTCCATCCGCACAAAAAGTGTTTCTCTCAAAGATTGCACAAATTTGTTTACATCCCTGTTAGTGAGCATTTCTCCTTTGCCAAGATAATCCATCCACCTGACAGGTGTGGCATATCAAGAAGCTGATTAAACAGCATGATCATTATAAAGGTGCACCTTGTGCTGGGGACAATATAGGGCCACTCCAAAATGTGCAGGTTTGTCACATAACACAATGCCACAGATGTCTCAAGTTTTGAGGGAGTGTGCAATTGGCATGCTGACTGCAGGAATGTCCACCAAAGCTGTTGCCGGATAATTGAATGTTAATTTGTCTACCATAAGCCGTTTTAGAGAATTTGTCAGTACGTCCAACCGGCCTCACAACCACAGACCATATGTAACCACGCCAGGCCAGGACCACCACATCCGGCTTCTTCACCTGTGGGATCGTCTGAGACCAGCCACAAGGACAGCTGATGAAACTGTGGGTTTGCACAACTGAAGAATTTCTGCACAAACTGTCAGAAACCATCTCAGGGAAGCTCATCTGGTTGCTCGTTGTCCTCACCAGGGTCTTGACCTGACTGCAGCTCGGCGTAACCGACTTCAGTGGGAAAATGCTCACCTTCGATAGCCACTGGCACGCTGGAGAAGTATGCTCTTCACGTACAGGGCAGATGGTGTCGTGTGGGCGAGCTGTTTGCTGATGTCAATGTTGTGAACCTGTGGCCTGAGTACTCACCAGACATATCACCCATTGAGCATTCTTGGGATGCTCTGGATCTACGTTTACGACAACATGTTCCAGTTCCCACCAATATGCAGCAACTATGCACAGCCATTGAAGAGGAGTGCGACAATATTCCACAGGCCACAATCAACAGCCTGATCAACTCTATGTAAAGGAGATATGTCGCACTGCATGAGGCAAAGGGAATACTTGCATAAGATTTGTTTGGTTGGTGCAGTGAGGTATTCAGAGTCACTTTGATACAAGGGGAGTTTGTTGTTATGGGACCTTTCACATCTCCTCTTGAGAGTCATCAACTTTGTATCCAAGTGGTATTGTCTGTGAGAGAAAGATGAAAACGCTATTACACATTCATGGGCAATCGTTGTGTACTGTCTGTATTCCTACAGTAGCAGCATTGTGTATAATATGAGACATCTCACAGACACGCTAGCTATCTGGCTAGCTAGTGACAACACACAGGTATAGTTACTCCTAGCTTTGGGACACAACATCGGGAGTCTGTGTATTGGTTGGACTCCCCGAGTTGTGCATAGTTCTGGTGGTTGGCGACTTTGACTCGGTACCGGTACTCCTTGTATGTAGCCTCGTTATTGTTATTTTATTGTGTTACCATTTCTTATTTTTTTTCTTGTTGCACATTTGAATTTTTCTTACTTTTTAACTCTGCATTGTTGGGAAAGGGCTTGTAAGTAAGCATTTCACGGTAAAGTCCACACCTGTTGTATTTGGAGTATGTGACAAATTCGGAGCATTAAAACCAATGCTGCACTCAATTTGTGATACTAAGACCTTAACTCCATTAACTGGGAAATGTACAAATATTGAATTCCAATTCCATTCCAAAGATTAAAATGTTTTTACAATTCCAATTCAAACAGTCCTAGCAGTCTAATTCCAATTCCAATTCCATAACTTGAAGATTGTTGAAATTCGAATTAAATTCAACGTACATTCTCCACTTTGAGTGAATTTAAGAATTGAAATGTCAAAATAATTTGGAATTGACCCCAACCCTGATACACACATCTTCCCTTACGATGGTCACACGAATAAGATGAGTATAAAGCAATTATACAAATGTTGAGTAAAGGAGGCAACAGACACTGCTCATGAACCTCGATAGGGCACTCGGCCCTTGGTCACCAGCTCTGTGAGCAGGATCCCGTATGACCACACATCCAACTTGATGGTAAACCTTCCATACAGCGCTGCCTCCGGGGCAGTCCACTTGATAGGGAACTTTACGCCTAGAAAAAAACTATATACAAGATTCATAATAATAGACTGAAAGAAGACTTGCATGCAAATATGCAAATGCCTGCAGATCTATACAATTGTTGTTTTAATTTTTTAAAATATTTATTTAAAGACTTAACACAAATGTAGTTTTAACATTTTTTAAATGTGTGATGTAAAGAAAATTACATTAATATGACATAATATAGAATGCTTGAATGACCATCAAAACTGGTTATGTACATTGGTTATGTAGCTTTTTAATTCTAATGCAATATTTAATTTAATTCCCCCTCAAAAAATTATGGATTTTGATTTCAAAAGTGTGGAGTATATTCACAAATTATCCAGCTGATTATTTGATAATTTTTGATACACGTGGCAACAATAAGTATGTGTTTTCAAGGAACCCCAGGAATAAAGGTAAACTCAGTGTCATGGCTTTGCCATGAGCAGCACCACAGATATTGCGATGGGCGTGGTGCAAGACTTTGCTCTCACACAGTCACACAAAATATCTGCGCAAGTGCACGGATTCACTTCACGCTGCTACGTGGTAGCTACAGGACCAAAACAGCAGAGAAGTTTAGCCTCGCACTTTAACGCTCTTAGTTGTTGCAGAAATTGAACCACTACTGATTTTTACTTTGTGCATCGCTGAGTCTACCTTTCAAGGGCTTTCTCTTTATCTGTTATTTCAACAGTCTACATAAGGAAACAATAAATCTGCTCAGCGGAGTAAGGAACAATTAGACTATTGTTTTTTACTGAGCTTGGAGGTGGGCAGGGGTGAACCAGGAAACGTTTAAAACACTAACAGCTAAGTGGCTGCACATGTTGACAGCATGACAAAGAAGCAGGCACCCTCTTACGCAGCAGCATGCACAGGGGATTGAGAAGTTAGGTGTGTCTGCAGAATGAGTAATAATAAATAATGTGGAAAGTGAGCAAGTTGAGGTGACTAAACTGCTTGGAGTAACCCTGGATTGTAAACTGTCATGGTCAAAACATATTGATACAACAGTAGCTAAGATGGGGAGAAGTCTGTCCATAATAAAGCGCAACTCTGCCTTTTTAACAACACTATCAACAAGGCAGGAACTCAGGCTCTAGTTTTGTCACACCAAAACTATTGTTCAGTTGTGTGGTCATGTGTCACAAAGAAGGACCTCAGAAAATTACAATTGGGTCAGAACAGGACAGCACGGCTGGCCCTTAAATGTACAAGAAGCGCTAACATTAATAATATGCATGTAAGTCTCTGATGGCTCAAAGTGGAGGAGAGATTGACTTCATCATTACTTGTTTTTGTAATAAGTGTTGACATGCTGAATGCACCAAAGTGTCTGTTTAAACTACTAGCACACCTCGGACACCCATGCATACCCCACAAGACATGCCAGGTCTCTTCACTATCCCCAAATCAAGAACAGACTATGAGAGGCACACAGTACTACATAGAGCCATGGCTACATGGAACTCTATTCCACATCAGGTAACTGATGCAAACAGTAGAATCGGATTTAAAAAACAGATGAAAATTCACCTTATGGAATAGCGGGGACTGTGAAGAGACACACATACAGGCACAGACACACATACACATGATAAGAAATGCATTCTACACACACATACACATGGATGTTGTATTATAAATATGTGATAGTGGAGTAGCAGCCTGAGGGAACACACTAAATGTATTGGGTAAAGTGTTATGAAATGTAATGCCATGTAATATTTAAAACTGTATATAACTGTCTTAATGTTGCTGGACACCAGGAAGAGTATTAAGGGGATCCTTAATAAATACAAATAATGTCAACAAAACAGCATGATGAATTGTCCAGAAACATAATCAATCAATCAATCACATGTATTTATAAAGCCCTTTTTACATCAGCAGATGTCACAAAGTGCTATACAGAAACCCACCCTAAAATCCCAAACAGCAAGCAATGCAGATGTAAAAGCACGGTGGCTAGGAAAAACTCCCTAGAAAGTAGGAACCCAGGAAGGAATTTAGAAAGGAACAAGGCTCTGAGGGGTGGAGATTATAAGAGTACATGGCAATTAAGGCGAAATTGTTCTTCAAGATGTTTCATTGATGAACAGCGGGGTCAAATAATAATCACAGTGGTTGTAGAGGGTGCAACAGGTCAGTACCTCAGGAGTTAAATGTCAGTTGGCAGCATTCAGAGAGAGAGAGAGAGAGAGAGAGAGAGAGAGAGAGAGAGAGAGAGAGAGAGAGAGAGAGAGAGAGAGAGAGAGAGAGAGAGAGAGAGAGAGAGAGAGAGAGAGAGAGAGAGAGAGAGAGAGAGAGAGAGAGAGAGAGAGAGAGAGAGAGAGAAAAACAGCAGGTCAGGGTTCCATTGCCGCAGGCAGAACAGTTGAAACTGGAGCAGCAGCACGACCAGGTGGACTGGTCATCAGGCCAGGTAGTCCTGAGGCATGGTCCTAGGGCTCAGGTCCTCTGGGAGGGGAGGGAGAGACAGAGAATTAGAGGGAGCATACGTCAATTCACACAGGGCACCAGATAAGACAGGAGAATTACGACAGTTTTTGTGGCAAGGCAGGTAAAGCGATATCTGCATTTTTATCAAACACTTTTGCATGTTAAAAACACTGAATCCTATCATTAACCACATGCTTGACATACATCACTTTGTTTTCAGCCAACTTAGTCGTCAGCTTTGAATGAATGGGGCTTTTAAGGAATCCAATGAATTTAACCCATTTCAAACTTCCTCAGTGGCATCACATTACGTTATATACAGTGCATTCTGAAAGTATTCAGAGCCCTTGACTATTTCCACATTTTGTTATTTTACATCGTCATTCTAAAATGGATGAAATTGTTTTTTTCCCTCATCAATCTTAGGTCAGTTCGGATCACCACTATTTTAAGAATGTGAAATGTCAGAATAATAGTAGAGAGAATTATTTATTTCAGCTTTTATTTATTTCATCACATTCCCAGTGGGTCAGAAGTTTACATACACTCAATTAGTATTTGGTAGCATTGCCTTTAAATTGTTTAACTTGGGTCAAACGTTTCGGGTAGCCTTCCACAAACTTCCCACAATAAGTTGGGTGAATTTTGGCCCATTCCTCCTGACAGAGCTGGTGTAACTGAGTCAGGTTTGTAGGCCTCCTTGCTCGCACACGCTTTTTTAGTTCTGCCCACAAACTTTCTATAGTATTGAGGTCAGAGCTTTGTGATGGCCACTCCAATACCTTGACTTTGTTGTCCTTAAGCCATTTTGCCACAACTTTGGAGGTATGCTTGGGGTCATTGTCCATTTGGAAGACCCATTTGCGACCAAGCTTTAACTTCCTGACTGATGTCTTGAGATCTTGCTTCAATATATCCACATAATTTTCCTTCCTCATGATGCCATCTATTTTGTGAAGTGCACCAGTGCCTCCTGCAGCAAAGCACCCCCACAGCATGATGCTTCCACCCCCGTGATTCACGGTTGGGATGGTGTACTTCGGCTTGCAAGCCTTCCCCTTTTTCCTCCAAACATAACGATGGTCATTATGGCCAAACAGTTCTATTTTTGTTTCATCAGACCAGAGGACATTTCTCCAAAAAGTATGATCTTTGTCCCCATGTGCATTTGCAAACCGTAGTCTGGCTTTTTTATGGCGGTTTTGGAGCAGTTGCTTCTTCCTTGCTGAGCAGCCTTTCAGGTTATGTCGATATAGGACTCATTTTACTGTGGATATAGATACTTTTGTACCTGTTTCCTCCAGCATTTTCACATGGTCCTTTGCTGTTGTTCAACAAACACTACGTCTCGAAAACTCACTCAGGAGACAACCGCACATGGCAAACAAATCAAGCTTCTGCAAAGGAAAACAGAAAACACACCTCTCTTAACAGGGAAATCATAATGAGTAAGAAAATGTATGCACTCACTAACTGTAAGTTGCTCTGGATAAGAGTGTCTGCTAAATGACTAAAATTAAAAATTTTAAATGAGTAATAGGACATACCTGAGTGTCATTAATGTCTTTAGGAAGGTCTCTGCCTCCCTCTGGTGACAGGTGTAACCATGACAGTTTATATTCAGAACCACATTCCTGTGATGCTTAGAGAGGATATCATGTTAAAAACTGTTTAAGTAAAATGTCTACAGGTTCATCTGCCTCACCTAAAGCCCATTCTTGTGGAAAGCTGCTATAGACCACCAAGTGCTAACAGTCAGTATCTGGGTAACGTGTGAAATGCTTGATAATGTATGCGATATCAACAAAGAGGTATATTTTCTGGGTGATTTAAATATTGACTGGCTTTCATCAAGCTGCCCTCTCAAGAAAAAGCTTGAAACTGTAACTAGTGCCTGCAACGTGGTTCAGGTCATCAGTCAACCTACCAAATCAAATCAAATCAAATTGTATTGGTCACATACACATATTTAGCAGATGTTTTTGCGGGTGTAGCAAAATGCTTGTGTTCCTAGCTCAAACAGTGCAGTAGTATTTAACAATACACACAAATCTAAAAGTAAAATATATAAATATTAGGACGAGCAATGTCGGAGTGGCATTGACTAACATACAGTGGAATACAGTATATACATATGAAATGAGTAAAGCATTATGTAAACATTATTAAAGTGACTAGTGTTCCACTATTAAAGTGACCAGTGATTCCATGGCTATGTACATAGAGTAGCAGCCTCTAAGGTGTAGGGTTGAGTAACCGGGTGGTAGCCGGCTAATGATGGCTATTTAACAGTCTGATGGCCTTGAGATAGAAGCTGTTTTTCAGTCTCTTGGTCCCAGCGTACTGCGTACCTGTACTGACCTTGCTGATGTTTATGGCCTTCCTGTGACATCGGGTGCTGTAGGTGTCCTGGAGGGCAGGCACTGTGCCCCCAGTGATGCGTTGGGCAGACCGCACCACCCTCTTGAGAGCCCTGCGGTTGCGGGCGGTGCAGTTGCCGTACCATGCGGTGATACAGCCCGACAGGATGCTCTCAATTGTGTATCTGTAGAAGTTTGCGAAGGTCTTAGGGGCCAAGCCGAAATTCTTCAGCCTCCTGAGGTTGAAGAGCCGCTGTTGAGCCTTATTCACCACACTGTCTGTGTGGGTGGACCATTTCAGATTGTCAGTGATGTGTACACCGAGGAACTTTAAGCTTTTCACCTTCTCCACTGCGGTCCCGTCTCTGGATGGGGGGGCGTGCTCCCTCTGCTGTCTCCTGAAGTCCACGATTTACATTTACGTCATTTAGCAGAATCTCTTATGCAGAGCAACTTACAAATTGGTGCATTCATCTTATGATAGCCAGTGGGACAACCACTTTACAATTTATTTTTTCATATTTTATACACGATTAGCTCCTTCGTTTTGATGACGTTGAGGGAGAGGTTATTTTCCTGGCACCACTCCGCCAGGGCCCTCATCTCCCTGTAGGCTGTCTCGTCATTGTTGGTAATCAGGCCTACTACTGTTGTGTCATCTGCAAACTTGATGATTGAGGTGATGGAGGTGTGTGTGGCCACGCAGTCATGGGTGAACAGGGAGTACAGGAGGGGGCTGAGCCTTGTGGGGCCCCTGTGTTAAGGATCAGCGTAGTGGAGGTGTTATTTCCTACCTTCACCACCTGAGGGCAGCCTGTCAGGATTTCCAGGACCCATTTGCACAGGGCGGGGTTCAGACCCAGGGCTCCGAGCTTAATGATGAGCTTGGAGGGTACTATGGTGTTGAAGGCTGAGCTATAGTCAATGAACAGCATTTTTACATATATGTATTCCTCTTGTCCAGATGGGATAGGGCAGTTTGCAATGCGATGGTGATTGAATTGTCTGTGGATCTCTTGGGGCGGTAAGCAAATTGAAGTGAGTCTAGGGTGTCTTGTAAGGTGGAGGTGATATGATCACAACTAGCCTCTCAAAGCACTTCATGATGACAGAAGTGAATGTTACAGGGCGATAGTCATTTAGTTCAGTTACCTTTGCTTTCTTGGGTACAGGAACAATGGTGGACATCTTGAAGCAAGTGGGGACAGCAGACTGGGATAGGGAGAGATTGAATATGTCCGTAAACACTCCAGCCAGCTGGTCTGCCCATGCTCTGAGGACGCGGCTAGGGAATGCCGTCTGGGCCGGAAGCCTTGCAAGGGTTAACGCGCTTAAATGTATTACTCACAGAGAACGAGAGCCCACAGTCCTTGGGAGCGGGCCGTGTCGGTGGCACTGTGTTATCCTCAAAGCGGGTGAAGAAGGTGTTTACCGTGTCCAGGAGCAACTAGGTTTTAGTTAGTTTTAGTTACAGGGTAGTTACAAACAGGAATGAAATCATCAACATGTATTGATCACATCTTTACTAATGCTGCAGAAATTTGCATTAAAGCAGTAGCCAAATCCATCGTATGTAGTGATCACAATATACAGTGCATTCGGAAAGCATTCAGACCCCTTCCCTTTTTCCACATTTTATATCCAAATCCATCGTATGTAGTGATCACAATATACAGCGCATTCAGAAAGTATTCAGACCCCTTCCCTTTAAACACATTGTTACATTACAACCTTTTTCAAAAATGGATTAAATAAACAATTTTCCTCATCAATTTACAAACAATACCCAACATTAACAAAGCAAAAACTGGTTTTAGAAATGTCTGCAAATGTATTAAAATAAAAAATAAAATATCCCATTTGTTTGAAGCAGCGATTACAGACTCCAGTCTTCTTGGGTATGATGCTACAAGCTTGGCACACCTGTATTTGGGGAGTTTCTCCCATTCTTCTCTGAAGATCCTCTCAAGCTCTGTCAGGTTGGATGGGGAGCGTCGCTGCACAGCTATTTCAGGTCTCTCCAGAGATGTTTGATCGGGTTCAAGTCCGGGCTCTGGCTTGGCCACTCAAGGACATTCAGAGACTTGTCCCGAAGCCACTCCTTCATTGTCTTGGCTGTGTGCTTAGGGTCATTGTCCTGTTGGAAGGTGAACCTTCGCCCCAGTCTGAGGTCCTATGCTCTCTGGAACAGGTTTTCATCAAGGATATCTCTGTACCTTGCTCCGTTCATCTTTCCCTCGATCCTGACTAGTCTCCCAGTCCCTGCAGCAGAATAAAATCGCCACAGCATGATGCTGCAACAACCATGCTTCACTGTAGGGATGGTGCCAAGTTTCCTCCAGACGTGACGCTTGGCATTCAGGCCAAAGAGTTCAATATTGGTTTCATCAGACCAGAGAATCTTGTTTCTTATGGTCTGAGAGTCCTTTAGTTGCCTTTTGCCTTTTACTTAGGAGTGGCTTCCGTCTGGCCCCTCTACCTTAAAGGCCTGATTGGTGGAGTGCTGTAGAGCTTGTTGTCCTTCTGGAAGGTTCTCCCATCTCCACAGAGGAACTCTGGAGCTCTGTCAGAGTGACCATCTGGTTCTTGGTCACCTCCCTGACCAAGGCCCTTCTCCCCCGATTGCTCAGTTTGGCTGGGCGGCCAGCTCTAGGAAGAGTCTTGGTGGTTCCAAACTTCTTCCATTTAAGAATGATGGAGGCCACTGTGTTCTTGGGGAAAAATTTAACCCTGCTATATTGTGGATAAAGAGTTACCTGTCTAACAGTACACAGAGGATGTTCTTTAATGGAAGCCTCTCCAACATAATCCATGTAGAATCAGGAATTCCCCAGGCCCCTTAGTTTTTTCAATCTTTACTAATGACATGCCACTGGCCTTAAGTAAAGCCAGTGTGTCTATGTATATGGTGTCATGACTTGCCCTCATGGGTTGAGGATCAAACATTCCTGCTAGGCAAAGGTTTGAACACCCCCTTTCCTGGGGGCCAGTTTTATGACTTAACAGTCGGTCATAAATAAATTGCGGAAAAGTTCTCCTTTTGGTCTCTAGTATGGGAAGAAAGAATTTCCCTGTGAGACAAAGGAAGTATTCCCGCCTAGACTCCAACATCCAAAAGTGTATAATGAAACAATATTCCCACTTAAATGAATGTGGGAAATGGTCAGTGGGGATCTAAAGAATAATCATGTCATATTGTTTATTATTTTGTGATGTCAGTAAGGATGGTATCAAGTAATAACTGTAACTCGGAAAGTGTACATATTCTATCTATCAAGTTTACATCTAAATGTTGTATAAACTATATGATTAAGTATGAGAGTATTTAGGTGAAGATAGGAATGTGATTTTACTCTTCTAATGAGATAATAGTTTTTCATACAGTATAAACTATGCACAGTGTCTAGCCACGCCCCGAGTGACATCAGAGATCGTGTAAACATGATGGAACGCCCCTTTTACCCCGAGTGCATAAAAAGCGTTGAAAAACAAATCAACCTTTAGACCAGCAGACGTGAAGCGTGAGCTAAACGTTGCAAATGGTTGAAACTCTACAGACCAAGAAGCGTGAAGCGTGAGCTAAACATTACAAAATGGTTTAAAACTACAACTCCATTACCAACCAGCAGACGTGAAGCATGAGCCAAACGTTGGAAATTGTTTAATTTCTACAAGACCAGAAAGACCAGAAAACGTGAGACGTTAGTCCACACGTTTGAAATGGAGAAACTCTGAAACTCTCAACCTCTACACGAGGTGAAGACAATCCACTAGACATGATCATTTCAGTCGGCAGCTGGCATGTATAGTCGTCTAGAGAACTTTCACTAAAGACACAAAGTGGGAAGGACAATCCCTCTCAGACAACCGCTGGTACATCTGAAGTGTCCATTCTAACCAGCACTATGACCATAAACTCTACCAAGGACATTGGGATCTCTGGTGGGCAAATCAGAGTCCTACATCATCAACTCAACTATCGAGGACAGCTACACGTATATACATGTTTCATTTCTAATCCGAATGAACGTTATTAGGGTGCATAAGTATTATGATTACTGTGAGCATAGTCTCCAAAGTAACCACGATAGTTTGAATCTCTGTCTCTCCCTCCACTCTGACCCTCCTTCTACCCAAGCAGTCATGTGATTGTTACTCATTTTACATTGACATTTTAGTCATTTAGCAGACGCTCTTATCGACTCTTATCGACTTACAGTTAGTGAGTGCATACATTTTTCATACTCCCCCCCCGTGGGAATCGAACCCGCAACCCTGGCCATGCTCTACCAACTGAGCTACAGGAGGCCTTTCCACTAGGGACCTGTTTTCATTGTATTTCGTTAGTAATCAATAACCTGTGTGTGTTTGTATTGTGATATTATTTAGTAAATAAATAATTAAGCCAATTTGTGTATTGCTGATTCATCAATAAGGTTAGGGTTCTTGCAGGTTGAAGGATTATGCGACGTTCAGAATGAGACTGACAAGAGGTAACTATTTGATAAGTGACTGTTATCGATATATAACATATCTTCTAAGAGTTTAATTCGGGAGATGGTAACTCGTTAAACAACTTCTTCCGCGGTGCCCCAAATTCCTAATGAGTTAATTGTTACATGATTCATTTAATCGAGTGACAATTAAACATAGTTAGGTGATTTGATAAATAACAGTCATACATTAAAGTAAGCCACGTCACGACAATGGATAACTCAACACTATACACGTCAGCTACTACAGCAACACTTAACATAGAGCTGCATTTAGTTTCAGAATGGGTGGCAAGGAATAAAGTGTTCCTAAATATTTCAAAAACTAAAAGCATTGTATTTGGGACAAATAATTAACTTGACCCAAAACCTCAACTAAATCATGTAATAAATAATGTGGAAATTGAGCAAGTTAAGGTGACTAAACGGCTTGGAGTAACCCTGGATTTTAAGTTGTCATGGTCAAAACATGTTGATACAACAGTAGCTAAGATGGGGAGGTCTGTCCTTTTTAACAACACTATCAACAAGGCAGGTTTGTCGCACCTGGACTACTGTTCAGTCGTGTGGTCAGGTGCCACAAAGAGGGACCTCGGAAAATTACAATTTGCTCAGAACAGGGCAGCACGGCTAGCCCTTGAATGTACATGGAGAGTTAACATTAATAATATGCATGTGAATCTCTCATGGCTCAAAGTGGAGGAGAGATTTACTTCATCACTACTTGTTTTGTAAGAAGTGTTGACATGCTGAATGCACCGAGGTGTCTGTTTAAATTACTAGCACACAGCTCGGACACCCATGCATACCCCACATGACATGCCACCAGAGGTCTCTTTACAATCCCCAAGTAAAGAACAGACTATGTGAGGCGCACATTACTACATAGAGCCATGGGCTACATGGAACTCTGTTCCACATCAGGTAACTGATGCAATCAGTAGAATCACATTTATATAAAAATACACCTTAAGGAACAGTTGGGACTGTGAAGAGACACACACACAGGCACAGACACACGCTTACACATACACATGATAAGACACACATTCTACACACACGTACACATGGATTTTGTATTGTAGATACGTGGTAGCAGAGTAGTGGCCTGAGGGAACACACTTAATGTGTTGTGAAAAGTGTTATGAAATGTAACTTCATGTAATATTTTAAATTATATATAACTGCTTTAATGTTGCTGGACCCCAGAAAGAGTATCTGCTGCAGCAGCTAATGAGGATCCTTAATAATTACAAAATACAAATACAGACTTCATGAAGAGTTTGGTGCTTTCTAAGTGTAAGGGAGAGAGCAGCAGACACAACTGTTTTTTTTTTCAGTCAACCACAGCTGCACTCAAGCCAAATTTAAACCATCCATTTACTCTGCTCCCAGATTAACTCTATACCTCAAACACAGCCACAGCAAGAAGGGTGTGTTTTACATGTAATATTCCTGTCCCCACTCTTTGGCCGGGCGTCCTTTTTGGACTGGAGGTTTGTGGCTCCCACCTCATGAACATGCCTGTATGAGTCTTACATGGATGCAGATCCTTGGTTGTGTCCCAATTGTCTTAACTTCTTTGTACTACCATCTCTCTCATAACCACTGATAGTTGAAAGGATTGGATTTCACTGTTTTGCCATGCCTATCCAGTCCTTTTAGATTAGTGCTTACAAAGGACAGGTGACCAGTTAAAAAACTCTAAGGCTGTTAGGACATGACCAAGGTGTCTACCACTGTTTCCCACCCTGTGATGGCCAGTTCTCTGCCTTCCTTTACACCCCACCTCCATTCCACCTCCCGCCCAACCACAAGCCTCTCACAAGATGGCAGTCTCCTTAGCCAGTCCCCAGTTTCCTCCACCCAGAGTCTGTCTGGCCAGCCCTACCTAACCACCACCCCTCTTTTCCAGTGAGGATTAAACAACATTTGGCCTGCCGACGGATACTCCCTGCCACTATCCCACCACCTATTTTCAGCCACCAGCAGCCAACCAAGGGCCTATCATGTGGTAGAGGCCCCTTTCTTTTGATCCCCACCATGTTCCCAGTACATGATTTATTTACAATATGTGGGCATAAGATACAGTTTAGTACGCTCTGATGTTTCTGAAAGTAGGTTATAGAAATGCTGTGTGGTGTGATTGTCAATTTATAGTATGACTACAGTATGGATTTACTGTTCCTGAATGACATACTTGTTCTCACATGCTTAGGTATTTAAGAAGATTATTCATTTGTGGTCGAGCTTTCATAATTTTCTTTAGTAAAGAATCATTGAATATTTGAGAATGCTCTATTTTCATTGTGTCCATTTGTGAGCGACTGGGTTTGAAGGAGTATTTTTTTCTCCACTCATACAGGAGTAATAAAGGCCTAGTTTTACAAATGTTTATAATTATTATAATTTTTTACATTTTTATTTATCAGGGGGTGCACTTCCTGCGACCATGTACACACCACAACACTGTTAGCCTGCTGAGCTATTTTTCTACTTACTCAGTCAGATAAACTCATGGGTACCATAATTATGTCTCTGTTTGCATTTTGAAGGAAGTTAAAGGTAGTTTCGCTAGCGATTGCTAACTACTGTTAGCGCAATGACTTGAAGTCTTCGGGATCAGCTAGCATTCTAGCTATAGTTATGACTTAACATTGTGACTAGAACATCATCAGTGTTCTGTGTACATTTTAAATGCCTTTGCATTGTTTGAAAAACTCCCACTCACACAAAAAAAACTTTTTTTAAGACATCATTTATTTTGGTCATTATGCTTTACATGACAATTAATCTTTGGGGATATAACAATGTTGTCGATAAACAATTTGTATTTGTATGACAGTATTTTGTGGTGTGTTATATCTTGTATTATTTCTAATGGTCAATTTAACCATTGCCATTTCACAATATTCAGGTAACATACAAGGAAGTTGGGTACAAAATGGTGCACAGAAGTAATCATGTACTTTTAATAAGGTTATCAAATTGGTCACCAAAAACAAGGTTGTACAAAAACACAGACATACACAAAACAAGAATCACCTGCTGTAATGAGAAAAAACTAAAACATTTTCAGAACACAACATAGCCATAACACCTACATTTCACATGTTGCCTCCACTAACAAAAAAGAAAATTCTGAATAATTGGTAACTTTGTTGATTGCCTCCCCATCCCTGATAACCTGTTAGATAAATTATTTCCTTCTTCTTAGCACCCATTTCTTGGATTTTTCAAGTCGAGATGCTTCTATTCCTCAAAAAAGAGAGAACTGCCTGGTTGGGAAATAGCTTGCAGATTTAGTTGTATCGTTATTGGATGACACCGTATCACGTTGAAATGATAAGGAACCCAGAGAAAGAGCAGTGGACATTCTCAGCTGCAAAGACTCCATTGGCCTCATCATCGGGAATCTGAAGGTAGACTGTGTCGTTCACATCGAGCATAAGGACAGTGCTACCGGACATCTGGTCCAGGAAGCCCTTGTTGTACTCATCATAGCTGAACATGACTGGCTTGTCGTTCTTGTACAGAGCCACCAGAGCATGAGCCCCATTCACGTGAATGGTGTATGAGAAGTAGTAGACTCCAGGGACCTGGCAAGTGAACTGCCCGGTGGTAGTGTCATAGTGATTCTCTGCATTGTACACCTCATTGTCAAACTTAATAGGTTCCCCAGATGGAGGATAAGGACTAGAAAGAGAAACAGAGAAAGCAGACATGGGGGCCTTAACAAGAGTAGGGACCATGACCTCACCCATGCCCATGCCCGTTTCGAAAATGAATTCGCCGGGAGGACCAGGTGGGCCAGGAGGTCCAGCAGGGCCTTGGCCACCATCCTGACCATCAGCACCAGGTAGCCCAGGGGGACCCTGAGGGCCAGGGATTCCCTTAGCGGCCAGTCCAGCTGGGCCAGGTGTGCCAGGGAGACCTGGGTGTCCTTTAAGGCCAGATGTACCTGCGGCACCAGCAGGCCCAACAGGTCCTCTGGGACCTGGGGTTCCAGCAGCTCCAGCCTCACCTGCCTCACCATTGCGCCCTGGGAAACCTTTGGGCCCGGCAGGTCCTGGGACACCTGGAGCACCGGTTGCACCTGTGTGGCCAGTATCACCTTTGTTACCTGGAGCTCCAGTAGCTCCCATGGCACCAGTTGGGCCTGTTGCTCCGGTATAACCTTGCTTTCCCTGGAAACCTTGTGCTCCCTGATCTCCCTTATATCCCTTTGGTCCCTGGGGTCCCATTGCACCTGTGTCACCTTTGGAACCCATTTCCCCAGTATCTCCCTGGAAGCCTCTTGCACCCTGAGGACCGGCGGGACCCATGGGCCCAGTAGCACCAGTAGCACCAGTATATCCCTGTGCTCCTGGCTCACCCTTCTGACCTGTTGTGCCTGAGCTTCCTACAACTCCCCTCTCACCCTTCTGTCCATTTGCTCCTGGCTTTCCATATCCAGGGATACCGGGAGCACCAGATGCTCCAGTTGCTCCCTGATTACCTTTAGGACCAGCTGCACCAGGCATACCTGGAGCCCCATTATCACCTGGTTTCCCAGGCAGACCTACACCAGGAGCCCCAGTGTGGCCCTTAGCACCTGGCAATCCCATAGGACCAGCGGCCCCATCCCTACCTGGGCTACCTGAATTTCCTGCCTCACCAGGGATTCCTGGCTTGCCTGGCTTTCCAACTCCGGATGCTCCAGGCTGCCCAACTGGTCCCATAGGTCCCACAGCCCCTGTCTCACCTTGTGCCCCTGGGAAACCCACTCCTCTATCCCCCTTAGCTCCTGGCAAACCAGGCATACCTGAATGTCCCTTAAGACCTGTTTCCCCTCTTGGCCCCATTGCTCCGGGCAGACCGTGAGGTCCAGGGTTGCCAGTGGAAGAGATCCCAGCAGGTCCGGAGCTTCCAGCAGGTCCAGGCATGCCCCTGGGACCTTGAAGTCCAGCTGGGCCCGCCTCTCCTTTCTCGCCAGCTGCGCCAGGCTTACCAGGCTTACCGGGCCCACCTGGGGAGCCATGTTTGCCAGGTGCGGAGTAGCCAGCAGGTCCGGGTGGTCCGGCAGGGCCCTCGGGTCCGGGCTGTCCCACAGCACTTTCCCCTGCAGGGCCAGCTGGGCCAGGGGGGCCTTCTGGGCCGGGCTCACCTGGCGCACCAGGCTCTCCTGCCACTGGCACCACTGTGAGGAAATAAGAAGTCACCTTATTAATACCACAGATGAAAAATGATCTTATTGTAGTAAATGTGTTATTGGCAATTGTATGTTGGAATAATTTTTTCAATTTACAAAAATGAATGCAAGGAATAGTAATTCCTATGTACGATCATGTGTTCTCTGCTGGTTAAGAATTATAATTAGGTCAGCTACTATTGTCGCTCATTCTCAAATAATAATTTAAATAATAGTAAGAGAATACTAATAATAACAACTATTTACATACGTAGGGCATCTTTTCCTATTTGTTGTGTTTTATTGGATAGGGTTTAGAGATAGAGGTGTAGAGATGAAAGATAGGCGGAAAGAGGGTGCTAGAGCATTTGGTCGGATTTGGACCCATGCTCACAGCTGCACAGTACATATGATCTAAGGCAGCGGATAAGACCACTAGACCACCCCAGGCAACAAATGGGGGAACTTTTGATCGGAAATACACGTTTTAAAGTGAACATTTATTTAGTCTGCTCACATCTCTAATATTGTGCAGTGTAGTAGTAAATCCCCAGTATTTTGTTTGCGTGATGGAAGACTGACATGTTAATTTATGGATTCCAACTTTGAAGAAGTACAGTAATGTGTTACACTTAGCAATTGTCAGAGGAACAATCATAATTTGTTGCTCTGTATTGCTTCCATATTCAAATTTCATGTACATGTGGTGGATCCACTTATGTTTTTATACTATGATTCCCAGAATGCAATTCACCTCCAGACCATTTACCAAAATTGCGCGTTAGATTGTTGTTTTGGGTAGGCAAGTTAGTTAGTTAGCCTAGTTAACTAGCTAGACAGAAGTAAGACTAGGTGTTTCCCAATTTAACCTCGCTCTGGTTTGACATTTTGGTTTGCACGTCCTTTTACTGGAAACATGGGAACCTGAGTCCTGGGGCTGTATGTATCAAGTGTCTCAGAAGAGGAGTGCTGATTTATGATCAGCTCCCACTGTCCATGTAATCTTATTCATTGCGATCTAAAATGCAAAACTGATCCTAAATCAGCACTACTACTCAGAGACCCTTGCTATATATATGGCCCCTGATCAATGGCAAATGTCAGGGTACTCTGTCCCTCAATGTCATTCTATCGATTTTGGCACATTTACTCAAAATGTTTATTAATTAAATTGAGAAAACAACCATGTCTACATGCATATTGTGTTCAGAAAATATACTGAGATACTAATTCATTCTGTACGAATTTTGTCTTCCATGTTGTTATTTGTCTTGTCTGTACTAAATCCTTCACCACACATGAAGGTCCTTCTCAGGAAATAAGTTATTGGAATTTTATTGAATTAATTGAATTGAATTGAATATTATAAATGATTGTATAGCTAACTGAGCATGCAGTGTGATGACATAGTGGAATTTACATTTTCCCGAACTTTGTATTGCCGCCCTTTTGTCCAGCAAATGTATGTTAAACCTGCTTGGGGAAGTGAACTAAATCGCCTAATAATGCAAACTAGGATATTAAATCCTAATTTTGGAGGAATTGCCTCTTTAAGAGCATCCGGTATGATAGGATAAACTGCTGAAATCAAACCTGCATAAACATTTAAACCTGTTCAATTATTAGCTAGAAGTAATCTTCTGTTTTCAACCTGTTCTTATTTCACACCATACAAAAAAGCAGACATTTCTATCTTAAGAAACTGTAGTATTTGGAGAAAACAAGCATTTGTGAAGCAGGATGATGACATTTAAGGGAGTTGTTTTTCATTTGCTTTTTTGTGGTCACATGACCCAGGGTGTAAAAGGCATATCTCCTTGGTCAAATGTAGAGGCCCAGTTTAGATTAATTTAAAACAGATGTTTTTACTTTTTGAAAGGCACACCCAAACAACCACATTGCTGGGTGATTGAACTGTAATTGACAGTGTTAAAATACATATAATATTAACAAGAGGCACACACTATTTTACACGGTACTTCATATGATCTAAAAATACAGTTTACTTTAATTTGCTATTGCAAGAAACCGATGCAGAACTGAATTAATTGAAAGGTAAACATAAGAAGAATCATAAAATGTGTCTATTTTTCAGAAGTAATGCATTAGTTAACTATATATCTGACTTTTAAAAAATACAGTATGGGTACTGTTACCATCAGTTAGGTAGGGCAAAGTCAACTATTCATTACAATAGAGAAGATCCTATAAGATAACGAGGACATCATTTATAGACAGTTCAACTTGTAGTATTTCATGTGCTTTTTTCAACTCAACACATATTGGCATTTTATAAATGACTTAAATTAGCTATCATCTGTACTACAAAGCACCCAAACTTCCATAACTGAAATGTCCTTTTCTTTGTAGTTAAATATGTAAAGAAATACTGAAATGTCAGCAGATCCTTATGCCCCACTAAGTTCTACACAACTGAATCACAGCTCTAACTGGTCATCCTAAAATTACTCAACTGCTGAATCACTGATCTAACTGGTCATCCTAAAATAACTTCTTAAGACCTACTGAAGGTACCAAGAGATTGACTGAAAATCCAGTAAAAATAACATTGAAAATCAATTGAAGTAAAGATATCATGAAGGTAAAACATACTTAATCCTTGAATTATAACAAAATAACTGTTGAAGATGTAGGGTTATTTAGCCTGAGTGACAGAAATAACATGTGCATACACAGTGTACTCACTTCAGACACTATGCAACATAATGTTATACAGGTGCTCCTATGAAAATCACGAGGCCTGAAACACTAAGCAATTGGATAAAGATCCAGATCACAGTAGCCAATGATTACACTGCATAACCTTTGAGTTGGTAAAAGCTCATGTTTCAAATTAGAGAAGTGCTCTTGCGTGAACTGGCACTAACTGTATGTCTGATTGTCCCTGTGCAAGAACTGAAAGTTGAAATCCTCAGATGTAAATCACATGGTAAGTGGACACATTTGCAAATGAGTATGTTTGTGGTGAAGTGTGAAGAAGTTCGATTTATCATTGACTATAGTTGAACTGTCACATTGACCATTGAAACTGTATCACAGCAATTTCAAAGACACTTGTACCATACTAGGCAATGTAGATTAGGATGTTGGTTCTTACTGTGGCTCTTCACAGAGTAGGGCTGGTATTGGGGGGCGGCCTTCATCACCTTCTTCACCACATATGAACCACTACCATGAACTGCCGTCAAGGCCACCAGGAGGAGGAGGATGCTCAATACTCGTACTTCCATTTTTTAAGGTTAAATCTGCAAATTAAACAAAAAAATATTCAATACTGCTTACATTTTTGGGGGAAGTTGCAGTAATGACACAATTATTTAGTAAGGACATTTTTGTAACACTCTTTCTTCTCTCTGCACACATACTGAACTGCACATACACTGGATTACATACATTTCAGATTAGATAGATAGCATGGAAACATTTGAATAGTGAGTCTCAGCCTCCTTGATAGCTCAGCCTGTTCTCATAGAACTTTGGCTATCCTGCTTGGTTTTATAAGGCACCAAAATCTTTTCCACCTGCCCAGTCCGAGTCAGGCCTCGGAAGGGCCCTAGTGTTCACTACCCCAAGAGATGAAGAGGATAGAGAGGAAGAGCACACATACCGGCATGCAGTTGAGTGAGTTCCAAAAAGGGGTAAGAAATCTTCAGCACCACTGTCCTCCTACTGCTGCTGTATATCCTTAGGTTAGGAAGACGTTGGAGAATCTGCTGCCTCCCAGTACAATGATGTGAGTATTTATACAATATCTGCCCTTTGCATCATAAAAAAGCCCCCACCACACAAGTACCTCCCTTCTCAGAGCTAAACTGTAATTAGCTGACAGATCTGCCCAATGCGGGCATGTCACATCAGGATGCCTATTTGCTTTGAATATTTAGACACATGATAAGAGCTTATTTTAGTCTTCCAACCCCAACTACAAAATAATCAAGTTTAGACACATGTAAAATAGTTTACTATTTGGTTTGAAGACTTTAAATTGTTTTGCTTTTGTTGGGTTTTCCGTGTAACTTTCCTCTACCTGGTGTTGTGAGCATAGCGACTCAGAGCTACTCTAGATGAAGATGACAAAATATACATTTCAGATACAATTTATCAATGTTAAATAATCATATTTACCAAAGACACATGTTAAATGTTTTATTTTTCTGTTTCATTTTTCCTATGACCCTCTACAAAAATATCCAGATAAACACATCTAAAAACAACGCCTTGTTTTTGGTGCCCCTATAGTGGAATCATTGCCTCACAAAGATGGCATTGAGGATATGATATGCATCCCCAATTTACATCTGCCCCGGCCTGTCTGTATTTGACACACCTGTTACCTTTCCAGACTGTCTGAACATCTCCCACTACTCCTATGATAAGGTAAACAAAAACACTGGAAGGGCAGCAGAGGTATGGGCAGAAGCAAAGTCTACTGGCTCCTCTTTTCAACTAATATTCCAACAGTTATAATAGGATCTAAATCTACAGCTACTTAATGCTAAACACACTTAGCCTTTTACCCTAAAATGAACATAGCAGCATGGATTTTGTTTGGTCAGCTTCTATTTGTTCGAGAACATAGTGAACCTTTCATTTTGTCCACTATTTCAGGCTTAACAGTTTATAGTCCTTAACTTGTGTATTTTTGTTAGTGCTTCACCCTTGAAACAGCTATTAAAGCTATAAAAAGAAGTACTGGAAAAGCCATTTGTGTTGAACTTGTTCTATCTCTGCCTGGTGAATGCAGTGTAGTGTGTGGTGGTTGGCCAGTGCTCTTGAGATGCAGTATCAAGACTTCAACACAAGGGGGTAGGTTCTGCTAGTCAACTTCTGTGGGATGTGAAGTGGCCTCTGTGGTCACTTCTTGTTATTTTTGGGAATCTTCTACCATATACATCAGCAGGCCTATTCCTACAATTATAGCTACTGGCAATATGTAGTATTTCCTCAATCAGCTATATCCCCCAGTACTATGTTCCCTGAACCACCTTGTCTTAACTTTGGGATGCTCTCACTGTAATTTCTGAATTTTGTCCACGCCACATAGGAAATGCCTACACCCAAAATAATAATAGTTTTATAATACACAAGTGGCCATAAACGATGTGTAGGTTACTCAATATACAGATTGTATCCTAAAACCTTTTGAACGTAGTACCATTTATGGTTTATTTCCTGCAGTTTAAATGCAATGACTGGTTTGTATGTCTATTTGCATCATAATGGCAAATAGGGGTGATGATATGGGTGAAAAGGAAGGTGTATGCTGTACCAGGATTATGTGGAGGATTCCTATATTACACGTGACACCAAGAAACCCCTTCCACAAAGGTTATAATTAAACATTCCAAGAACATGAAACTTGTTTGAACTTTTCCAATTTTAGAATTAGACCAAATTAACTGTAATTTTCTTAAGTGCTGCCTTGCATAGTTGATAGTTATAACACTTATTCATGGTTGACACACATTGTTTGAACTTGTCACTATCAAATGAAACACAGAAATATCCAAGATTAAGTAGTATAAAGATGTCTAATTTCTAAGACATTGGTATGAGAGCAAAATGAATGTGACGTTAGATAATTCTATGCAGTTAGCTGAAGATACTTTCAGGCAACCATCATAAATGCCAAGCATGTTTTTAATTATGTTCATGCATTTTCCCCCTTTGAACAAGGCTGTATTATTATCATGTGTTTTATAGTGCTGTGAAACTGTTGCTGTACCTTATACTGTGGTGGCATCCAGTATATTCCTGTGCCACCTATACTGATATGCCTTGGCCATACTTTATTATTTCAAACTCTGTTTGTGTTTATGGCCCACATAAGAGGCCTGATTATCCCAACTTTAAGCTAAATGACAGAGCAAGAGAGGGTGGAGTCAGGATTTTATACATTTCTAGGTTCAGTTAATTCTAGTTTATTTTTGTTATTTTAAACAGTGCTAACCACAAGCAGCCAAACATATTTTCTGTTTTTAGATCGTGTTTTTTTTTTTAGAATTATGGATTAAGAATGACAAATCTTGGGCACAAATCTTGGCCACATCAACGGTCAGTAAGAAAATGTTTGGATCATATATCATGTCTCTGAAGTGACAGAGTGTAACACTTTATGTATTGTGTATTTTACAGTGCACAGCAACAGACAATATAAAGGCTACGTCATTGATGTTCATTTCTAAGGCAATTACCCTAATCCCTAATGGTTATTACAATGGAGTTCTACCACATCAAGCCACTGTGTAACAGTAATAAGTTGAGCAGAAGACAAGGGAAGAATAAGTCATGCATTTTCATGTAATACTGGATTCCACCACTAAGTACAAGAACATTGAGTCATTCATAGATGCATGCTAGAGTGTAGAAAATGACAAAATGCTATGTTGTGAAAACATAGAAAGTAACCAAATTACAGTGTTAGCATGCATCTATGAATGACTCAGTGTTCTTGTACTTGGTGGTGGAATCCAGTATTATAAGACTATGAAAATGCATGACTTATTCTTCCCTCATCCTCTGCTCAACTCATTACTGTTACACAGTGTCTTGATGTGGTAGAACTCCATTGTAATAACCATTAGGGATTAGGGTAACTGCCTTAGAAATGAACATCAATGACGTAGCCTTTATATTGTCTGTTGCTGTGCACTGTAAAATACACAATACATAAAGTATTACACTCTGTCACTTCAGAGACATGATATATGATCCAAACATTTTCTTACTGACCATTGATGTGCCCAAGATTTGTGCCCAAGATTTGTCATTCTTACTCCTGCACATACTGAAAAGTTTATCCATATGCTTGTGAAATGTTATTCCAAACGTATTATATCTTTCCTCCTATTGAGAATAGATGTGCTAAAGGGTAAAGAGGAATACGAGTGGGAAGTAGTGACTTGGCAACTTCTCTTATGACCTTACTGGAGTGGTCTGCAAACACTGTCCTAAGGAGATCCTGGGTCTCTTTTTTATTGTAACACACAGTAAGAGGGTTTAATACCACTGTTAACATTGAATTCACTGCAGCACTTGTAGTGTTTAAACTTTTGGGATGCTAACAGTGTCTGGAAAAAAGTTTTCCCATTTTGTATGTTTTTGTGCGCTTCAGTGCCCAAAAACTGATGTTTCTGTTTTTTCCTCCTGCTGACCGAACCTATCCACACCCAGGAGGAGAATATAATTGTCAGTTGATGTAAAGGAGACCAAACCCAGCACGTGAGCTAAACTAAGGCTAAAGATATCCCATCATGGCTGGGATACGGATTTAACTTTTCAACAAACTCAATGTACCACTAAGAGGTACTTTGAGCTTTATGAATGAAAGGGTTGATGGGCCCCTGTGACTGATTGGTAGAGAAATTACAGGGTCCCAAAGACTAACATCCCCAAATGGATCCGGAAGTGGAACGGTCCTGAGGAGTGGCGTTCACAGAAACAGGTAAATTCCCAGTTATCATAAAACATTGGGTCTTAGTTGGTAATTCATTGAAATGTAATGTGATATTTAATTACTTGAAGATGTGAGCTCTTGATTGTTATGTTGAAAGTGTTATTCTTATTAAAATAGTGATTTTATTTCTATGGTTATGCTATTCCTTATGGTTATGGTATTCTGGGCCTTTAAACTGCTAATCCCTGAAAGCACCAAAAACGGGTATAATGTCAGCCAACCAGATACTGTGTTACTACTCCCGGAAGAAAAACTTGAGAGGTGATTGGATATGAAGTGACATTTATTGATATTTTCTTTATACAATGTTCCTGAAGTATTGTAATCAAGAATGTATGTAATCAAGATTGCACTTTCCATATGACAGATTACTTCCAATTCGTTATCTTGTAAAATAATTACCATAATGTTTTTGAATTCCCCTGTCTTGTTTCTAGTCTCCTGTGGCTTGTCTTCAAGAATTCCCAATCAAACAGAAGACAGTCTTAATGACGCAGGCAAACGCAGGCAAACATGAATGATTATTGTGGAATCATTTAAGGGTATCAAAGTTAAATAAAACCATCTTAATGGGTTCTTCAGCACATAAGTGTTGGTGGTGGAGTCCTGTATTTAAGGATAATAACTAATCCAAGACAGAAAGCCTATGAAAATTGCAGGTTTAGCTGTCTGCATGGGATCATTTCAGCAATTTCACGACAAAACTTTGAAAACCTGCCAGCATGCAGCTGTCAGTGTGAAAGCCAATGCCATAACAGACTTGAGTGTCATTTTAGACAATGCAGAATGAACTATGATGCCAATCACATGTGCAATTCTATTTACTTGAATTAATATGCATCTGACTCAAACTCTGCATGGTAAACTTTACTTCTCAATTTCCTGTATCTCAAAGTATATGTGATGGGACAGACAGGAAGTTTAGACGAGACGCCGCTCCTTCTCTCTAGAATGGAGGCTTTGCACTGCACTAATGAGTGCTGGAGAGAGAGTACTGTTGTATTAGAGACCAGCCATATCTGTCTCAAATTATGGGTGCTATAAAATAAACCTCGCCCGCACAATTCACATATATTTTATACTGTACAACAGCCCACTGTCACAGGAAACCAGTCAGGATATAGTGTATTGCAATGTACAGTACTGAGACACATGTTTTTTTTGGTTTTAGGACTTGGATGCTGTGTGGGAGTTGACACTTCTTGTGATGTTGAAAACCACAAAGTATCAAATTATATTTGGGTAACACTTTCTATGAGGCACACACATATAATGCACATATAGGATACACTTATAGTGCATTATAACAGTTGTTATAAGCTGTGATAACATCTTATAAGTAATTATAAGACCAAAGTGTCATATGTATTATAAGACCAAAGTGCATTATGCATCATATCCCTTTTATATAGTATATATGGTGTATATATTAGAAACGAACAGGTACCTGCCAAAATAAAGGAAACACCAACATAAAGTGTCTTAATAGGGCGTTGGGCCACCACGAGCCAGAACAGCTTCAATGAACCTTGATATAGATTCTACAAGTGTCTTGAACTCTATTGGAGGGATGCGACACCATTCTTCCACGAGAAATTCCATAATGTAGAATTGATGGTGGTGGAAAACACTGTCTCAGGCTTCGCTCCAGAATCTCCCATAAGTGTTCAATTGGGTTGAGATCTGGGGCCGGTTGCACCAGTTGGTCATAAGTGGGTCGTAACTCTACGTCCGACATAAAATGTGCTCTGCGCCCGGACCTAAAAATGATATCTGTTGCACCACCTGGGCGTATGCCATTCTATGCACTATGCCTGGGCGTGGATTATACACCTAGTAGGAAGCAGGTGTAAGGTGTTAAATTTGGACTATCTTCTTTCATGATATGCACAGAAAAAATGGCTATCTATATTTTCTAAAGGATAGCAAAATAATACATTTTATGCTACATTATAGCATGCTAAATGTGTCCGATCAGATATTAACAAAATAATGGATGAGCTGCCACCTCCACTTATTTGCCCAGCCAGAGATCAAATAACCAAATATACAGACGGAGATTCAGTAAAACAAAATCACATTGATTGATTATCAGACAACTAATTGGCTTTTAGTCGAGATATATCCTAGGCTACTACGTGAGTGAAAAGCATAATAATCCACCTGTTATACTAGGCTAGTGTAGGCTACATAACATGCTAGCGAAATGTTCTGATAACACTGTTAGACGAGCAAAGTTACAGCACAATTTTAATAAATTCATTACGCCCTAATCTATGGATTTCACATGACTGGCAATAAAGATATGCATCTGTTGGTCACAGATACATTACATGACCAAAAGTATGTGGACACCTGCTCGCCGAACTTCTCATTCCAAAATAATGGGCATTAATATGTAGTTGGTCCCCCCTTTGCTGCTATAACAGCCTCCACTCTTATTGGAAGGCTTTCCATTAGGTGTTGGAACATTGTTGCGGGGACTTCATTCAGCCACAAGAGCATTAGCGAGGTCGGGCACTGATGTTGGGCGATTAGGCCTGGCTCGCAGTCGGTGTACCAATTCATCCCAAAGGTGTTCGATGGGGTTGAGGTCTGGGCTCTGTGCAGACCAGTCAAGTTCTACCACACCGATCTCAACAAACCATTTCTGTATGGAGCTCGCTTTGTGCACGGGGACACTGTCATGCTGAAACACGAAAGGGCCTTCCCCAAACTGTTGCCACAAAGTTGGAAGCACAGAATCGTCTAGAATGTAATTGTATGATGTAGCGTTAAGATTCCCCTTCATTGGAACTAAGGGGCCTAGCCCGAACCATGAAAAACAGCCCCAGACCATTATTCCACCTCCACCAAACTTTACAGATGGCACTATGCATTCGGGCTGGTATTGTTCTCCTGGTATCCGCCAAACCCAGATTCGTCAGTTGGACTGCCAGATGGTGAAGAAAACATGTTACCACTGCTCCAGAGTCCAATGGCGGCGAGCTTTACACCACTCCAGCCGACACTTGGCATTGCGCATGGTGATCTTAGGCTTGTGTGCGACTGCTCGGCCATGGAACCCATTTCATGAAGCCCCCTGACGAACAGTTCTTGTGCTGACGTTGCTTCCAGAGACAGTTTGGAACTCGGTAGTGAGTGTTGCAACTGAGGACAGACTATTTGTATGCGCTACAGCACTCAGCGGTCCCGTTCTGTGAGCTTGTGTGGCCTACCACGTCTCGGCTGAGCCGTTGTTGCTCCTAGACGTTTCCACTTCACAATAACAGCACTTACAGTTGACCAGTGCAGCTCTAGCAGGGCAGAAATTTGACGAACTGACTTGTTGGAAAAGTGGCATCATATGACAGTGCCACGTTGAAAGTCACTGAGCTCTTCAGTACGGGCCATTCTACTGCCAATGTTTTTCTATGGAGATTGCATCGCTGTGTGCTCAATTTTATACACCTGTCAGCAACGGGTGTGGCTGAAATAGCCGAATCCACTAATTTGAAGGGGTGTCCACATAGGTAGGGGTGTGGATCAGAAAACCAGTCAGTATCTGGTGTGACCACCATTTGCCTCATGTAGCACGACACATGTCCTTCGCATAGAGTTAATAAGGCCGTTGATTGTGGCCTGTGGAATGTTGTCCCACTACTCTTCAATGGCTGACCTGGAACACGCTGTCATACCTGTAGATCCAGAGCTCAATGGGTGACACATCTGTGATTTATGCAGGCCATGGAAGAACTGGGACATTTTCAGCTTCCAGGAATTGTGTACAGATCCTTGCGGCATGGGCCCATGCTTTATCATGCTGAAACATGAGGTGGTGGCGGCGGATGAATGGCACAACAATGGGCCTCAGGATCTCGTCACGGTATCTCTGTGCATTCAAATTGCCATCGATAAAATACAATTGTGTTCGTTGTCTGTAGCTTATACCTGCCTATACCATAACCCCTTCACCACCATGGGGCACTCTGTTCACAATTTTTACATCATCAAACCACTCGTCCACATGAATCTATACACGTGGATTAATGTGGACGAGGTCAAGACCCTGGTAAGGACAATGAGCAACCAGATGAGCTTCCCTGAGACGGTTTCTGACAGTTTGTGCAGAAATTCTTTAGTTGTGCAAACCCACAGTTTCATCAGCTGTCCTTGTGGCTGGTCTCAGACGATCCCACAGGTGAAGAAGCCGGATGTGGTGGTCCTGGGCTGGCGTGGTTACACATGGTCTGTGGTTGTGAGGTCGGTTGGACGTACTGCCAAATTCTCTAAAACGATTATGGAGGCGACTTATGGTAGAGAAATGAACATTCAATTCTGTGGCAACAACTCTGGTGGACATTCCTGCAGTCAGTATGCCAATTGCACGGTACTTCAAAACTTGAGACATCTGTGGCATTGTGTTGTGTGACAAAACTGCACATTTTAGAGTGGCCTTTTATTGTCCCCAGCACAAGGTGCACCTGTGTAATGATCATGCGGTTTAATCACTTTCTTGATATGCCACACCTGTCAGGTGGATGGATTATCTTGGCAAAGGATTAATGCTCACTAACAGGGATGTAAACACATTTGTGCACAACATTTGAGAGAAATAAGCTTTGTGTGCGTATTGAACGTTTCTGGGATCTTTTATTTCAGCTCATGACACATGGGATCATCACTTTACATGTTGCGTTTTATATTTTAGTTCAGTGTATATAATTAGTGAAAAAGCTACTTTCGATCCTTGTGGAACACCTTTATGTACTTCAAGAAATTCTAACTTCAATCAATATGGCCTGAGTTCTGTTTTCTAAGATAATCATGAAACCATGTGCAGGCGTTAGAACCCAGGCCAATTGAGGACAACTTCTTCAATAAAATAGCATGATCAACAGTATCAAATGCCACAAACAAGGCAGCACAATTCATTTTAGTGTCTAAAGCATTGACAAAATCAATAACAACTAATGTGGTTGCTGTGATAGTGCTGTGCCCTGGCATAAACCGAGATTGAATTATATTCAAAATACCATGCTCAGATGAAAAAGAGCGAAGTTGCTTATTTACCAAATATTTGAGAATCTTAGCTAGACATGGAAGCCTGGAAATGGAACGATAATTACCAAGATCACTACCATACCCGCCCTTATGGAGGGGCAGCTCACTTGAGCAGACCCGGTTCCAATTGGTTAGCCCCTGTGTATTTCTTGGTATTTATAGCAAGTAATGCATAAAGGACTTATTTTTCTGTTAATTGCTGAAATGCAAAAGCTTGACTACAATTTTCCAAGTCAATCTGCAAAATTCCAGTATCAGCATTTAGCCCACTCTTAGACATAGTAGGGTTAGAAACACTTTCAAAAAAATAGTCTGCTGAAATAAAATTACGAACCCAGCACATAATTGTTCAACCAAGTTTCAATAAATTACCAGAATGTCCACGTTGGATTGAGAAGCCAGAATTTCAATAAAATTAATCTTTGAAATCAAACTTCTGGCATTTACATGAACAAATCCAAGACTGCAGCTGTGGGATTTCAGGTCAGATGCAGTCTCTAATACAAGCATGCTATGATCAGTAGGTAACCCCTTATTTGAAAATACCATGGGATTGGTTTGAATTGGTATAGGTACAAGATTGTCTAGAACGGAACAATTGGGCCTATGCCTCGTGTGAGGACATGGATTAAAACAAGAGTCAATGAGGGTTACCTGTTGTGGGCATGCAGTATGATCACAATGCTGATAATTTATGTTTGGGATTACCTGAGTGTAAGTCAATGTCTCAGCGCAGCCTTGAAATGGGAGGTCAGGCACCAAGATGATTTGTATGGACCCCATTTTCTCTATTAGGAATGACGCCTGTATCTTTGTAGTGACTGGGTGTATTGATACACCATCAAAAGTGTAATGAATAACTTCACGATGCTCATAGGTGCACTTCTTTGCGAGGCTTTGGAAACCCCTCCTGGTCTTTGTGGTTGAATGTGTTTAAAATTCACTGCTTGACTGAGGGACCTTACCGATAATTGTATGTGTGGGGTACAGAGATGAGGTAGTCATTAAAAAAATCATGTTAACCACAGTTATTGCAAACAGAGTAAGTCCATGCAACTTATTATGTGTCTTGTTAAGGACATTTCTACTCCTGAACTTAGGCTTGTCATAACAAAGGGGTTGAATACTTACTGACTCAAGACGTTTCAGCTTTTCATTTTATATTAATTTGTAAACATTTCTAAAAACTTAATTCCACTTTGACATTATGGGGTATTCTGTGTAGGCCAGTAACATAACAACTCAATTTAATCCATTTTAATTTCAGGACCTGTTTTCACTTTATTTAGACAGTCAGGACACTTCAAAAAAATAAATAAACTAGAAAAGTAAATTTTTCTAAAGAAAATCTTTGTGCTTGCTAGCTTGTCTTAAAGTATTTAGAATTAAGTGGGCTTGCACGAGCATTGGCTATCTCCTGTTTCTGTAGCATGAGACACATCCCCCAAGAGACACATCCCATTTTTACAGTCTTTGGTATGACTCAACCTTAGAATCTCAGGGCAGAGACTCTAACCACAAGGCCACTGAGTGGTTACCTTTCTCTAGCCCCATCGCTCTGTTCACTGAAACAGTGGCATGGTGACTACTTTGTTATTGTTTGAACTGCATTGCCTGTAGTGGAGTGCACAGTTCCTCAACGTGCCTTTGAATGTGTTCTAATGTCAAAGTCGCATGATGTGGGGATTTACCATACAATGTCAGGTGTTTCTTTAATTTGCATCATTGTCGATAGAGAAATACAAACATGTTTGACACTTGATCAGAGAACACTATGGAAGGTCGTTCAGGTATTCACGTGTCAAAATATCTGCATCAAATAACACTATTTGACATGTAAAATTAATGTTTAATTTGAAGCGTCAAATAACACAATTATATTTTAAATGTTGTGTGCGCTGAATTTGAAAGTGCAAGCCATGTGAATTTGCATTGGCAAAGCTGTAAAAAATTAAATAAAAGCACACACAACAAGCACACACACCAGCCCCTGTTGATGTGTTTACAATACCGCGTTTGTAATAAGCCAGAATTTGTTTGTCCAAATGGGAAAATGACTGAGTAAGCATTTGAAATAAGATCAGGATCAAATCCCAGAGGCCCAAGCAGTTGCACCTGATTATCCTTGTCAAAATACTGAATAATAATGAAGCATTTTGTCACCATCAAGGACAGGTTTGGAAACTGGAGGTAGGCTGTTTAGCTACTATGTTGACTTCGGTTTGCAGTATGACAATGTCACTCACAAATATATTTGATGCAGATGTTATTAGCAAATTCTGGGCTAGCTAGCTAGCTTGGTACCTAGCTAGCTAGCACCGATGCATCCAGCCTGAAAACAATGACCAATAACTGCAGTCATTCTCAATTTTCTTAGCAATGATTTAGGAATAGATGTGACTAAGCAACCTAGCCTGCTAGCTACCTAGCCCTGCTGCCCTAAGCTAGCAGTCATTCAAAAATCATGTTAACCACTATTGTTGCACACAGACTGAGTCCATGCAACGTATTATGTGACTTGTTAAGCACATTTTTACTCCTGAACTTATTTAGGCTTGAATACTTAGACTCGAGACATTCCAGCTTTTCATTTTTAATTGATCTGTAAACATTTCAAAAAACATACTTCCACTTTGACATTATGGGGTATTGTGTGGAGGCCAGTGACAAAAAAATCTCAATTTAATCCATTTTAAATTCAGGCTGTAACACAACAAAATGTAGAAAAAGTCAAGGGGTGTGAATACTTTCTGAAGGCACTGTAGGTGCAGTTTAAAACAGGGGTCTCCAAACATTTCAAAGCCTGAGCTACTTAGAAAAAATGTAAATACATTTATTTTTTAGCTTTCAAATAGGCACATTTTTATTTTCTCCTCTACCCTGCAACTCATCCCCGGGTCCTAGGTGTACAATATATACATTTTCTGTCAATATACCTGGTAACATAATGGTTAATAAACAACCCATAAAATTATATTTAGTATTTTCCAGAGCGACTTACAGAAGCAATTAGGGTTAAGTGCCTTGCTCATTCATCTTAAGATAGCTAGGTGGAACAACCACATACAGTGTATTCGGAAATTATTCCTACCCCTTCCCTTTTTCCAAGTGCAAGTGCTAGTTAGAGCAGAGCAGAGCTTGGACTGGGCTGAGCGGGAGCTGGGAGGGCCAAGAGACCTGAGGTGGCAGAACGGAGTGCTCAGGTTGGGGTGTAGGGTTTGAGCATAGCCTGAAGTTAGGGAGGGGTAGTTCCTCTTGCTGTTCCGTAGGTAAGCACCATGGTCTTGTAGTGAATGCAAGCTTTGACTGTTGGAGACCACTGATTTAAAACATTCTCATACCTACTATATATTTTTAAACAGATTCATCCAAATCCTGATGTTAAAGTTTAAACACTGAGGTAAACACCAATGCTCTATCTTTTGTTTTATGTGTGATGTAAGTGCCTTAATGTTTTTGGACCACAGGAAAAGTAGAATGTTTATCTTTTCTACACCGGTGGCTGGACGGCGTTCGCGCTTGCTGGATGCATCTCCACCTTGCCGTTTGTCGTTATCCGACTGGCCGGTGTTGCCCGGAGTTTGTTTGCCAGGGGAGCCATCTCCTGCCTCTCCTCCCCCATCTGATAGCGGAGTCGAAGGAGCACAGCAAGAGGAGCATGGCGATTTTGGGCAGCTCCATGGTAAGACATTTGAGTTCCTGGTGCAAAAACTATGTCCTATCCCAGAGCTCGAGTAAATGACATTACTAAGCTGCTCCCGAATGTACTACGCCAGGACACGGACATTGATTCTATCGTAATCCATGTGGGTTTTAATGACATTATGAAGGGCAGCTCTGAACAGTTGAAACTGGATTTCAAAGAGCTGATTGACTCTTTGCTAGACACTAATAAAAGACTCATCATATCTGGCCCTGTGCCCTCCCTGAATTGTGGCATTGAACATTTTAGCAGGATTTTTTCTCTTCACAACTGGCTACATTAATATTGCAGTTCAATTGGTGTAACTTTTGTTGACAATTTCGATACCTTTTGGAAACAAAACACATTTTATAAGGAAGATGGGATCCACCCAAATCATTTGGGTTCCTCGATCCTTTCACAGCATTATAAGGCTGCGTTGAGACAATGACTTATCAATGACCCAAGCCCAGCTCAGTTAATCCCTACAATTGTGTCACTGAATCATCATAATGCTTTAGCAAATGTACATTATACTAGGGGCATTGGTAGACACAATGTAAGTAACCTAATTTATGTCCCTCTAACTGCCCTGAATGCCTCTGCTGATCCTAGAGTTATTGCATGCAACAATCATGTGCCTATGAACAAGACTTATGCTAGTAGGAAGTCCACTGTGTGCAGCTCACCCTGCACTAATGTAAGGGATCGGGGGTTGGCTGGGTCTAGACAGAGTCTGACACTTCCCCGATCTACAGAGAGGGGGAGTCATCAGACTCGATCTGGTTCACCTGAGTTCTGAGCACACCTGTCAGTAATTAGTGTAGGATTTAAGGTGTGCTCAGAAGCTCAGTCGGCGCGAGGTATTGTTCCTTTGTGACTTGCTAAGCGTTTTGTTCCGAGAGAGAGAGTTTGTTGTTTTTGATTACCCGTGTTCCGACCTGTGCCTTGTTGTTTGACTCCCCGAATTGCTTAATCCTCTGCTTGTTTATCCCAGTGATTACCATACTCTGACCCTGTGCCTGTGCCCTCGACTACGACTACGCCCACTCCCTTGGTACCTCTGCCTGTCTCTGCCTGGCCCGGTTTTGACCACAGCCCGCCCGACTACGATTAAGCTATTCCCTTGTCTGTACTCTAATAAAGCATCGCAATTCTGCGATTGGATCTTACCACTCTGTCCGAGTATTCATTACAGAATACCTCGCCCCTACCATGGATCCAGCGGAATTACAGAGGCGATGGGAGATGCAGGAGAAACGGATGGATGAACTCCTGCAGCTACTCAACGCTGGTGCGGCGGAAGGCACCACCCCGAGTACGGTCAGTCCTCGTCATGCACCTCCGATTTCTATACCGACAAGGTACGACGGGGAACCTGGCAAATGTCAGGGGTTTCTACTCCAGACGTCCCTGTATATGTCGTATAATCGTACTATGTTTTCCGATGACCGTAGCAGGGTGGATTTCATGATTTCTCTGCTAACGGGTAGAGCACTGTATTGGGCTACTGAGCTTTGGGCAGCTGAGGTCCCCGAGTTGAATGCGGAAGTTCAGTTTAAGAGACTATTTCAAGAGGTGTTCGACCACCCAGTATCTGGGCGTAGCGTGGGAGACCAACTATGCGAACTTCAGCAGGGCCGTCGCACAGTAGCCGACTACGCTTTAGAGTTCCGTACTATAGCAGCCGGTAGCGGATGGAGCGAGACTGCTTTGCTCACCGTTTTCCGAAGAGGGCTGCGCAAAGAAGTACAGACTGAGTTGGCTTGTCGGGGAGATATCACTGCGCTACATGAGTTTATCAACATCGCCGTCTCTATTGATAATCTGATAGTGCAACACAAGGTATCCACAGTCCGGGAGCCCTCGGTCACTGGTCCTACGCAATCGTCAGAGCGGAGGAGAGAATCTGAGGAGGAACCTAGGCAACTGGGACGGTCACCCCTACAGGGTTCGGTGAGACAACAACATCGGCAAGACGGACTATGCCTGTATTGTGGTCAGTCGGGTCATTTCATTCGGCAATGTCCGGTACGACCAAACCGTACCCCAGAATATCGCCTCGGAACTGCCCAACCGGTGAGTGAGACTCATGTTTTCAACATCACATCTAAACAAATGTATGTGCCAATTACCTTATCTGTTGGAGAGAGAGTGCGCCGATTGGAAGGTCTTATTGATTCCGGGGCGGCTGCCAGTTTTATGGATGTGGGTCTCGCTGAGGAATTGGGAGTTCAACTTATCCCAATTCAACCTCCCCTGCGAGTCAACGCGCTAGACGGTGAGCCCATGGGGACTGGGTTCATTACGCACCGTACCGAGGAAACAAAGTTACAAGTGGGCTCCCTGCACCATGAGAACATCATTCTGTTCGTCATCTCCGCTCCACGGGAGCCGCTAGTCCTCGGCCACCCCTGGCTCGTTACCCATGATCCGGTCATCTCCTGGAAATCTGGCGATATCACGGCTTGGAGTGAGGTATGTAGGGCAGAGTGCCTCATTTTACCTTGCAAAACGTCTACTGTGGAGGATGCGCAGGGTGCGGTGTCTACTGTTGTTCCTACAGAGTACCAGGATTACGCGCAGGTGTTCTCCAAGGAGAGGGCTACCGTGTTACCACCGCATCGGGCCTGGGATTGTGCAATTGATCTGCTATCCGGGGCTACACCTCCTCGCGGAAGAATCTACCCCTTGTCACAGCCGGAACGAGAATCAATGAGCAAGTATATTGATGAGGCACTACAGCAAGGGGCCATTCGCCCATCTACGTCTCCCGCCGCATCCAGTTTTTTCTTTGTTAAGAAAAAGGATGGCGGACTGCGTCCTTGTATAGACTATTGAGGTTTGAACGATATTACCATTAAAAATCGTTACCCCCTTCCTTTGATTCCAGCAGCCCTCGAGCAAGTGGGGCAGGCCTCCATCTACAGTAAACTGGACCTCAGGAGTGCGTACAATCTGGTGCGCATTAGAGAAGGGGATGAATGGAAGACTGCCTTCATCACCCATCGAGGACATTATGAATATTGTGTCATGCCCTATGGACTTACTAACGCGCCCTCTGTGTTAAAGGCGTTCATGAATGACATTTTCAGGGACTTGATTGATCGCTTTGTCATAGTGTACATTGATGACATCCTAATCTACTCTAACTCTCTGAGTGAACATGTGTCCCATGTACGACAGGTTCTGGACCGACTCCGACAACACTCTCTGTTCGTGAAGGCCGAAAAAATTGAATTCCATGTCACTACGATTTCCTTCCTTGGGGCCATACTCACTCCCGACGGGGTAAAACTGGATGAATCCAAGGTGCAAGCTGTACGAGACTGGCCTCAACCCCAGACGGTGAAGGAGCTCCAGAGATTCTTGGGGTTTGCCAATTACTATAGACGGTTTGTGCGTAATTTCAGCACAACCGCAGCTCCCCTGTCGGCGATGACCAGCTACAAGGGTTGTGGTCTGAAATGGACGGAGGGGGCAGTGCGGGCTTTTGAGACATTGAAACAACGCTTTACCACCGCTCCCATTTTATGCCAGCCGGATCCTACCTTGCCGTTTATCGTGGAGGTGGACGCCTCGGAGGTTGGAGTTGGAGCCGTGCTATCCCAGGGCCAAGGTGAGCCGCCTAAATCACGACCCTGTGCTTTTTTTTCTAAGAAGCTGAATCCGGCCGAGCAGAACTACGACGTGGGAAATCGTGAATTACTGGCGGTGAAGTTAGCACTGGAGGAGTGGAGACATTGGCTGGAGGGAGCAGATCATCCGTTCCAAGTGCTCACGGACCACCGCAATCTGGAGTATCTTCACAGTGCTAAACGACTGAACTCCCGACAGGCAAGGTGGTCTTTATTCTTCAACCATTTCCAATTCACTGTCTCTTATATTCCCGGGTCCAAGAATTGTAAGGCATTGCGCTTTCCCGACGGTTCGAGCGCGCGGAAAGACCCGTGGAACCTATCCTCCCCATGAGTTGCCGTGCTGGTCCTGTGAGGTGGGCTATCGATGACACTATTCAGGAGAGCCTACAAGCGGAACCAGCCCCTCCAGAAACACCGGTGTCTAAGGTGTTTGTACCAGCTCCGCTTCGACCTCAACTGATGGAATGGTGCCACACGTCGCTGGGATCTGGTCATCCCGGAATCACTCGAACTGCACGACTCATCAGCCGAAAATACTGGTGGGATTCCCTCACAGATGACGTCAGAGACTATGTCTTATCCTGTCCAGTATGTGCTCAGTCCAAGGTACCTCGTGCACTACCGGAGGGTAAGCTGATGCCATTGCCAACTCCTCAACGACCCTGGTCGCACATTGCAATGGACTTTGTTACAGACCTACCAGACTCAGAGGGCCATACTGTAATCCTCGTGGTCATCGATCGATTCTCCAAGATGTGCTGGTTAGTACCCATGACCCGTTTGCCTAACGCCACTCAGATGGCTGAGACAATGTTTAACCAGGTGTTCCGGCAGTTTGGTGTCCCGGAGGATATTGTTTCCGACCGGGGACCCCAGTTTGTATCCCGGGTATGGAAGGCCTTCTGCGAACGCTTGGGCATCTCGGTTAGCCTAACCTCCGGATATCATCCCCAGGCCAATGGGCAGACAGAACGGCTCAACCAGGAAATTGGGAAGTATCTACGGCAACAATGTTCGCGGCAGCCGCAAGAGTGGAGCCGATTCCTTCCTTGGGTAGAGTATGCTCAGAACTCACTCATTCACACCTCCCTACGCCTAACGCCCTTCCAGTGTGTTCTAGGGTATCAATCACCCCTGTTCCTGTGGGATACCGCATCAGGGATGGTACCGGCGGTGGACGAGTGGTTCCGTCGGAGTGCGCAGGTCTGGGAGACGGCCCATCAACATCTCAGTCAGGCCTCACAACAGCAAAAGACCTACGCCGACCGACGCCGGAGACCTAATCCCACTTATCAACCCGGGCAACGAGTGTGGCTGTCTACCCGGGACCTGCGGTCCTGTCACCTACCGTCTGTTACTCCCTCGACACTACAGGATAAACCCTACGTTCCACGTCTCCCTGTTGAAACCTGTCCACTATAGCCCGATGTACCCCACAATCGCTCAACAACCTACTACACCACCTTTGGAGGATGAACAGGACACCACCTACACAGTCCACGAGATACTGGAGTCAAGACGGAGACGAGGGGGCATCGAATATCTCGTGGACTGGGAGGGATATGGACCTGAGGAACAGTCCTGGGTCCCGGCTAAGGACATACTGGATCCCGCTCTCAAGGCCACTTTCCACGCTGAGCACCCAGATCATCCAGGACCCCGACCCAGAGGAAGACCACCCGGTAGAGGTAGAAGGCCGTCAGGAGCCGGCCCTGGGGAGGGGGATACTGTAAGGGATCGGGGGTTGGCTGGGTCTAGACAGAGTCTGACACTTCCCCGATCTACTTACATCTGTAAGTCACTCTGGATAAGAGCGTCTGCTAAATGACTAAAATGTAAATGTAAAAATATAATTTACAGAAAATACAGAAATGCCAGTGGTGGAGGTGTTGCTGTTTATATTCAGAACCACATTCCTGTACAGATTAGACAGGATCTCATGTTAAATACTGTTGAAGTAATATGGCTACAGGTTCATCTGCCTCACCTAAAGCCAATTATTGTGGAATACTGCTATAGATGACCAAGTGCTAACAGTCAGTATCTGGATAAAATGTGTGAAATGCTTGATAATGTATGTGATATCATCAGAGGAATATTTTCTGGGTGATTTAAATATTGACTGGCTTTCATATAGTAGGCATATCTAGGAAAACAAACGTTCTAAAGACTGGGCCTAATATAGTGTATAAGAGGTCATACAATACGTTTTGTAGTGATTCTTATGTTGTTGATGTAAAGAATATGTGTTGGTCCGTGATGTGTAATGAATAGCAAACAGACGTTGCACTTGACATATTTATGAAATTGCTTATCCAAGTTACTAATAAGCATGCACCCATTAACCTCTTAAGAATCACACCGTTCTTTTCCATTTCTGCCTATAATGACATACCTAAATCGAACTGCCTGTAGCTCAGGACCTGAAGCAAGGATATGCATACTATTTGAAAGGAAACACTTTGAAGTTTGTGGAAAAGTAAAATTAATGTAGGAGAACATAACATAATAGATCTGTTAAAACATAAAACAAACAAAAAAACATATGTTTTCTATTTGTATTTTTGTTGCATCATCTTTGACATATAACAAATAAAAGCCATAGATTCAGATAGGAAGCTGGAGGTAATGTATTTGTTGTCCACAAGAGGTCATCAGTGTATGTGCAAAGTGTCAGACTGATACCTTCAAGAATGAGCGAGCTACATAACATTTAGTATGAAGTCACCCAGGTGTCCCTCAAGAGTTTGTCCAAATGTACCCAAGTGGCCTCCAAGTGGCTGAATTGGTAAATTGATACATTTCAAGTACATAACTATAGAGAACATACAAAAATGCTATGGTAATAAAAAATACAAGTTTACACACTCCCAGGAATGTCATACATGATGGATCATTAGCTTCCCTACATAAGACACTAACCTTCACACATCTAGATGGCCGGGCAGGGTGGGTGTGGAGCCAGAGACAGCAGCAGGGGTCTGACTGAATGAACCAGTTTCTACTGGAGGACTTGAATGTGGTCTCTTTGGTGTTGGCTCCCAGAGGTCATCTGAGTCAGAGTCTCTAGCATTAAATATATACATTTTTTAAAATCAGTAAGAACTCAAGTTTACTATTACTTATTTTATTGAACCTGTATTTTAGCAGTTGGTGAACCTTGCATCAATACTTTTACGGATGAGCCCTGCATCAATACATCAAATAAACAACATATATTTATATACATATACAGTGGGGAGAACAAGTATTTGATACACTGCCGATGTTGCAGCTTTTCCTACTTACAAAGCATGTAGAGGTCTGTAATTTTTATCATAGGTACACTTCAACTGTGAGAGACGGAATCTAAAACAAAAATCCAGAAAATCACATTGTATGATTTTTAAGTAATTAATTTGATTTGCACAACATGCATACCACTTTGAAGATGCAAAATATTTTTTATTGTGATTTTTTTTTTTTTTTTTACTGAGAACTTTAGCGTGCATAACTATTCACCCACCGAAAGTCAATACTTTGTAGAGCCACCTTTTGCAACAATTACAGCTGCAAGTATCTTGGGGTATCTCTCTATAAGCTTGGCACATCTAGCCACTGGGATTTTTGCCCATTCTTCAAGGCAAAACTGCTCCAGCTCCTTCAAGTTGGTGTACAGCAATCTTTAAGTCATACCACAGATTCTCAATTGGATTGATGTCTGAGCTTTGACAAGGCCATTCCAAGACATTTAAACGTTTCCCTTTAAACCCCTCGAGTGTTGCTTTAGCAGTATGCTTAGGGTCATTGTTCTGCTGGAAGGTGAACCTCTGTCCCAGTCTCAAATCTCTGGAAAACTGAAACAGGTTTCCCTCAAGAATTTCACTGTATTTAGCGTCATCCATCATTCCTTCAATTCTGACCAGTTTTCCAGTCCCTTTCGATAAAAAACATCCCTACAGCATGATGCTGCCACCACCATGCTTCCCTGTGGGGATGGTGTTTTCAGGGTGATGAGAGGTGTAGGGTTTGCGCCAGATACAACGTTTTCCTTGATAGCCAAAAAGCTCAATTTTAGTCTCATCTGACCAGAGTACCTTCTTCCATATGTTTGGGGAGTCTCCCACATGGCTTTTGGCGAACACCAAACGTGTTTGTTTATTATTTTCTTTAAGCAATGGCTTTTTTCTGGCCACTCTTCCGTAAAGCCCAGCTCTGTGGAGTGTACGGCTTAAAGTGGTCCTATGGAGCTTTGCAGCTCCTTCAGGGTTATCTTTGGTCTCTTTGTTGCCTCTCTGATTAATGCCCACCTTGCCTGGTCCGTGATTTTTGGTGGGCTGCCCTTTCTTGGCAGGTTTGTTGTGGTGCCATATTCTTTCCATTTTTTAATAATGGATTTAATGGTGCTCTGTGGGATGTTCAAAGTTTCTGATATTTTTTTATAACCCAACCCTGATCTGTACTTCTCCACAACTTTGCCCCTGACCTGTTTGGAGAGCTCCTTGGTCTTCATGGTGCTGCTTGCTTGGTGGTGCCCCTTGCTTAGCGGTGTTGCAGACTCTGGGGCCTTTCAGAACAGGTGTATATATACTGAGATCATGTGACACTTACATTGCACACAGGTGGACTTTATTTAACTAATTATGTGACTTCTGAAGGTAATTGGTTGCACCAGATCTTATTTAGGGGCTTCATAGCAAAGGGGGTGAATACATACAGTGAGGGAAAAAGTATTTGATCCCTTGCTGATTTTGTACGTATGCCCACTGACAAAGAAATGATCAGTCTATAATTTTAATGGTAGGTTTATTTGAACAGTGAGAGACAGAATAACAACAAAAAAATCCAGAAAAACTCATGTCAAAAATGTTATAAATTGATTTGCATTTAAATGAGGGAAATAAGTATTTGACCCCCTCTCAATCAGAAAGATATCTGGCTCCCATGTGTCTTTTATACAGGTAACGAGCTGAGATTAGGAGCACACTCTTAAAGGGAGTGCTCCTAATCTCAGCTTGTTACCTGTATAAAAGACACCTGTCCACAGAAGCAATCAGTCAGATTCAAAACTCTCCACAATGGCCAAGACCAAAGAGCTCTCCGAGGATGTCAGGGACAAGATTGTAGACCTACACAAGGCTGGAATGGGCTACAAGACCATCGCCAAGCAGCTTGGTGAGAAGGTGACAACAGTTGGTGCGATTATTCGCAAATGGAAGAAACACAAAAAAACTGTCAATCTCCCTCGGCCTGGGGCTCCATGCAAGATCTCACCTCGTGGAGTTGCAATGATCATGAGAACGGTGAGGAATCAGCCCAGAACTACACGGGAGCATCTTGTCAATGATCTCAAGGCAGCTGGGACAAACGTCACCAAGAAAACAATTGGTAACACACTACGCCGTGAAGGACTGAAATCCTGCAGCGCCCGCAAGGTCTCCCTGCTCAAGAAAGCACATATACAGGCCCATCTGAAGTTTGCCAATGAACATCTGAATGATTCAGAGGAGAACTGGGTGAAAGCGTTGTGGTCAGATGAGACCAAAATGGAGCTCTTTGGCATCAACTCAACTCGCCATGTTTGGAGGAGGAGGAATGCTGCCTATGACCCCAAGAACACCATCCCCACCGTCAAACATGGAGGTGGAAACATTATGCTTTGGGGGTGTTTTTCTGCTAAGGGGACAGGACAACTTCACCGCATCAAAAGGACGATGGACGGGGCCATGTACCGTCAAATCTTGGGTGAGAACCTCCTTCCCTCAGCCAGGGCATTGAAAATGGGTCGTGGATGGGTATTCCAGCATGACAATGACCCAAAACACACGGCCAAGGCAACAAAGGAGTGGCTCAAGAAGAAGCACATTAAGGTCCTGGAGTTGCCTAGCCAGTTTCCAGACCTTAATCCCATAGAAAATCTGTTGAGGGAGCTGAAGGTTCGAGTTGCCAAACGTCAGCCTCAAAACCTTAATGACTTGGAGAAGATCTGCAAAAAGGAGTGGGACAAAATCCCTCCTGAGATGTGTGCAAACCTGGTGGCCAACTACAAGAAACGTCTGACCTCTGTGATTGCCAACGAGGGTTTTGCCACCAAGTACTAAATTATGTTTTGCAGAGGGGTCAAATACTTATTTCCCTCATTAAAATGCAAATCAATTTATAACAATTTTGACATGCGTTTTTCTGGATTTTTTTGTTGATATTCTGTCTCTCACTGTTCAGATAAACCTACCATTAAAATTATAGACTGATCATGTCTTTGTCAGTGGGCAAACGTACAAAATCAGCAGGGGATCAAATACTTTTTTCCCTCACTGTATGCACGCACCACTGTCACGATCGTTACAGGAAGCGGACCAAGGCGCAGCGTGATAGACGTACATACTTTATTCAGTACTTAACACGAATAAAACAACAAACGAAACGATACGTGAAGTCCTAGGTTATACACAAAACCTTAACGGAACAAGATCCCACAACCTAACATGCCAAAAGGCTGCCTAATTATGGTCCCTAATCAGAGACAACGAGCTACAGCTGTCTCTGATTGGGAACCACACTGGCCAACATAGAAACTAAACGATCTAGAACAAAAACCAATGAAAACTAAACATAGAAAATGCACACCCTGGCTCAACAATTAAGAGTCCCCAGAGCCAGGGCGTGACAGTACCCCTGGCTCTGGCCGGACCGGGCTGACGACGCGCACCACTGGCTTGGTGCGGGGAGCAGGAACAGGCCGGACCGGGCTGGCGACGCGCACCACTGGCTTGATATCAGTAAGTCCAGTTGCAGAGGGAGGTGTTTAGTCCCAGGGTCCTTAGCTTAGTGATGAGCTTTGAGGGCACTATGATGTTGAACGCTGAGCTGTAGTCAATGAATAGCATTCTCACGTAGGTCTTCCTTTTGTCCATGTGGGAAAGGGCAGTGTGGAGTGCAATAGAGATTGCGTCATCTGTGGATCTGTTGGGGCAGGTATGCAAATTGGAGTGGGTCTTGGGTTTCTGGGATAATGGTGTTGATGTGAGCCATGACCAGCCTTTCAAAGCACTTCACGGCTACAGACGTGAGTGCTACAGGTCGGCAGTCATTTATGCAGGTCACCCTGGTGTTGTTGGGCACAGGGACTATGGTGGTCTGCTTGAAACATGTTGGTATTACAGACTCAGTCAGGGACGGGTTGAAAATGTCAATGAAGACACTTGCCAGTTGGTCAGCGCGTGCTCGGAATACACGTCCTGGTAATCCGACTGGCCCTGCAGCCTTGTGAATGTTGACCTGTCTAAAGGTCTTACTCACATCGGCTATGGAGAGCGTGATCACACAGTCGTCCGGAACAGCTAGTGCTCTCATGCATGCTTCAGTGTTGCTTGCCTCGAAGGGCGCACAGAAGTCATTTAGCTCATCTGGTAGGCTCTTCTCACTGGGCAGCTCGCAGCTGTTCTTCCCTTTGTAGTCCATAATAGTTTGCATGCCCTGCCACATCCGACGAGCGTCGGAGCCGGTGTAGTAGGATTCAATCTTAGTCCTGTATTGATGCTTTGCGGGATTTCTTATAAGCATTCGGGTTAGAGTCCCGCTCCTTGAAAGTGGCAGCTCTACCCTTTAGCTCAGTGAGGATGTTGCTTGTAATCCATGGCTTCTGGTTGGGGTAACCATGTACGGTCACTGTGGGGATGACTTCATCGATGCACTTACTGATGAAGCCAGTGACTGATGTGGTGTACCTCACAGTGCCATCGGAAGAATCTCGGAACATATTCCAGTCTGTTCTAGCAAAACAGTCCTGTAGCTTAGCATCTGCGTCATCTGACCACTTCTGTATTGAGCGAGTCACTGGTACTTCCTGCTTTAGTTTTTGCTTGTAAGCAGGAATCAGGAGGATAGAGTTATGGGCAGATTTGCCAAATGGAGGGCGAGGGAGAGCTTTGTACGCATCTCTGTGTGTGGAGTAAAGGTGGTCTAGAGTTTTTTTTTCCCTCTGGTTAAACATGTAACATGCTGGTAGAAATTAGGTAGAACGGATTTAAGTTTCCCTGCATTAACGCCCCCGGCCACTAGGAGTGCCGCCTATGGGTGAGCATTTTCTTGTTCGCTTATGGCCTTATACAGCTCGTTGAGTGCGGTCTTAGTGCCAGCATTGGTTTGTGGTGGTAAATAGACAGCTACGAAAAATATAGATGAAAACTCTCTTGGTAAATAGTGTGTTCTACAGCTTATCATGAGATACTCTACCTCAGGCGAGCGAAACCTCGAGATTTCATTAGTATTAGATTTTGTGCACCAGCTGTTATTGACAAATAGACACAGACCGCCACCCCTTGTCTTACCGGAGAAAGCTGTTCTGTCTTGCCTATGCATGGAAAACCCAGCCAGCTGTATGTTATCCATGTCGTCGTTCATCCACGACTCGGTGAAACATAAGATAATACCATTTTTAATGTCCCGTTGGTAAGATAGTCTTGATCGGAGCGCATCCAGTTTATTATTCAATGATTGCACGTTGGCTAATAGGACTGATGGTAGAGGCGGGTTGCCCACTCGCCGTCGGATTCTTACAAGGCAACCCGACCTACGACTCATATATCTCTGTCTATTCTTCATGCAAATGACAGGAATTTGGACCTTGTCCGGTGTCTGATTGCACGTTGACTAATAGGACTGATGGTAGAGGCGGGTTACCCACTTGCCATCATATTCTTACAAGGCACCCCGACATACGACTCATATATCTCCATCTCTTCTTCATGTGAAAGGCGGGGATTTGGGCCTTGTCCGGTGTCTAAAGTAAATCCTTGGCGTCCGACTCGTTAAAGAACAAATCTTCGTCCAGTACGATGTGAGTATTCGCTGTTCTGATATCCAGAAGCTCTTTTCGGACATAAGAGACGGAAACATTATGTACAAAATAAGTTACAAATAACACTAAAAAACACAGCCATCTCCTCCGGTGCCATTATACACACACGTACACATAGATTTTGTGTTGTAGATAAGTGGTAGTGGAGTAGGGGCCTGAGGGCACATACTTAATGTGTTTTGAAATCTGTTATGAATGTATTGTAATGTTTTTTAAATTGTATAACTGCCTTGGCATCCATAATAAATACAAATACAAATAATGGGGATCCCAAATAAATACAAGTACAAATAGAAAATGCTCAGGCACTATTTAAAACAAAATTAAAATAAAAAAGCTTATTCAGATTCAGAAGGGTTCTATGTAGAACCCTTTCTGCCTTCCAAAGAATCCTTTACAAACAATAATCAAGAACTCTTTCTTCCAAAAATGGTTCTTAGGATGTTAAAGGTTCTAGGTAGAACCGTTTGCCTTACAAAGAATTCTCGTCTTCCAAAAAGGGTTCTTCAGATGAACCCTATCCCTCCGCAAAGAACCCTTTTGGAACCCTTTTTTCGAAGAGATTCGAAGATTTCTTAGAGAATGGCTGTTATTTGAAATTACATAGGCCGGGATTCAATCCAATCGCACTTTTAGGCAATACAGCTTTTAAAGGCAATATTACTGTGTTCGCGTAGATAGCATTAATTAAAGGTAAATGTTGCAGATGTCGGTTCAATTGGAAATTACCTTTAAATGTTAAACGCACTATAGCACGGTTTCAGATTGTATCCTGGCCTTCCTGTATATTATTTTCAATCAAAAGCAAATTTGCTGACAATGAAGGAAAGACAGGCTATGATAGATGAAGCTCCTTCATGTATTTTTCGTACCTTATTGCAGTATTCTGACTAAGGCCTCGATTAAATCAGATCGAGCGTTAACCGGGTTTGGCAGACATCCGCATAGAGGATGATTTGACTGTGTTGGAGGTGTAACTGTGGTATAAGTCGGGGTCTCAACTTACTGTTGAGAAATAGAAAAGTAGAATACACAAAGTTCCGTTTCAAAATGTGGTAGTGCATCAGCAGTTTTCCACTTCTTATGTCAGTCACTCAATTGTTTTAAGTTGCTAGGTAAGGTATTCTAGCCAGCTATCTAAACCTTGTAGTAGGCCTAATCATCACCAAATTACCAACCGGGCAAGCAGGGCATGTGCTCAGGGGCCCTGAACTCCAGGAGGCCTCCATTTAACAAATGACCAATGTTCCTTCTAAGCTGCTCGCGCACGTGATTGAACTTCATTCAACTTTCTAGAGTTTTCCCCTTTAGTTAACGTTCTCAACGTTTTGCTCTACAGCGGCAATTGTGGTCGAATCAACGCAATATTAGCCACTTTCAATGTAACATACCGAAACAAAACGAACTATGCAAGAATGCATTGGAGTAGGATCTATTGCATTGACAGGCACGACACAGGCCTGTACTCTACACAGACCGGTGCGCCATAACCAATCAGAGCTGCAGTAGGCCTATATGCAAATGGCCATTGCCAGATATGGATCTGTGCCATTCACTTTGAACTGGACTGTGCTTATAGCATGAGCGGACGCGAGTAGACGCGTGTCTTTTGATATCAAAGTGAGAGCTGCATGTAGCCACCTGCGCACATTTGTTCATATTCTTTGCTAGTTAGTGAGTTATTAGCCCAGTTATAGCTAATTTCTAGTCAACAATGGGGGCATGGTCGCTTCCAAGAAGTGCAAAGAATCTGTGCATTTCTAGCCATCTTTGAAAAGTGAGTCAGGTAAAGAGCTTTTTTTATGTCTTAAAGGGGCAATGTTGTATTTTGAGAGGGTCTTGAATAAGCTAAGTAGCCAATAGGCATAATTTGTCTGTTTCTCTCGAATAAGGGTATGGGAATAATTATTTTATTTTGTAAAGTAGTTTCTTGCATCAAACAACACAACATTTTCAGTCACCTCCTTGTCTGAAGGTCAAGTGGATAAACAGGTTAATGTCAAGCCCTGTGGCAAAATGTGTAGAATTGCAGGAAATTAACTTTAACACCGCAAAATAATGATCCACTGCCAAGAGAGGCAAGAGAACATTTTTCCCACAAGGTGGGGGGGCCCCCAACCAAATGTAGTTTAGAGCCCCCAAAAGGTTGAGAACTTATAAAGCTGCTGCATGAACTTCTAAGATGGCAGCATGGGATTTGTCAGATTATAAAGTTGGATGGTTTTGTTGCATCCAATGGCAGTGTTGGCGATAAAGAGCCGCTTGCAGATTTGATAGCTCTAACGCAGTTACACCTCCAACACCGCCAAAACAACCACTTTATGGGTGTCGGCTATCTGATAGAATCTAGCCCTTACTATCAATTTCTTGAAAGGCCTGAAGCCACAGATGACTAATACCCTATTTGCACGGGACTAGTATTACTAGAGAATGTTGGTTATGCAATTATTACTCATTGAATGTCTGTTATTCCAGAGGACGATTTGGACAGAATTCGTTTTTTCCAAACTGCCCCCTGTAATTCTTTCTGTTTTTTACTGATGTATTTTGTGATGTTCAATTAATTTGCGTATAAACGTATAAACAAAAGCATTCACCGTGAAAGTTGATACATGTAGGCCCTTCATATACAGTTGGGAGAACAAGTATTTGATACACTGCCGATTTTGCAGGTTTTCCTACTTACAAAGTATGTAGAGGTCTGTCATTTTTATCATAGGTACACTTCAACTGTGAGAGACGGAATCTAAAACAAAAATCCAGAAAATCACATTGTATGATTTTTAAGTAATTAATTTGCATTTTATTGCATGACATAAGTATTTGATACATCAGAAAAGCAGAACTTAATATTTGGTGCAGAAACCTTTGTTTGCAATTACAGAGATCATACTTTTCCTGTAGGTCTTGACCAGGTTTGCACACACTGCAGCAGGGATTTTGGCCCACTCCTCCATACAGAACTTCTCCAGATTCTTCAGGTTTCGGGGATGTCGCTGGGCAATACGGACTTTCAGCTCCCTCCAAAGATTTTCTATTGGGTTCAGGTCTGGAGACTGGCTAGGCCACTCCAGGACCTTGAGATGCTTCTTACGGAGCCACTCCTTTGTTGCCCTGGCTGTGTGTTTCGGGTCGTTGTCATGCTGGAAGACCCAGCCACGACCCATCTTCAATGCTCTTACTGAGGGAAGGAGGTTGTTGGCCAAGATCTCGCGATACATGGCCCCATCCATCCTCCACTCAATACGGTGCAGTCGTCCTGTCCCCTTTGCAGAAAAGCATCCCCAAAGAATGAAGTTTCCACCTCCATTCTTCACGGTTGGGATGGTGTTCTTGGGGTTGTACTCATCCATCTTCTTCCTCCAAACACGGCGAGTGGAGTTTAGACCAAAAAGCTCTATTTTTGTCTCATCATACCACATGACCTTCTCCCATTCCTCCTCTGGATCATCCAGATGGTCATTGGCAAACTTCAGATGGGCCTGGACATGCGCTGGCTTGAGCATGGGGACCTTGCGTGCGCTGCAGGATTTGAATCCATGACGGCGTAGTGTGTTACTAATGGTTTTCTTTGAGACTGTGGTCCCAGCTCTCTTCAGATCATTGACCAGGTCCTGCCGTGTAGTTCTGGGCTGATCCCTCACCTTCCTCATGATCATTGATGCCCCACGAGGTGAGATCTTGCATGGAGCCCCAGACCGAGGGTGATTGACCGTCATCTTGAACTTCTTCCATTTTCTAATAATTGCACCAACAGTTGTTGCCTTCTCACCAAGCTGCTTGCCTGTTGTCCTGTAGCCCATCCCGGCCTTGTGCAGGTCTACAATTTTATCCCTGATGTCCTTACACAGCTCTCTGGTCTTGGCCATTGTGGAGAGGTTGGAGTCTGTTTGATTGAGTGTGTGGACAGGTGTCTTTTATACAGGTAACGAGTTCAAACAGGTGCAGTTAATACAGGTAATGAGTGGAGAACAGGAGGGCTTCTTAAAGAAAAACTAACAGGTCTGTGAGAGCCGGAATTCTTACTGGTTGGTAGGTGATCAAATACTTATGTCATGCAATTAAATGCAAATTAATTACTTAAAAATCATACAATGTGATTTTCTGGATTTTTGTTTTAGATTCCGTCTCTCACAGTTGAAGTGTACACTATGATAAAAATGACAGACCTCTACATGCTTTGTAAGTAGGAAAACCTTCAAAATCTGCAGTGTATCAAATACTTCTTCTCCCCACTGTATAGGCTATCCGCAGCACTTCGTTCAATTTATCGATTCAGTTATTATTTTCTTGCTCAAACCACAAGCAGAACCTGCCAAACTCAGACATTTCTCTCAAAACACAGGAATGTCAATTTGCATGGGACTAGTATTATCAAGGACTTTGGAGTTTGCCAAAAAACAGTAGGTTATTCTGGCTGGAATTGTTACTCTCCTGCCATCTAAAAATTACTGACATGGCAGACTTGATTAATTTTACCAGTGGAGGTCCAGGAATGTAATTATTACCAGATCAGTTCGATCATTTTAATCCCATGCTAATCGGCCATGACAATGATTTTTATCAGGCACGAGAGTCACAATTCCAGCATAAAAAACCTACTGTTTTTAAGTGAACTCCCTGGTCCTTTGATCATTCTAGTCCCGTCTGAATTGACATGTCAGTGTTTCATGCAAATTACAAACATTTTGCGCAGTAAACATTTCCTAGGTAATTTCCGAGTTTATAACTTTGCATTGTGCAAAGAAATTGCACGTGTGACCAGAATAAATAATGGAAGCCCTTGAGGCTTTTTCTAGTTTCCTTGGCATGGACCCCTGCGTATCAACTTCTGTCGTCAGAAAGATCAAATCAATCAGAAGAGCCAGGTCTCGCAAGCTTCTGAGATGGACCACCTTCATGACTGCTTCAGATTTGCCTGCTCTGCTCCTATACATAAACTCTGAACAGGCAATTTTGATAGATGTGGTGTCACTTTGCTTAATGACTGTATTATTATGTAGTGTAGAAGCATGTTCTGGGAAACTGATGTCCTACAAAACTTTGAAGACATTGACTGGTACCTTAATTTCAGAATGTCACAAGCAGCTTTCCAAAATCTACAGTGCCTTTGGAAAGTATTCAGACCCCTTGACTTTTTCCACATTTTGTTACGTTACAGCCTTATTCTAAAATGGATTTTAAAAAAAATAATCCTCAGCAATCTACACACAATACCCCATAATTATAAAGCGAAAACAGGTTTACAGAACATTTTGCTAATTTATTAAAAATAAAAAATAAAAATACCTTATTTACATAAGTATTCAGACCTTTTGTTATGATAATCGAAATTGAGCTCAGGTGCATCCTGTTTCCATTGATCATCCTTGAGATGTTTCTACAACTTGATTGGAGTCCACCTGTGGTAAATTCAATTGATTGGACATGATTTGGAAAGGCACACACCTGTCTATATAAGATCCCGCAGTTGACACTGCATGTCAGAGCAAAAACCAAGCCATGAGGTCGAAGGAATTGTCCTTAGAGCTCCAAGACAGGATTGTGTCGAGGCACAGATCTGGGGAAGGGTACCAAACATTACTGCAGCATTGAAGGTCCCCAAGAACACAGTGGCCTCCATCATTCTTTAATGGAAGAAGTTTGGAACCACCAAGACTCTTTCTAGAGCTGGCCGCCCGGCCAAACTGGGCAATCGAGGGAGAAGGGCCTTGATCGGGGATGTGATCAAGAACCCGATGGTCACTCTGACAGAGCTCTAGAGTTCCTCTGTGGAGATGGAAGAACATTCCAGAAGGACAACCATCTCTGCAGCACTCCACCAATCAGGCCTTTATGGTAGAGTGGCCAGACGGAAGCCACTCCTCAGTAAAAGGCACATGACAGCCCGCTTGGAGTTTGCCAAAAGGCACCTGAAGACTTTCAGACCATGAGAAACAAGATTCTCTGGTCTGATGAAACCAAGATTGAACTCCTTGGCTTGAATGCGAAGCGTTACGTCTGGAGGAAACCTGGCACCATCCCAATGGTGAAGCATGGTGATGGCAGCATCATGCTGTGGGGATGTTTTTCAGCGACAGGGACTGGGAGACTAGTCAGGATTGAGGGAAAGATGAACGGAGCACAGTACAGAGAGATTCTTGATGAAAACCTGCTCCAGAGCGCTCAGGACCTCAGACTGGGGCCATGGTTCACCTTCCAACAGGACAGCGACACTAAGCACACAGCCAAGACAACGCAGGAGTGGCTTCATGACAAGTCTCTGAATGTCTTTGAGTGGCCCAGCCAGAGCCCGGACTTGAACCCGATCAAACATTTCTGGAGAGACCTCAAAAGAGCTGTGCAGCAACGCTCCCCATCCAACCTGACAGAGCTTGAGAGGATCTGCAGAGAACAATGGGAGTAACTCCCCAAATACAGGTGCACCAAGCTTGTAGCATCATACCAAAGAAGACTGGATGCTGTAATCACTGTCAAAGGTGTTTAAACAACGTACTGAGTAAAGGGTCTGAATGCTTATGTAAATGTGATATTTCCCTTTTTTCATTTTTAATAAATTAGCAAAAAAATCTAAAAACCTGTTTTTGGTTTGTCATTATGGTGTATTGTGTGTAGATTGATGAGGGAGGGAAAAACACTTGTAATCAGTTTTAGAATAAGGCTGTAACGCAACAAAATGTGGAAAAAGTCAAGGGGTCTGAATACTTTCCGAAGGCACTGTATGTGACCAGCTTCGCGTGCACATAAACCCCAAAACCACTGGTACAGTGTGCTGCTGCAGGGACTAGTGGATCACACCTACAAGGTCATGGACTTTGACGTCGGTTGGCCAGGGAAGTGCCCTGATGCTTTTGTTTTTGAGAGTTCTGATCTGTGCCAAAAGCTGAAGAATGGCACTTTCTTCCCCCAACTCACCAACAACGTACAAGGTGTTGACATACCTGTTCTAATCGTTGCCTACAGCCTGAACACAAACATCATGAAGCCATTCCAAGACGGTGTAGCAAGGGGACCACAGAAACTGTTCAATGAATGCTTGAGCAGTGCTCGCATTCATGTCGAGCATGCTTTTGGTCATCTAAAGGGTCGCTGGTGCTCCATAATGACGAGAAACGACTCTCATACTCAAAATGTTAAATGCATTGTAGTAGCCTGCATTGTATTACACAACTTCTGTGAAACATGGAATCTGGAGTTCCATTCCCAGTTCCACCCAGAAGAGGACAACCCACCTGAGCAGCCAGAGGACGGAGACCCTGACCGGCGGATCCTGCACCTACCACTGCTGATCGCATCCGACAAGCATTGGTTACACACATTGCAGAGAGGCATTAGGATGAAATGTCAGAATCATTAAATTTTTTGGTTCCAAAACAACATATTTTTCTCTTTGTTGACAACCAACCAAACAATGTTACAGTAGCAAAGATCTTCTTTAGCAAAGTTTTATATTTTGTTGTTTTTATTTCACCACTTTAAGCCTATACAAACATTTACAAATATAACTGTTGTTATAAAAATGTTAGAAAAATTTTCAAGTAACTTAAATGAAAAGTGAAACTACAAACCTGATAACTAAAGTGCTAAAGAGATCCTTTAAAATATACAATATATATATATATATATATATATATATATATATATATATATATATATATATATATATATATATGTATATATATATATATGCCACTGTTCAAAAGTTTGGGGTCACTTAGAAATGTCCATTAAAATAACATCAAATTGGTCAGAAATACAGTGTAGACATTGTTAATGTTGTAAATGGCTATTGTAGCTGGAAACGGCAGATTTTTTATGGAATATCTACATAGGTGTACAGAGGCCCATTATCAGCAACCATCAGTCCTGTGTTCCAATGGCACGTTGTGTTTGCTAATCCAAGTTTATCATTTTAAAAGGCTAATTGATCAATAGAAAACTATTTTGCAAATATGTTAGCACAGCTGAAAACTGTTGTGCTGATTAAAGAAGCAATAAAACTGGCCTTCTTGAGACTAGTTGAGTATCTGGAGCATCAGCAATTGTGGGTTCGATTGCATCAGCATTTGTGGGTTCGATTACAGGCTGAAAATGGCCAGAAACAAATAACTTTCTTCTGAAACTCGTCAGTCTAATCTTGTTCTGAGAAATGAAGGCTATTCCCATGCGAGAAATTGCCAAGAAACTGAAGATCTTGTACAATGCTGTGTACTACTCCCTTCACAGAACAGCACAAACTGGCTCTAACTATAATAGAAAGAGGAGTGGGAGGCCCCGGTGCACAACTGAGCAAGAGGACAAATACATTAGAGTGTCTAGTTTGAGAAACAGACGCCTCACAGGTCCTCAACTGGCAGCTTCATTAAATAGTACCCGCAAAACACCAGTCTCAACGTCAACAGTGAAGAGGCGACTCTGGGATGCTGACCACCCAGGCAGAGTTGCAAAGAAAAAGCCATATCTCAGACTGGCCTTCTTAAGTCTGAGCAGGGACGGCCTGTTCAATAGGGCGATATGGGCGACGCACTGCCAAACGGGAAAAGGAAGGGATTTTTTTTCTAATCAATTATATCACGGCAACAGTAGTTATCAGTGTTGTAATCTGATCTGACTGCCACTAAATGTCAAATCAGGCTAAAGTCGTGCTTCAAATGGCCCCGCCCGTTTTTGGGCGATTTCAGTCAGGTTGAAAATCGCCCAGAAGTCTCTCATAGCCTGTCATGTAAAATCTATTTTTTTCAAATTTCAAAGCTTTCAATACATTCTCTATGGGTGTCTGTGGGCTTGCACTTACGCGCTTTCGTAACCATGAACGTAACTAAGCAAATAGCGGCTAGCAGCGTCTCTTTGCGACCTGCAGTGTGGCGTTATTTTATGTTTTTAATTTGTACACTTAGTGGCGTTATTTTATGTTTTTAATTTGTACACTTAGTTTACAAACATTCTGCCAACCATGGATTTCGAGTGGTGGGTTTTGGACTGATCTTGTTGATCGTGTACATACCCGCTACGAACGGACTAAATAATGAAAACGTTGCTGGCAGCGGAATCCAATACAGCTGGGAGACTTGGCTGGATGACAGAGTCCCGGACAGAGAAGTGGAGCCGGCCGGCTTCACCCTGGTCGGAGCGGACCTCGATCTGACAGTCACAGGGAAAATCGATCCTGGTAAGAGAGCGACTCTGTACCCCCGAGCCCCGACATTGAACTGCTTTCTGTGTCACTGTGACCTTACTATCTGCCCCGTGAGTTCCCCCAATTGTTTGTTACCGTTGTGTACTGTTGATAATCACAAGTTTACTGGAGAACTGAGACCAAGTAGAGACTTTGGACAGGGTGGATATGCACAAGATTTTAGTCAGACCAAGCTATAACATTATATATTTACTACGACAGTACATTCAACCAAAAGCTAATATAACAAAGGCATCAGAGATTATTTATAATCTGTCACAGAAACTGGAATCCATCTCCCCAGATCAGTCAATAAATGCTTCTGGTATTGACTTATATGCTGCCCCTGTCTTCATGTTGTTGCTGGACATATCTTTTTTAAAATGTGTGTAGGTCACCTAAATCATCAGAAAAATTGCCCCTCCTGAGAATTTTTTCAGGAGCCGCCACTGAGTCTGAGATATGGCTTTTTCTTTGCAAATTTTCTACCATCTAAAGTGGTAGAAAGTGGCTTTAGCAGCGGAAACATAGGAAGAGAATGTAGAGAGGAGGGAGTGAAAAGATGACAGGTCCGCAGGGAGTCTAGTTAACCTCAATTTCCACTCGGCTGACCGGAGCACTCTTCTGTGAGCTCGCAATTAGTCGTCAAGCCACAGAGCAGGAGGGGAGGACCGAGCCGGCCGGGAGGATAGGGGACATAGAGAGTCAAAAGATGCAGAAAGGGAGGAGAGGATGGTTGAGGAGGCAGAATCAGGAGATCGGAGGGAGAAGGATTTAGCAAGGGAAGAGATGATAGGATGGAAGAGGAGAGAGTAGCGGGAGAGAGAGAGCGAAGGTTGCGACGGCACATTACCATCTGAGTAGGGGCAGAGTGAGTAGTGTTGGAGGAGAGCGAGAGAGAAAAGGATACAAAGTAGTGGTCGGAGACTTGGAGGGGAGTTGCAGTGAGATTAGTAGAAGAACAGCATCTAGTAAAGATGAGGTCAAGTGTATTGCCTGCCTTGTGAGTAGTGGGGGACGGTGAGAGGGTGAAGTCAAAGAGGAAAGGAGTGGAAAGAAGGAGGCAGAGAGAAATGAGTCAAAGGCAGACGTAGGGAGTTTAAGTCACCCAGAACTGTGAGGGGTGAGCCATCCTCAGGAAAGGAACTTATCAAGGCGTCAAGCTCATTGATGAATTCTCCAAGGGAACCTGGAGGGCGATAAATGACAAGGATGTTAAGCTTGAATGGGCTAGTGACTGTGACTTTGTTTCATAGTGTAGTTTCTTCTTCTTTATATTCAATTTAGTCACATGATTTCTCAATTTGCAGTGCGTTTGCCAATCGGTTGTACAGCCAGACCTATTTGCCATCTCTTTTGCCTCATCCCTCTCAACCATACAATTTTTCAATTCCTCATCAATCCACATGGATTTTTACAGTCATTTTCTCAATGGGTGCATGCTTATTTGTAACTGGGATAACCAATTTCATAAATGTGTCAAGTGCAGCGTGTAGCTGATGGAGCTGGTGGCAAAACCTTTAACAAACATGTCTCACCTCCTTCCCTAAACTACAGACTAGTATAGTCTGGGTGTGTTGGCTTGTGGTAGGGAGCTGGTGTAGCTGATGGAGCTGGTGGCATAGGCACTGCATATGGAAATAGTTGATGGGGGTCAGTTGTTTGGCCTGGATAGGATGGTGGTTGAGCATAAGGAAAGGGTGGTGAAAGCCCATACAGTATATAGGAGTGGGTGTTTGAGGCCTCATGCATTGAAAGAACTGCAACATAATTTGATGATTTTCATGGTAACGCCTCTCTTTTATTTTTATTTTATTTATTTATTTTACCTTTATTTAACTAGGCAAGTCAGTTAAGAACAAATTCTTATTTACAATGACGGCCTACACCGGTCTTCAGCCTCCATTCTCTTAATTTCAACGTCGAGACGTGCTTTTTCTTGCTCCATCCGGTTGCATTCCACCTCTCTCTCTCAGGCAAAGCGCTCCTTATCCTGACTGATGAATTGTCCCTCTTCAGTATCAGTTTCTCTGTCATGTTGAAAGAGTCTGTCAAGTGCTTTATCCATCGCCTCTATCATTTTGGTTTTTCGACCTTTCCGTTTGCGACCACCTAATGACAACAAATAAATAGCTTGCTTAATAACAACTAATCTCTGTCTTATAATTGATAATTATATTGTGACAATAGCATCCATCGGATATCAAAGTATTTTAAATATGGAATTATGGATTACTAAAAAGATAAGTAGACATACCAGTGGAACTATCAACTTGGGTAGCGCCTTTTGGTGTAGGTTTGGTTGTGGGGACACTGGGACCCTCATCCTCTGTGTCCTCATGAGAGGAGACATTAACTTCTGAACGTCCAGAGGATGTTGAAGTAGGACCTGAGGGATAATAAAAATACACAATTCCATAAACCTTAGGGATAATAAAAATACACAATTCCATAAACCTTATCTGCGTAAGATAAGGTTTATGGAATTGTGTATTTTTATTATCCCTCAGGTCCTACTTCAACATCCTCTGTTGTCATTAGGTGGTCGCAAACGGAAAGGTCGAAAAACCAAAATGATAGAGGCGATGGATAAAGCACTTGACAGACTCTTTCAACATGACAGAGAAACTGATACTGAAGAGGGACAATTCTTTAATTCACATACATTTATTGAAAACCCACGCATACACACACACACCCATAGTGTAAAAGCTTTGCTTGTGATTTGGCTAAGAACAAATAACATATTTGATGTCCTCTATGTTGCAAAAATATTTTTAATCTACTCACTACTTGACCATGGTCAATTATTTTAGAAAGTAGTCATATAGCACTCTTATTACTGTGGGGTTTCTGATGATACTTCTGATAAGTAACCAGCCAACCAGACGTACAATCAGCAAGCCTTTTAGAGCTAGCTAGCCAGCTAACTAGGCTAGCGAGCTAATGTTAGCTAGCCAGCATACTAGACATGAAGTCAGACCTAGCTAGCTAGCCTACCTAACAGAAACATGCAATAAAAATATGCTCTTACACAAAACTGTGTCCATTTCTTTAAAGTACGGGCAGTACTGGAGGTCTGAACCGTTTTTTTTTCTTTCGTTTTTTTCTTAATGCTCTCTCAATACTTTCTTTTCAGATAGTCGATTTGTTCACAGCACTTCACTGCGTCGCCAAACGTTGACTTTACGGATGGACATTCCTCACACACCTGCTTGAATATTTCTTCCCAAACTTATGGTTGTGAATAATTTATTCGAACTGGCGCTGGAAGCACGTCTCCCCCCACACAGATATGAGGCATAATGTATCCTCTCTTGTCAAGTACCTGTTTTCCTTGGGTGCCATATTTTGAATTGCCGCTGCAGTTTACACGTGTGTTGTTGTAGCGTTGTTGTTGTGGTAGGGGAGAAGTAGTGTGTGACGAGGACATCCGGGAACAGACCAAATGGACTATCAGAAATGCCTTTCGTCAGGGATTTTTGGGGAGAAGCCTTATCCCATGTGGAATGTTCATTAAAATCACTGATGTGCAATAGTAAAAACACATTACCCACATCCTTTAATACTAATACCATCCGAATAGGGCTTAAAATTACAGATGTGGTGTTTTGTGTTCGTGCACATAATTACGTTACCCGACCTCCCCCAGTAAAACTAATCCCGTGAATAGGGCTATTACTATAGAACGTTGGTTATGTAATTATTCCCCCAGCATGTCAATTTTTCCAGTGGACGATTCGGACGGGATTAGTTTTACCAACCTGCCCTATGTAATTATTTTGCTTATTCAAAATGTACCGTTATTACGGAAGCCTGGAGGCTGTTCTAGCATGAAAATATTACAACTTGTCTAAGGATAGCCTAATTTTGGCTTTCATTTTGGAGATATTCAAAAAAATATATAAAAAGGAAACATGAACTGTATGCAGACATTTAATGAAGTGACATATTTGGCAATTTATCAACAGAAATAGGCACTGGGAAGTTTATATATGTCTAAACCGATCATTCATCTGTAGGCTACACACATAGAACTTTGTTTTAAGCATCAATTTGTTCCCATGTTCTTTCCCAAACTATGTGCAGCACCTGTTAAACTCAGTATATATCCCTCAAAACACAGGGATGTCGATTCACACGGGAAAAGTATTATCAGAGGACCTAGGAGTATGCCAAAAAACAGTAGGTTTTTGGGGCTGGAATAATAACCTTCCTGGGAAGTAAAAATGACTGACATGGCAGATTCGGACAGTACTAAAATTACGCATGTGGTGTTTTGTGCTCCTGCACATAAGTACATTACCCGACCTCCCCCAGTAAAATTAATCCTGTCCGAATAGTACTTTTATCAACCGTCATAATGTTATACTAGGTGGTTTGAGCTAATGTTGAAAAGAGACAGAGTTTGTTTAATTTTGATGATTTTCTGTCTGTCCCTCCTAAAACAAGTCAAGTAGTCTCAAACAGAAAGAGGAGAATGAGTCAGTGCACTCTGTAATTTATTTCCCTTCCATAATAATTATAACGTCACTTCCCAGGTTTTCGCAATTGCACCATGTGTAGATCTATATACAATGACAGCTTACTAGAAGACACTTCCAGGACAGGCCTGATTCCTATTTTGTTCTCTGAGTTTATTTTCTTATACAAAGACTAATCTGTTAATCTCCACTATTTCAAAATGATTACACTCCAGAAAGAACATCTTGTGAAAAGATTTTTGTCATATGTGACTCGTTTCAGGAAACTAGGCGTATGTCATGCGTCACTACTTCACAGGAGAGGCATTTGAACGTTAACTTTTTTTAAAAATCTAAATGAATTTCTGGGTAGAAATGCCTTCTGGAACATGTGAACTTTCATGTGCCTTAATAACAAACTTGTATGCCATCTGTAAATACGAATACAATTGTTCAATTAAGAGCCTAGTTGGTTTAGCCACAGAAAAAGACAGCAACCTTCCCGCTAGCCATGATTGGCTGAGATAATGAGTGGGCTGGACATGCCGAGAGATGAGTTTGGATTGGTCTGCCATGTAGCACGCTAACCAACGTTAGCCAGTTAGCTTGGGTGCTTGACTGCTGTTGTTAGGTCAGAATGTTCGGATCAACCCTTCTCCTCTGCCAGTGTGTCCAGTGTGCGGTCTAAAGGCTCCGAGAGTGAAACGCTCAGAATTTACAATCTGACAACGCTCTGAGTTTACGAAGGCCCAGAGCACACTCTGGCACTCCAGATAAAATATACGAACACAGCCGTAGTATAAACCACCCTTTAGTCTTGATATCTTTGGTTGTTTAGTACATGGCCTCACATGTGAATCCTTAAAGAGATGGGTGGGGCTAAAGCTTACGAGGTGGGTGTGAACGATGCTGAATGGGTGTAGACAAAAAAGAGCTCTCCAGTAGGTGTACCAAAACATTCATTGCCATTTTCTCAAAAGTGAGGTTACAAGTTTATCAACTTTCAAAGCAGAATTACTTTCCCATTGTTCCTCAACTGTAGTGTATGATATACCATTTTCTAGCTCTGAGTTTCTACTTTTATCCAATGTAAAAAACACAATTTCAAATTTTGCTACATAAGACCGAATCGAGCCGGTCAGTCACAATTGTGTTTTGGGAACAGCATTGAAACCTTAAAGCTACAGTCTGGGATTGGCACATACTTATTTTGTATTAATGATATCCAACCATGTATTATTGAAGAATATAATATTTCACCTCATGAGCTTAGTACAACTGTCTTATCCAATCAGATCCAAAAAAATAAACTTTCCTCCATTGTTTGTAAACAATGCCATTGTAAACAAACAATGTATACCGGTAACTTCAAAACATGTTAAAGCTCAAATGCCTCCTAGAACCAACTTCTCTGAGTCAGAAACATTAATTATAGTGTCAAAATTGACTACAAAGTGTAAATAGGATCATTTTGGTCATAAAGTCAGTCTCATCCAAAATGAGATTTGGAAGTGAGTGCGTAATGACGGATATGGATGGATTGGATATGGATTGGTTACATGCCCACTTTTGCCAATGATGTCCAATTGCCCAGAGACAACAAGGTGTGGTCCACCCCCAGCTGCCATGTGTTGTGGACAACTTGTCAAATCTGCAAAGCATGCACACTTGCTCATCATAGGAGTGAAAATGCACTTCCATAAAGTTGGTGCAAACTTCTAATGCATTCAACAATATTGCGCAAGATGGCAAGGTATGGATTACATACAACAAATGTACGACATGATGGCTTTGACTGGTGTGTGGTGAGTAGCTAGCTAGCTATGATACTGTGATGTAACTAGCTTAATACATAGCTTCCCCCTAATGTGTAATGTGATGTAATGTCATAGAGAGGAAGATTTGCATAGCTAACGTTGCACCTGACATTATTGTTTGATAGGATGTAACGTTAGCCAGCTTGCTATCGATAATGTTTCAACTCAAGCTGGCTAGCTAAGAAGGTCCCTGCTAGCCAATGTTATCTAGCTAGCCAATTCATTTAAACTCAAACAAAGATATTGGTATCAACCCCGGATTTGCAAGTTAGGTAGCTCGCTACTTTCATGAGAACAGGCATGTTGTTTGGGTTAGCACTTGTTCTCGATAACTCAGGGCGGCATTCTGACTTTTACTGTAATGGAACTGGGAGTCATGATCAAGGGCTAGCTAGCATTCGGGGGATTCATCTGCTAGTGCTAAAACAACATTCCTGTTCTCATAAAAGTATATTGTGTATTTTCTAGGGCAAAAATAAATGAAGGATGGTACTTGTCTAGCATGAGTACCGGTCTTTTTAGCTAACATGCTACAAATATGTGTGAGCAAGCATTCAGCATTGTAATGTTACACAGCTGGTTGCACAGTAACGGCACAGATAGAACAACGAGACAGATATTTCGCTGGATGTATAAATGTGACGTATCCGGTTGGCGTTTCCTCTCACTACCAAATATGGTAGTGAGAGGAAACCCAGTGGCCGGCAGTGGGTTCTGCAAATTTTCTCATCAATGAAACATTTGATATCTATACAGTTTTTGTTTCCAAAACTAGAATCTGTAACAAACAGAGTGCACTACGTTTGGTAGACTTGACTTATCTAATTGTTTATGGAGATTACTTTGTTTAGGACGAGTGCACTAGATAGTGGGCGTTTTCCTAATAAACGTCATGCATATTCTGTAAGGCACAAATGGTCTTCACCCTCTTCTTGGTGGTAGCTAGATAGCTAGCTGGCTAGCTAATTCACAACTCACAAAAACAAAAAAACAACCGTACTTGGCTTAAATAGCTAAGAAATTGATGTCTTTACAAGTTTTGGCACTACTAGTACTCCTTCTGTGAATCAACTTTTTTTCACGATAAGAAACATATGTCATCAATAAATACCTTGTATACTGTCAAATGTTCTCTATGATTTTGTTTAAGAGGAGGGGAAGCATTTTTTAAAAAAACAAATCATTATGCAAAGCTATTTTCCCGCTTGATTATTTGTATTTGTATTTATTATGGATCCCCATTAGCTGCTGCAATTATTATGAAGATACAAAGATGAGGCTATGTGCAGCAATCGGCTGCAATACTGTCCAGAGGAAGGGATGAAAATCCTTTTTCCAGTTTCTAACAGACATTGAAAGGTATGTAATAAATAATGAAAAGATGCATTTGGAGTAATTATTGCATGGTGAGGCACACATCGTTGGCTGTGTAATCAGTAGTGTGCTGTATCCATGACTACCCATCGAATCAATCACCAAAGCATTGATCACTGATAGATAAAACATGCTAGCTACCAGTAATTAAACAAAACTATGGCTGGGTTTAACACAACTAGCATGAGGCAGCATGGCTAGCTAACGTTAGTTTACCAATGTGTCCAGCTATATTACATCCAAGGCTATCCCAGGGTATGCTGCACAATCAGTAGAAGCCATCATTTGTGACACTGGGTCATTGCAAAGTAATTTATTGAGCTGTAGAACACCATTAAGTACCTCTTAAGTTATGGTAGATGTCTGTAAAACATTGTCAACTACTTATGTTCTGTTGCCCTATGATCATATTAGGTCAGAATACAATGTCTCATTGTTCTACTGACTCTCTTCTACCCTTTCCAGAAACTGCTGAGGCCTCTTCTGCTCCTGGAAAGGGTAGAAGAGAGTCGGTCATATTTCCATAAAATGGAAAACAACGCCTGTAATAAAAAAAAAAAAGTGAATTCAATACAATGTGAGTTTAAACCTTACACACTTTTGCAATTACTCAGGAGGAAGATATGGCTGAGAAACGTCAGGCGTAGGGACATCAGTGTTTAATCTCACACAGGTGTTTTATTCTGATTAAGGTACAGGTACTATCTTTGTCAATAAAAATACATTTCAGTCATATTATACTTTTCTGGTAAAAAATGTATCTTTCAACAGGGTTCACGGAAGACACTGTCCTCCGAGGCATTACTTACCATTATGAATTGCATTAATCCACCCATTCAATCTGCAACAGGTGCACGGCGTAGTAGGAAAATAAGTAAGCTAACTACAAAGTTCGTAGCAATTAAAGATGCATCGTTATTGTTTTATATCAATACAACAGGTTTAAAGTCTTGAATAGTCGGATAGGCAGATATAGAAGTTTTAGGTGAGAAAGACAGAGAGAACAAGAAAGTGAAGGAGAGCGTAGACCCAGCTCCAGCAGAGAAAGCAGCAGATGCTGAATTTAGTTCAGGTGGTCTGCAGGCGGTTGTCTGTCAGGTGACAGATTTGGCAGGAGGCATCCTCACAAGCATGCAGGAGGAGGCTCAGGTGACAGAGGTGGCGGAATGAGGCATCCTCACGAGCATACGGGAAGCTCAGGTGTCAAAGGAAGCAGCATGTATCACAGGTGTCATGCAGGAGGAGGCCATCATCCAATTGAAGGAGGTCTATTGTATAACCCACAGTGACTGCACACACATTGAAACAAAAATATCACAAAGTTAATCTCATACAGATGTTACCTTAAGAGAATACAGCTCCTGGAAAGTATCCGACTATCACCCCTGGTGAGACAAAACCGCGACTCGTCAGTGAAGAGCATTTTTTGCCAGTGCTGTCTGGTCCAGCGACGGTGGGTTTGTGCCCATAGGCGACGTTGTTGCCGGTGATGTCTGGTGAGGACCTGCCTTACAACAGGCCTACAAGCCCTCAGTCCAGCCTCTCTCAGCCTATTGCGGACAGTATGAGCACTGATGGAGGGATTGTGCGTTCCTGGTGTAACTTGGGCAGTTGTTGTTACCATCCTGTACCTGTCCCGCAGGTGTGATGTTCTGATGTACCGATCATGTGCAGGTGTTGTTACACGTGGTCTGCCACTGCGAGGACGATCAGCTGTCCATCCTGTCTCCCTGTAGCGCTGTCTTAGGCGCCTCACAGTACGGACATTTTAATTTATTGCCCTGGCCACATCTGCGGTCCTCATGCCTCCTTGCAGCATGCCTAAGGCATGTTCACGCAGATGAGCAGGGACCCTGGGCATCTTTCTTTTGGTGTTTTTCAGAGTCAGTAGAACGTTTTCATAACTGTGACCTTAATTGCCTACCGTCTCTAAGCTGTTAGTGTCTTAAAGACTGATATAACGTCTTGTCATAGTGTATTGGGAACAAAGTTAAATCTGTTAAATAGGTAACTCTTGGTGCCACATGGTGCCACAGAGTCTGAATGCCAAGGATTCCAGTATGTCGAGGGAACTTACTGGGGTTTATCTTAGAATGATTGATAGATGGAATATACTGACTTGGGTACAGGGTGATACCATCAGAGTGGGGGGGTGCCCACTGATGGTTACCAGATTTTGTTAAAGAAACGTGAAACATGAAGTATATAAACTGAGAGATTTCCTTTGTCCAGAGTTCGGATGACAGGAGGCAATGCATGTGCCGTTTGTTATGCGAACCCTTTACCGTAATCAATTAAATACTATGCATCAACTCTCCATCTAAGTGTTAAACATCTTCTTGCATCATGAATTACTTGATACCAGAGAAACTCGTCATAACAATGACTGTTCCACAGATGCATGTTCATTAATTGTTTATGGTTCATTGAACAAGCATTGGAAACAGTGTTTAAACCCTTTACAATTAAGATCTGTGAAGTTATTTGGATTTTTATTAATTATCTTTGAAAGACAGGGTCCTGAAAAAGGGACGTTTCTTTTCTTGCTGAGTTTATACTTTTTTAAGCTGTCATCAAGGCAAAGGGTAGCTATTTGAAGAATCTCAAATCTCAAATATATTTTGATTTGTTTAACACTTCACAGTCCCCGCTGTTCCATAAGGTGTATTTTTATCTGTTTTTAAATCTGATTCTCCTGCTTGCATCAGTTTCCTGATGTGGAATAGAGTTCCATGTAGTCATATTTGTAAGTCGCTCTGGATAAGAGCGTCTGCTAAATGACGTAAATGTAAATGTAAATGTCATGGCTCTATATAGGACGGTGCGCCTCCCATAGTCTGTTCTGGACTTGGGGACTGTGAAGAGACCTCTGGTGGCATGTCTTGTGGAGTATGCATGGGTGTCTGAACTGTGTGCTAGTCGTTTAAACAGACTGCTCTGTGCTTTCAACATGTCAATACCTCTCACAAATACAAGTAGTGATGAAGTCAATCTCTCCTCCTCTTTCAGCCAGCAGAGATTGATGTGCATATTATTCATGTTTGCTCTCTGTGTACATCCAAGGGCCAGCCGTGCTACCTTGTTCTGAGCCATTTGCAATTTTCCTAAATCCCTCTTTGTGGCACCTGACCACACGACTGGACAGTAGTCCAGGTGCGACAAAACTAGAGCCTGTAGGACCTGCCTTGTTGATAGTGCTGTTAAGAAGGCAGAGTAGCGCTTTATTATAGACAGACTATTATAGACAGTTTACAATCCAGGGTTATTCCAAGCAGTTTAGTCACCTCAACTTGCTCAATTTCCACATTATGTATTACAATATTTAGTTGAGGTTTAGGGTTTAGTGAATGATTTCTCCCAAATACAATGCTTTTAGTTTTTGAAATATTTAGGGATAACTTATTCCTTGCCACCCATTCTGAAACTAACTGCAGCTCTTTAAGTGTTGCATTCATTTCAGTCGCTGTAGTGGCTGACGTGTATAGTGTTGAGCCATCCGCATACATAGACACACTGACTTTACTCAAAGCCTTTACTTTACAGCTGCCCTGAGGAATTCCTGATTCTACCTTGATTATGTTGGAGAGGCTTCCATTAAAGAATACCCTCTGTGTTCTGTTAGACAGGTAACTCTTTATCCACAATATAGCAGGGGGTGTAAAGCCATAACACATATGTTTTTCCAGCAGCAGACTATGATCAATAACGTCAAAAGACACACTGAAGTCTAACAAAACAGCTCACACAATCTTTTTATCATCAATTTCTCTCAGCCAATCATCAGTCATTTGTGTAAGTGCTGTGCTTGTTGAATGTCTGTAATGATGTCATGTCATAGTATCGTGGGGACCAGGTTAGAGTTACTAGATAAGTGGTTTGGTGCCACGGAGTCTACATTCCGTTATGTCAAAGGATATTACTGATGTTCATGATAGCATGATTGATGGACAGCATATACTGACTTGGGGTAAAGAGTAATAACATCAAAGAATGGGAGTGCCCATGAGGATGACCAGATGTTCGTGGAGAGACTTGTAACAGAGTGTATATATATAGAGAGTGGATCTTTGTTCTGGAGTTAGGGAGATAGTAGAGGCAAAGCTCTGTCTTTCTGTTATAACTAACCATGTTACCATATTAAATATCTAATATCAACTCCCCATCAAAAGTGTCTAAGTATATTCTTACATCCTTGATTACTTGATATCCCAGAAACTCACCATAACAATGTCCTTCCCTATAAGCGTGCTGAAAGTCTGTCAATTTGTTTACTGTAAAATAGCATTGTATCTGGTCAAACACAATTTCTTCAAAAACTTTACTAATGGTTAGTAACAGGCTGATTGGTCGGCTATTTGAGCCATTAAAGGGGGCTTTACTTTTCTTTGGTAGCGTAATTACTTTTGCTTCCCTCCAGGCCTGAGGGCACACACTTTCTATGAGGCTTAAATTGAAGATATGGTAAATAGGAGTGGCATTATCGTCCTCTATTATCTTCAGTCATTTTCCATCCAAGTTGTCAGACCCCGGTGGCTTGTCATTGTTCATAGACAACAATACTTTTTTCACCACTTCCACACTCACTTTACGGATTTAGAAATTACAATTATTTTCTTTCATAATTTGGTCAGATATACTTGGATGTGTAGTGTCAGCATTTGTTGCTGTCATGTCATGCCTAAGTTTGCAAATCTTGCCAATGAAAAAATCATTAAAGTAGTTGCCAATATCAGTGGGTTTTGTGATGAATGAGCCATCTGATTCAATGAATGATGGAGTTTGCCTTTTTTCCAAAAATTGAATTTAAGGTGCTTCAAAGCTTTTTACTATCATTCTTTATGTCATTTATTTCATAGTGTAGTTTTTTCTTATTTTTATTCAGTTTAGTCACATGATTTCTCAATTTGCAGTACGTTTGCCAATCGGTTGTACAGCCAGACCTATTTGCTATTTCCTATCTGTTTTGCCTCATCCCTCTAAACCATACAATTCTTCAATTCTTCATCAATCCACGGGGATTTAACAGTTTTTACAGTCATTTTCTTAAAGGGTGCATGCTTATTAGTAACCGGGATAAGCAATGTCATAAATGTGGCAAGTGCACCGTCTGGTTGCTCGTCATTACACACCATGGACCAACAAATATTATTCACAACAACAGAGGAATCAGTACAAAACGTATTGTATGACCTCTTATACACAATATTTTTTTTTCCTAGATATGGCTACTATATTGTGATCACACTATTAGTATAATTACTTCCAAACTAAAGAAAAGTAATTTTTCTCGCTATATGTTTATTGAGTGATGATATTTTATTTAATTCAAAGGCTACTTACAAAACCTGGTGGATTTGTTGTTCAGCAGTGTCATTGGAACCCCCCCCCACCATATCAGAAGCAGAAGGCTGAGACAGTACTTGGCCAGGCACCAGTCGTCCCACTTCAGGTTGGTCACATCTGATCTGGTCATTGGTCAAAATACTATAACTTGTCTGTCCTGGAATTTCACCTAAACACCACTCTAGCTTGTTTTTCTACAGATGGAGGACAGGAGAGATGGTTTGTCCCCTGACTAAAAGACAGGTTTATACAGATGTCTGAACTGGGAGAGACCTTGCACTCAGCATAAAAATAGTACAAGGACAAAATTCAATAAGTGCAATATTTGCACATTGTTATATTAGCACAAAACTGCTTCTACAGTATCATGTGAAGGATGGTTTATTCTACATGGAACTGTTACACTGGAAAGTTATTAAAACACTTTGCCTATGCATTTGGAGGGGTTACATTTCCCTAACCCCATCCCTCAGCTGTAGCCCAGGGTGGCTGTCTTGTTCTTCAAATTGCAGACTGTAGCTATAGCAAAAGCTGGACAGTACTTTTTTTCTTGAAATAGTTACATTGGGGAAGTTATAAATGGTCCAAATTCAACTGTTTGTGGTCAAATAAAACTTTGGCTTTTAACCACAGTTTGCATCCATTCTTAGAGCAGACAGGTGGACACAAAATATGTCTGGAAATTCTCTACCTAGCTTTTTTAAAATAGCCATAGCTGTCAGATGTGGTCATTCTTATAAAAATGAATGCAATTTGATCAAATATGTTTTTCCAAGGTGGCAGTCACAAGGTGTGCTAGGTGGTTCTTCCTCAGTTGGCAGCTGCTAAAGGTTGTGGCTACGTAAAAAAATTGAGTTTATTTCATGAATATATTTTCAAAGCAAGGCCTGCATTATGTTATTTCTAAGTATTTTGCAACCAAAGGGCGACACAGATTGTGTATCCCTCGCAGTGCCGCCTTCTCCTATGTTGTCACAAGTTAGCTTTCTTAAGTAATCAAGCTAGGCCAGAGGCCACAGCAAGGTGGAGCAAGTACTGTAATACAAACAAGGGTTACAGTTAGGTTTACTCTGCATCACTCTGATACATTCACCGCATTGCAAAGAACAATGGTCAATTTATATTGGAACGATGTGAGACAGTTTAGTATCGTCGCTTGTATGTTAGTTATAAGTTCAAAGCTGCCTGGCAGGGAGCCAGATACATGTTTATCCGATTTCCCCCCTGTGAATCTTGTATCCGGTAGTCTTGACCTACTATCACGCTACGTTGGCACGCGCCATGGGGGCAATTAATCGAACTTGTATAAATTGAGTGTTGGCCCATATGGGGGAAAAAGGTTCTGGGACCTGCTGGAATTGTTACATAGGTTTTAGATGTGGGCATCTGTCGCAAGTGCTATATGGTACAGTATATCCTTTAATAATGTTACAAACATGTATTTCCGGAGGGGGGGATGATATTTGGCATGGGCCCTCAGATCCTCAAAAAGTTATACAGCTGCACCATTGAGAGCATCTTAGTAGTATCTCAAACTAGCAATCAAATCTTGTGATTTATGAGGGGGGCGGGACTTCATACTAGGTTGTGAATATCACACCCACATAAGTTCACACCATTTTGTAAATATCACACCCGCTGTTCTGAGTGCCTTTGATATTATTTACCTTTATTTTAACAGTGAAGTCATATCTTTCACAAATGAGCCCTGCACAATACAAAAACATATAGATAAACATAAATATAGACAATATACATATTAAATGCACATTAAGATACAAAACACTGTCAATTAAAACAAGCACATTCTTCATTATAAAAATTAACTGTCAGCTGTCTGAATTGCCCTAGGGACTTCAAAGCATCCAATTGAAAGGACCTTTGGAGTTGATTCCAAACTAAGGGTGCAAGGAAATTAAAGGATGATTTACCTAACTCTGTAGACACCAAAAGGAGTCTCCAAAGTTCACCAACCCTGTGAACGGGTTTGATAACTTGTTATGTTTAATCTTAAGAGTGATAGGTAAATTGGAATCTTATGGAGCAGGGCTTTGTAAACAACAAGAGCGTAATGATCACTGAACAAAAAGATATAAATGCAACATGCAACAATTTCAAAGATTTTACTGAGTTACAGTTCATATAAGGAAATCAGTCAATTGAAATAAATTCACTAGGCCCTGATCTATGGATTTCACGTGACTGGGAATTTAGCTATGCATCTGTTGGTCTGTGGAGGAAATTAATTAATGACATACTATGCTGTTTAAGTAGACATAATATGCTGTTTTTTACTTAAAGAATTGTCCATTGTTATATGCTAGTATTTTTTACTGATACAAACTTGTCTTCTGTGACTTAGTCATAAATCTGAGCATACAGATTTATGAGCCATTTGGGTGTGACCGCAGTATGTGACCTACTGTGTTTACAATCGGCAGGAATTTAGCTATGTTGGAATTGCATGGAGGAACAGAGAATGGTGGCAATATCAGCTATCTTGATCTGCACAAATGAGCTAAATTACTTTTTACAACTCTGTTTCCCGGCCCTGTTTCTGCACATCTGCTAACTGTCACACAGATAAGACGATGTACTTATTATAAAAGGAGAGAGAGAACTCTGTTTGTTGGGATTTTCTACTCTGAACTATTTGAGTGATTGTTGAATTGCTCAATGTTTGCAAATCTTATAATAGAATTGCTGTTTGAAGAAATCTACATTCTCTCTTCTTTTGGTTAGAATTTCCACCACAATTTAGTGCCAACTGTAAAGTTTGGTGGAGGAAGAATAATGGTCTGGGCTGTTTTTCCATGGTTCAGGCCCCTTAGTTCCAGCGAAGGGAAATCTTAACGCTACAGCATACAATGACATTCTAGAAGATCCTGTGCTTCCAACGTTATGGCAACAGTTTGGGGAAGGCCCTTTCATGTTTTAGCATGACAATGCCCCCGTGCACAAAGCGAGGTCCATACAGAAATGGTTTGTCGAGATAGGTGTGGAATAACTTGACTGGCCTGCACAGAGCCCTGACCTCAACCCCATCGAACACCTTTGGGAATAATTGGAACGCCGACTGCGAGCCAGGCCCAATCACCCAACATCAGTGCCAGACCTCACTAATGCTGTTGTGGCTGAATGGAAGCAAGTCCCCGCACAAATGTTCCAACATCTAGTGAAAAGCCTTCCCAGAAGAGTGGAGGCTGTTATAGTAGAAAAGGGGAGACCAACTCCATATTAATGCCCATAAATTTGGAATGAGATGTTCGACGAGCAGGTGTCCACATACTTATGGCTATGTAGTGTATGTCATATATTTGGTCAACAAAAAAAACACCATACCATTTTCCACGAACCATATTCCAAAAGCCTTGATAAAATGGCATTTCTGATATATAGGTGCATGCATGTATGCAGTAACAAGGGAAATTAGAAAGACAAAGTGAAATTGATTCCAACATTCTATTATCAACATACCTGGATAAGGGCACATGAGGTTCTCATGTAGGGGAAAAGCTTCATCTCCCAGTAAAACATAAGGACTTGGTATTGTGGTACCTGGCAGGACACCTAGCGGTGGTACATTGAGGGTCTTCTGCAGCAGTTTGGACCCAAAATAACTCTCTTGAAACACTCCACAATAGCTCTCTCGGCCGTATACCCCTACATCCACCATTCTGAACCCCTCAGCGGGCATCTTCTCTGTCTCCATATCTCGCCTATTACATGTGTTGCTAGGTACATCAAATCTAGGTGATCCAGGGCAATTTGCACAACTTCCATTTTCTCGCCAGTCAAGTGTCTCTTTGTGTACACTATTTTATTCGCGTCTTCCTTGTTTGGGTGTGTCGTCACTTCCTTGTTTGGCCATAGACGGCTATTACCAGCTCATCGCCTTCCACTATCCCGGGATAATATTGCCGCTTTCCCCCCTTTTTTCCACTTTTCAAGCTAACGTCTTTTTAGGGAGCATGCGGGGACACTCGTTAGGTTCACGTAGCCGACTTCGGCTAGCAGCCAGCCGAACTAAAGTATGCTAACGCCTTCAGCCTACCCCTAACCAGTTTGAATACAATGAGGAGCGCATCAACCATCAACAGACAATTAAGTGTGCTAGGTTGAGAGCCTTTGAAATGGTCTGTGAGAGAGATTTGTGCCTACAGGAACAGTCATGTAATATATAGTTTAGGTTAACAGCAAGGATAATCTGATATCTCAATATGCCTTGCTCATATCAATATCAAAATATATCAACATCATATTGAAATAGCGATATTGGTGCCCACTCACAATAAGGTACACATTGACCACGTTTACATGTACAGTAATAATTTGATATTAAACTGATTATGGCAGTAGGCAGATTATGCAATAGTCACGTAAACACCTTACTCTGCTTATCTAAATCGACGTAAGGTCAAAACCTAATTAAGCATGTACGCCGATTAACACACCTGGTTTTCTGAGCAATCTTTCAAATTAAATGTTCCAGCAGTGTATTTGACCTGCGTCAGCCGAGCGAGCCTCCCTCTTTAGCGCAAGTGAAGTGAGTTCGGAACAACTGAATGAATGCGTCTTAGACATAGTTTTCAAATATAAACTTTATATGCCCGAACTAAGAATCAAATATACTTCCCAAAAATAACATATGGTGGAACGTTTATTTTGATTGGCGATTTTCTGCATTTATCAGAGTGTCACGCCTTGATCTAGAGAACTCTTGTTGGTTGGGTCAGGGTGTGAGTTTCTGTTGAGATCTATGTTATTGTATTTCTATGTTGTAGATCTAGGTTGATATTTCTATGTTTGGCCGGGTGTGATTCCCAATCAGAGGCAGCTGTCGCTCGTTGTCTCTGATTGGGGATCATACTTAGGAAGCCTGGTTGCCTACCTTAGTTGTGGGATCTTGTTTGTGTTCATGTTAGGCTTGTTGTGTGTATAGCCCATAGGACTTCACGGTTTCGTTATTTTGTCAAGTGTTGATTCGTCTTAATAAACATGTACGCATACCACGCTGCACCTTGGTCTGACCCGTCTCTCAACGATCGTGACACAGAGTGCCATCAGGTAGGCTGATTTCAGGTATGTCCATGTAAACAGGATTATTAAGCAAATCAAATCGTATTTGTCACGTGCCGAATACAACAGGTGTAGACCTTACCGTGAAATGCTTACTTACAAGCCCTTAACCATCAATGCAGTTCAAGAAATAGAGTTAAGGGCTTATAAGTAAGCATTTCACTGTAAGGTCTACACCTGTTGTATTCGGCATGTGACAAATACAATTTTATTTCATTTTTCACTTTAGTTTATTTAGTAAATATTTTCTTAACCAACAATGCAGTTCAAGAAATAGTTAAGAAATATAAGGGGGGGGGGGGGGGTAGTAGTCTGTGCAAATAGTCTGGGTAGTCATTTGATTAGATGTTCAGGAGTCTTATGACTTGGGGTAGAAGCTGTTTAGAAGCCTCTTGGAACTAGACTTGGCACTCCGGTATCGCTTGCCATGCGGTAGCAGAGAGAACAGTCATGACTAGGGTGGCTGGAGTCTTTTTAGGGCCTTCCTCTGACATCGCCTGCTATAGAGGTCCTGGATGGCAGGAAGCTTGGCCCCAGTGATGTACTGGGCCGTACGCACTACCCTCTGTAGTGCCTAGCGGTCGGAGGCCGAACAGTTGCCATACCAGGCAGTGACGCAACCAGTCAAGATGCTCTCGATGGTGCAGCTGTTGAACCTTTTGAGGATCTGAGGACCCATGCCAAATCTTTTCAGTCTCCTGAGGGGGAATAGGTTTTCGTGCCCTCTTCACGACTGTCTTGGTGTGCTTGGACCATGTTCATTTGTTGGTGATGTGGACACCAAGGAACTTGAAGTTCTCAACCTACTCCACTACAGCCCTGTCGATGAGAACGGGGGCGTGTTCGGTCCTCTTCTTTTTCCTGTAGTACACAATCATCTCCATTGTCTTGATCACGTTGTTGTCCTGGCACCACACGGCCAGGTCTCTGACCTCCTCTCTATAGGCTGTCTCATCGTTGTCGGTGATCAGTCCTACCACTGTTGTGTCATCTGCAAACTTAATGATGGTGTTGGAGTCATGCCTGGCCATGCAGTCATGAGTGAACAGGGAGTACAGGAGGTGACGGAGCACGCACCCCTGAGGGACCCCGGTGTTGAGGATCAGCATGGCGGATGTGTTGTTACCTACCCTTACCACCTGGGGGCGGCCCGTCAGGAAGTCCAGGATCCAGTTGCAGAGGGAGGTGTTTAGTCCCAGGGTCCTTAGCTTAGTGATGAGCTTTGAGGTCACCATGGTGTTGAACGCTGAGCTGTAGTTAATGAATAGCATTCTCACATAGGTGTTCCTTTTGTCCAGGTGTGAAAGGGCAGTGTGGAGCGCAATAGAGATTGCATCATCTGTGGATCTGTTGGGGCGGTGTGCAAATTGGAGTGGGTCTAGGGTTTCTGCGATAATGGTGTTAATGTGAGCCATGACCCGCCTTTCAAATGCCCCGCTCGATCCAGAGCATGGACGGAAGGTTGCTGACGTTTAATTCGAAATCGGGAGTGGGAGTAGGCACAGTGGCTGCAGACACAGGTACCACCAGCGATGAAAGTGCAGGAAGATCAGGCTCCAGGGTGGTGAAACTATTCATTGTTTGTATCTGCTTTTGGCCTCTCATTGGGAGTGCAGACTGCTTTGCGGGAGGCCGCTATCTTCGGCTTCCACGGCTCGTGACATGCGACCATTGTTGCTTGCCATGCTCTTCTTGTTGTGCTCCTTCGACTCCGCTGTCAGATGGGGGAGGAGAGGCAGGAGATGGCTCCCCTGGCAAACGAACTCCGGGCAACACCGGCAAGTCGGATAATGACAAACGACAAGGCAGCGACGCAACCAACAAGCGCGAACGCCGTCTAGCCACCGGCGTAGAAAAGGTAAACACTCCACTCTGCGTTTTCCCCAGTTTCTTACTTAGGCTGTAGACCTTGGTGATCAAGGAAGCCACCTCAAGCCTATAATCCTCGGCAAGCAAACAAATGCCGCATTGGAACTCTGAATGATCCAGTTTGTCCCGAAACAAAGCGTAGTAGATACAGCTCCTACAGTGCTGGAACCGTTCATTTACTTCTCCAGACAAAGAGGGCTCCTTTGGAAAACTAATATGGGACTAACTTTGTTAGCTTGATGGCTAGGAGCTTAGCTAGATTAGTGACTCTTTCAAGCATACTTTAACCTGTCAGTTAAGTGGGATTCCGGGACAAGAAATAGCGGTCCTAGCTGTTAAATGCTAACCGCATCGCGGAATCAATGCAAAAACAAATTCGGTATGTGTTTTAACAAAGATTGGTTATGTTTTAGTTAAAATAATAAACTGAGTGTTTGCGCAGCTGAACACTGTATACTGGACTCTGATGACGTCAGCTGCGCACCAAGCCAGAGGAAAGCCAGAGGGTGTGCCTTGGCAGCAGCTAATGGGGATCCATAATAACTACAAATACAACTACATTATATTATCCATGAATAGAATCAACTCACGATGGAACTTTGTATCCATTCACTGATTGTTATAATATACTGCAAAATTCACCTGAGCTCTGCAGACTGGTCTTCCCTGGCTGTCTGACTCTGCAGGGACAGCTGTCACCATCTGATCCTGTTAAATCATGATAAGCATAGTGTCGTGTACTGACTGTGCACCATGACAGTGAAGCCTGTAGAGCTGTTTATACCGTGAAAAGTAGGGAATTAGCTAGGAAAACTGACAGATCAATACTGTTACCTTGCTATACTGACTAATAAAAACTCACAGTGCACTAAAAATAATAATAATAAAAAAAAGATGTCTTGATTTGTAAATGTCTTCACAGGCAGTACTTGCTGGAAGAACATTTGGCAGCAGTTACATCCAGAGCACTAAATTGAAAAATGTCATTGGTAGCACTGGTGCTCCCAATTAAAACATATTTAGGAGCACCACATGAAATGTAGAAGCACCATTGGGGGGGATTGATTGAGATGCAGCCTATACTGGCCTATATGAATTATAGCTACTTTTGAAGCACATGTTGTGCCCTAGAAACTAATATGTAACAATGTAAAGACAAGCAAAAATGTTGATTCTAACACCTGTCATTGAAATTACAAAGTCATTTGTGGGATATTAGCCCTGCAAATAATGAGTAGTTAGGACGTCCCGGGACGTCACGGAATGGTTGCCTAAAGTCGCCAGGACGTTGTGTCATGGTCCCCTGGAGGTTCTGTCTAGTTCCCGTTTGCTCCTTGGGCTGTACCCGAATACGTTTTTTGGAAATGTTGGGGATATTGTGTCATGGTCCCCTGGATGATTTGTCTAGTTCTCGGTTGGTCTCGGGGACGTCCCTGAGGACGTTTTTAGGACCTTCTTGGGATGTTGTGTCCTGGTCCCCTGGAGGTTCCCAGTTTCCCGGGGACCTCACCTGATGGTCGCAAAGAAACGTTCTCCCCCCCCAAAAAAAAGTTTTACCCAGGGCACACGCACCCTAGTTTCTGTTGCAGTCACCCTTGCTACTGATGCCAAGCCCATCAAGGCCCTGATTGGTGAGCTACTGATCCAGTCACAGTTATTTGTCAATTCTGGGGACACCCACACACAAACAGTGATTTTAACATAGTGTTTTCAGCTTATATATTTGACACCCTTTGACTTACTCAAAAATTTTGCCACTGAACAAATTTCAGGTCTGCTGAGCGCAAACTTGAACTTGAATTCTGTGCAACTTCCAGCATGCGTTTACTTAGAACACTGATGCTGTACCCGCTTTAAGTTTCAGTTTCAGACAATGGTCAAGTAGGCAGCTTCATTAAATAGTACCCGCAAAACACCAGTCTCAACGTCAACAGTGAAGAGGCGACTCCGGGATGCTGACCTTCTAGGCAGAGTTGCAAAGAAAAAGCCATATCTCAGACTGGCCAATAAAAATAAAAGATTAAGATGGGCAGTCTGAGATATTGCTTTTTCTTTGCAACTCTGCCTAGAAGGTCAGCATCCCGGAGTCGCCTCTTCACTGTTGACGTTGAGACTGGTGTTTTGCGGATACTATTTAATGAAGCTGCCAGTTGAGGACCTGTGAGGTGCCTGTTTCTCAAACTAGACTCTCTATTTGTCCTCTTCCTCAGTTGTGCACCGGGGCCTCCCACCCCTCTTTCTATTCTGGTTAGAGCCAGCTTGCGCTGTTCTGTGAAGGGAGTAGTACACAGCATTGTACGAGATCTTCAGTTTCTTGGCAATTTCTCGCATGGGAATAGCCTTCATTTCTCAGAACAAGAATAGACTGACGGGTTTCAGAAGAAAGTTATTTGTTTCTGGCCATTTTGAGCCTGTAATTGAACCCACAATTGCTGATGCTCCAGATTCTCAACTAGTCTCTTTTGAAAATGATAAACTTGGATTAGCAAACACAACGTGCCATTGGAACACAGGACTGATGGTTGCTGATAATGGGCCTCTGTACACCTATGTAGATATTCCATAAAAAAAATCTGCAGTTTCCAGCTACAATAGCCATTTACAACATTAACAATGTCTACACTGTATTACTGATCAATTTGATGTTATTTTAAAACAAGGACATTTCTAAGTGACCCCAAACTTTTGAATGGTAGTGTATATAACTGGGCTAATAACTCACTAACTAAGGATATGAACAACATGTGCACATGTCTACATGCAGCGCTCGCTTTGATCTCAAAACAAGTGCATCTACTCCCAACCGCTCATGCTGTAAACACAGTCCAGTTCAAAGTCAATGTCACAGATCCATTATGGCAATGGTCTATTTGAATATAGGCCTACTGCAGCTCTGATTGGTTATGTAGAGTACGGGCCTGAGTCGTGCCTGTCAATGCAATATAATCCTTCTGTGATGCGTTCTGCCTACAACAAAATCTCTTACATAATTGGTTTTGCATACTAAGTCTTGCATAGTTTGTTTTGTTTCAGTATGTTGCATTAACTAAAGGGGAAAACTCTAGAAAGTTGAGTGAACTTCAATCTTGTGCTTCTCTGCGCGGGCTGATATTTCTTCTGCATGGCAGTCCCAGGGTGCTGCGTGCGCGTTGTCTTAGTTCACAGCATTCTGGGACTGCCATGCAGAAGAAATGTCAGTGGTGCACCATAACAGCATTCTGATCTACCTGCTACGCCATCATTTCTGTATCAATGACTGATTTCACTTGCAGCCCTATTCCTGCACTTCAAAGTAAATCTCAGCTCTGTTGAAAATACATTGAAAATATTATATTTATCATAGTGAAGATAAAAACGTTGCGCCAGTATTATGGGTCAGATCCTTTGACCTGGTTGGGCTAGAAACAACGGTACAGCGAAGCCTTATCATAACAATAATTATTACCTGGGAGATTGTTTTCCTACAGATGTCATATCTTAATTGGATCATGTTGTTGCAGGAATTTTCCTGCACAGCAGAAAAATTGTGCAAACTTATAGTGTATTCAAGGTTTAAAAATGCTTCTAAAGTTTAATTTCCACTTTAAAACTTCAGACTTAATTTGCCCTAACAAAAAATGTATCAACCCCTACCAAAAATGTCCATTAATTATGATCCACATAACAATTTACATTTCCTGTAGCTGCAGGATTATTTTCCTGCTGTGTGAAACTAACTCAAATCAAGATACGGCATCTGTAGGCGCACTGGTGCTCCCAAATTAAAATTCCAGGTCGTACAGCAAAATATTAAGGAGCATATGTGACCAAAATGGTCACACTTTAGGGCCCTGATTACAGCAGTGAGTCATTTTGAATAAGATTCAACTTTGCACAACTCTTAGGGCAACAACATTTCTCAAGTCAGTAAAATTGGTTGTGAATCATTGATGGACAGCAAAATTCAAACCTTGTCTCTGGTTTTCAAACAGACAGGCCTGAGACTGGACCACTCAGGAACACTCAGCACTTCTTGGAAAGCCATTCTGGTGTGTCTTTGGCATTGCAATTTATCCCAGGGCTAGGTTTTCAAAGCAGACTGAAGCAGGTTTTCCTATTATTTTTTATTTTGATCCTGACAAACTCCCTGTCCCTGCCGGTGACAAGCATACCCATAACATATAGAGGGTTTCACTCTGATGTGGGTGTATTGGATTTCACCCAAACCTGAAGTTTTAAAAAGTTAATTTTGCCATGTCAGCCTTGTTGCAAACAGAATGGATGATTTGGAGTGGATTTTTTGTGTGCTTATTCTCTCTTTGTCATACAGACAGTAGTGGAAAAAGTACTCAATTGTCATACTTGAGTAAAAATAAAAGTACATGCTATACACCAAAATCCTTATATTATGCAAACCAGATGGCACAATATTCTTGATTTTGTATTTATTTACGGACAGCCAGGGGCACACTCCAACACTCAGACATAATTTACAAACGCATAATTTGTGTTTAGTGAATCCGCCAGATCAGAGGCAGTAGGGATGACAATATTGATAGGTGCGTGAATTTGACCATATTGCTGTCCTGCCTGAGCATTTGAAATGTAACGAGTACTTTTGGGTGTCAGGGAAAATGTATGGGAGTAAAAAGTACATATTTTCTTTAGGAATGTAGTGTAATGTAGTAAAAGTTGTCAAAAATATAAATAGTAAAGTACAGATGCTCCCCAAAAATACTTAAGTAGTACTTCAAAGTATTTTTACTTAGTTACTTTACACCACTGCATACAGGCCAGTAATGTAGAGTGAATGCAATGTTGCTAATCCATTCTCTTAGCTCATCCAATGTGGCTGTTTTTAAATAATCTTAAACCTCATAGAGATGTCCCTGAGCAGCTTCCATACTCTCTCGCAGCTCAGTTAGGAAGCATGGCCAAGCTCTTTGCAGTGTCTGGAAGATATGATACACCATCCACAGATTAATTACCATACTTGACCATACTCAAAGGGATATTCAGTGTCTTGGAATTATTTCTTAACCTCCCCTGACCTATGCCTGTGTTAAAAATGTATTCCAGACATGCTGTTAATGCTCATTGGTGGCTCTGAGGTTGAATCATTGTTAGACATTCACTTTCCAATTTAAGGACCTTACAGCGACAGGGGAACTTTAATCATGAGAACCACTACTTTGGCAAACAGATGGACCTCCCTTTGGGCAGTGGGTGGGGCTTAACCCTCCCAGTGGCTTGAAGCGGGTGGGGGCAAGCGCATCCACTGATGAGAGTAGCCATTTGTATTGTTTTGTACAAGTGTAGAGCATGAAATGCTGGTGATTGTGGTGCGCTCACTTCCATGCATGCCCTGGCATCTGGCGGGGCTTGGTCCTTCCCATCCTTGGCGGCGGCTTTCACAATTTGTTGAATGGACCTTTTGATTATTGATATCGGCAGTGGTGTAAAGTACTTAAGTAAAAATACTTTAAAGTACTACTTAAGTAGTTTTTTTGGGTATCTGTACTTTATTTTACTATTTATATTTTTGACAACTTTTACTTTACTACATCCCTAAAGAAAATGATGTACTTTTTACTCCATACATTTACCCTGACACCCAAAAGTACTCGTTACATTTTGAATGCTTAGCAGGACAGGAAAATGGCCCAATTCACGCACATATCAAGAGAACATCCTTGGGCATCCCTACTGCCTTTGATCTGGCAGACTCATTAAACACAAATTATTTATTTGTAAATGATGTCTGAGTGTTGTAGTGTTCCCCTGGCTATCTGTAAATAAATAAAAACAAGACAATTGTGCTGTCTGGTTTGCTTAATATAAGGACTTTGAAATTATTTATACTTTTACTTTTGATACTTAAGTATATTTAAAAACAAATACTTTTAGACTTTTCCTCAAGTAGTATTTTACTGGGTGACTTTCACTTTTACTTGAGTCATTTTCCATTAAGGTATCTTTACTTTGACTCAAGTATGACAATTGGGTACTTTTTCCACCACTGGAGATTGGGTGATAGGCAATCTATATTACATTTCTAATATGTTGACATGAATGTGCTTTTTTAAATCTTCTATGAAGCAATGTTCTTTGCTTAGCGACGTCACTTCTTTGATAGCCCTACAGTGAGAATATGAATGTATTTATTGTATCGTTAACCCTAAGCTTCTTTTCTATTTTCATACACATTGTGAAGTCTCTCTGCTGATTGCAGAGTTTGATCCCATCTATGTTACTACAAGTGGTTTGCGCCAAGCAAATTATATTCTTCCCCTCTGCAACCTATACTTTTACCCACTTATCTTTCTAGTTTCCGTGACTTCTCTGAAACACCCTTTCCAAATGAAAGGTCGGAAATGTGCCAAAGCCTGACATTACAAACCAGGCACTTTTTTGGGAGCAAATGCCGCCCAATCTCCTGTCTATCTTCACATGATCAGTGGGACAAGGATCAACTCTCAACTGAGTGCTTATAGCGTTAGCCAGTTTGATCTCGCCAGTCAGAATTTCCCAGTGCACACATAAGCAGGCAAGGTTAGTTCCTCAACACTACATAAATGACAGAGATCAGATGAAAAATTATATATACTGTAAATGCCATCCATCATCATGTGACATCTATAAGTTTACATATATGCTCATGGGTATAGACATGGATAGTAGACATGTAGTTCACCCTATCTGTTAAAATGTACCCCAGCCAGGAGCCTTTTTTTCAAACAGACTTTATCATCCAATGGCACATAATATGTTCCATATCTACTCTGTTCATTGTGCCCAATAATAAATTAGGAACATTTGACTGTACTTCACCAAGAGGTATGTAGTGATAAAGAATAAGGTACATGCTGCATACCGGTCTTCACTTAATGGGGGGAATTCCGACCTGAGTTAAGCATGTGTAAATGGAAAGTAATTCCCTTTTTATGCACCTTACTCTCTACGCGTATTCTGACCTTGGAACTTAAGCATGAGAATAGCATCCTATTCAGCTGCTATTCGTTTGGGGTGGAGATCAAAGAAATGAAGGTGTGGCGGAGGGGTGTCTACAGATACGCCGTATTCTGGCCTTGACTTAATTCCTTCATAATTCCACCACCTTTACACACGATGAAACGATAAATATTCTCCATGCACTGTAATTTACAAATTGATAAGAGCTATTGATAAGAGCTAGGTATATGAGTATGCCATTTGGATAAGGGGATTGTAAACATAAATGACAATTGTTTTAGATCTATTCTACCTTATTATTGCTAATGACGAATGTGAAACCAGTCATATGGCTGCAAACAGAAGCATATCAACATATCACCTTTTCCACAGTGAAGTTTAGGAAATGCTGGCCTTATAACTTGCAGGGATGACATTTGGAGACCCAGCCTATATGCTTCTGTGGCCATGTGCAAATGACAGTATAGTGCCAAACCTACCGTGTTACTTTGACTAGGCCATTCCAAAACTTCCAATTTGTTGCTTTTTAGCAATTTTCATGTAGACTTGATTGTGTGTTTTGGATCATTGTCTTGCTGTATGACCCAGCTGCGCTTCAGCTTCAGCTCACAGACGGATGGTCTGACATTCTCCTGTAGAATTTTCTGATACAGAGCAGAATTCATGGTTCCTTCTATTAAGTCAAGTTGTCCAGGTCCTGAGGCAGCAAAGCATCCCCAAACCATCACACCACCACCACCATGCTTGACCTTTGGTATGATGTTCTTACTGTGGAATGCAGTGTTTGGTTTTCGGCAGGCATAATGGGACCCATCTCGACCAAAAAGCACCTGGATGATCATCAAGACTCTTGGAAGAACGTTCTCGGGACAGAAGATTCAAAAGTAAAACTTTTTGGACGACATGGGTCCAGCTCAGTTTTTTTGCAGGGTAGGCGGAGTGGGAGGTTGCTGGTAGAAAGCCAGACGCAATCCCCGGGGTGGAACACAGGGGTCTCACTGCGGTGGCATTCTGCCTGTTCCTTTTGATGATGGAGGCGCGTTGGATCTCACGTGAGCGTCGCTCCACACCTCTTCTGCGTGCCGGAACCACTCAACTGTGGCGCTTCGGTCTGGCCCAGGGTCCACGGGGCCATGGCCGGCTGAAAACCCAGAATACACTGGAAGGGGGTCAACCCAGTGGAGGAGTGACATAGCGAGTTCTGGGCGTACTCTGCCCATGGAAGGAATCGTGCCCACTCACCCTGCTGGTCCTGACAGTGACTTCTCAGGAACCTCCCCAGCTCCTGGTTCATCCTCTCCACCTGCCCGTTGGACTGAGGCCGGTACTCGGAAGTGAGGCTGACCGTGACCCCGAGCATCTCCATGAAGGCCCTCCATACTCGTGAAGTGAATTGGGGCCCACGGTCAGAGACGATGTCCTCCGGAGGGCCATAATGCTGGATGACCTGCTGGAAGAGTACTTAGAAAATCTATCCACTACCACCAAAATGGTGGCGAAACCATCAGAGGGGAGATCAGTTACAAAGTCAATGGATACAGTTGAAGTCGGAAGATTACATACACTTAGGTTGGAGTCATTAAAACTTGTTTTTCAACCACTCCAAAAATGTCTTGTTAACAAACTATCTTTCCAAACAAGTAATCTTTCCAAAAATTGTTTACAGACAGATTATTTCACTTATGATTCACTTATCACAATTCCAGTGGGTCAGAAGTTTACATACACTAAGTTGACTGTGCCGTTAAACAGCTTGGAAAATTCTAGAAAATGATGTCATGGCTTTAGAAGCGTCTGATAGGCTAATTGACATCATTTGAGTCAATTGGTACCTGTGGATGTATTTCAAGGCCTACCTTCAAACTCAGTTCCTCTTTGCTTGACATCATGGGAAAATCAAAACAAATCAGCCAAGACCTCTGAAAAAAAATTGTAGACCTCCACAAGTCTGGTACACCTTGGGAGCAATTTCCAAACACCTGAAGGTACCACGTTCATCTGTACAAACAATAGTACGCAAGTATAAACACCATGGGACCACGCATCCGTCATACCGCTCAGGAAGGAGACGCGTTCTGTCTCCTAGAGATGAACGTACTCAGCAAGGAAGAAGCCACTGCTCCAAAACCGCCATAAAAAAGCCAGACTACAGTTTGCAACTGCACATGGGGACAAAGATCGTACTTTTTGGAGAAATGTCCTCTGGTCTGATGAAACAAAAATAGAACTGTTTGCCCATAATGACCATCGTTATGTTTGGAGGAAAAAGGGGGTTGCTTGCAAGCCGAAGAATACCATCCCAACCGTGAAGCACGGGGGTGGCAGCATCATGCTGTGGAGGTGCTTTGCTGCAGGTGGGACTGGTGCACTTCACAGAATAGATGACATCATGAGGAAGGACAATTATGTGGATATATATATATATATATATTGAAGCAACATCTCAAGACATCAGTCAGGAAGTTAAAGCTTGGTCGCAAATGGGTCATCCAAATGGACAATGACCCCAAGCATACTTCCAAAGTTGTGGCAAAATGGCTCAAGGACAACAAAGTCAAGGTATTGGAGTGGCCATCACAAAGCCCTGACCTCAATCCTATAGAAAATGTGGGGGAAGAACTGAAAAAGTGTGTGCGAGCAAGGAGGCCTACAAACCTGTCTCAGTTACACCAGCTCTGTCAGGAGGAATGGGCCAAAATTCATCCAACTTATTGTGGGAAGATTGTGGAAGGCTACCCAAAACGTTTGACCCAAGTTAAACAATTTGAAGGAAATGCTACTGAATACTAATTGAGTGTATGTAAACTTCTGACCCACTGGGAATGTGATGAAAGAAATAAAAGCTGAAAGAAATCACTCTCTACTATTCTTCTGACATTTCACATTCTTAAAATAAAGTGGTGATCCTAACTGACCTAAGACAGGGAATCTTTACTAGGATTAAATGTCAGAACAATTACCTTCAGAAGTCACATAATTAGTTAAATAAAGTCCACCTGTGTGCAATCTAAGTGTCACATGATTTCAGTATACATACACCTGTTATGAAAGGCCCCAGAGTCTGCAATACCACTAAGCAAGGGGCACCACCAAGCAAGCGGCACCAAGAAGACCAAAGAGGTCTCCCAACAGGTCAGGGACAAAGTTGTGGGGAAGTACAGATCAGGGTTGGGTTATAAAAAAATATCTGAAACTTTGAACATCCCACGGAGCAACATTAAATCCATTATTAAAAAATTGAAAGAATATGGCACCACAACAAACCTGCTGAGAGGGCCACCCACCAAAGCTCATGGACCAGGCAAGGAGGGCATTAATCAGAGAGGCAACAAAGACACCAAAGGTAACCCTGAAGGAGCTGCAAATCTCCACTGCGGAGATTGGAATATCTGTCCATAGGACCACTTTAAGCCGTACACTCCATTAGAGCTGGGCTTTACGGAAGAGTGGCAAGAAAAAAGCCATTGCTTAAAGAAGAAAATAAGCAAACACGTTTGGTGTTCGCCAAAAGCCATGTGGGAGACTCTTCAAACATATGGAAGAAGGTACACTTGTCAGATGAGACCTAAAATTGAGCTTTTTGGCCATCAAGGAAAAAGTTATGTCTGGCGCAAACCCTACACCTCTCATCACCCCGAGAACACCATCCCCACAGTGAAGCATGGTGGTGGCAGCATCATGCTGTGGGGATGTTTTCATCGGCAGGGACTGGGAAACTTATCAGAATTGAAGGATTGAATGATGGCGCTAAATACAAGGAAATTCTTGAGGGAAACCTGTTTCAGTTTTCTAGAGATTTGAGACTGGGACGGAGGTTCACCTTCCAGCAGGACAATGACCATAAGCATACTGCTAAAGCAACACTCAAGTGGTTTAAGGGGAAACATTTAAATGTCTTGATATTGCCTAGTCCAAGCCCAGACCTCAATCCAATTGAGAATCGGTGGTATGAATTAAAGATTGCTGTACACCAGCGGAACCCATCCAACTTGAAGGAGCTGGAGCAGTTTTGCCTTGAAGAATGGGCAAAAATCCCAGTGGCTAGATGTACCAAGCTTATAGACATACCCCAAGAGACTTGCAGCTGTAATTACTGCAAAAGGTGTCTCTACAAAGTATTGACTTTGGGGGGTGAATAGTTATGCATGCGCAAGTTTTTTTAATTGTCTTATTTCTTGTCTGTTTCACACAAAAAAAATATTTTGCATCTTCAAAGTGGTAGGCATGTTGGGTAAATCAAGTGATACAAACCCCCCAAAAAATCAATTTTAATTCCAGGTTGTAAGGCAACAAAATAGGAAAAATGCCAAGGGGGGTGAATACTTTCGCAAGCCACTGTACTTGCTATAGATTCCAATAAATCCACAGGGGCTGACCAATTGGAACACTTATTGCTAGATCAGTAACCCAAATCTGAAATAACAGCTTGGTCTCCATTAGGCTGGGTAATGGTGGCAGCTGTTCAGTGTCTGCTGGTCTGTAGGGACGGAGTTTCAGGAGGGTCTGGTGGGTCTTTGGGAACTGAGGGTTTGGGCATATCTGCTAGTCGTCTCCGAAGTCGTCACAGCTTCCTCAGAATTCTGGGTCACGGGCCTCACATTCCACCCGGTGATGGCTAGGGCTACCACATCACTCACATCAACCAAACCGGCCCTCCAGCTGTGAGAGTTCTGGAAGCGGCGTGAAATCCTGGTCTCCTACCAGAGTCTTGTAGAGAAGTGTCGAGGTCCTCTTGAGCTTGACCCTCTTGCTTGCCTACTTTTAGCTTTTCTTCTTGGCATTACTTTAAATTCATGTGGTGAATGTATTATTAATGAACTGTAGAGTTTAATGGACTATGAGGTAGAACTGGGTTAATCAAGAGCATAAAGTTAGAATTGTTTGTTACTGGTCCAGGAATTCTATTGGGTCATTTAATTTCACTGTGTGGGGGAGTAGAGAGGAAATCTGCCCTAGGGTCAAATTGCTTGCTCTTACTTAAATCCATGGCTGTCTTATCTGATGAGAGATTGAAACTAGCTTGTGGCTTTTGTCTCTCTCTTCAAACACAGTGAAGGGAGCGGCACCAGGGTTGAATAGAGTTTGGGCTAGACCTTTGTCTCCTTGGTATCTTCTTGATTGATTACAGCATGAGTGGGTGAGGTTTGTGTAATTTAGGGCCTTGTCATGTTTAAACTAAACATGAGTGTGTGTGCAAGACAGGGGAGCGAGTGATTGGTTGGAGTAATAGTTCAGCCATCCTCAGGGACAAAGGAAGTGGGTGTGGAGTGATAAAGAGCGGGAAACTGAAGAGGGAGGGATTTAGAGCTAGAAGAGTGGATGATGATGGTATATAATGTGACGTGAGGAAAACAGAATGGGGTGTCACTCTGCAGACTGATATCGGCTTTGTTGAAAACTTTAAAGTCATTTCTTGATGTAACAAAACCTCTGTAAGACCTTATTTGCAATAAAGTATAGTGGTTATTTTCCACAACATTAACCGCACTCTGCCTCCAGGGAGCGATGTACCATGACCACACAACCTAGCTCATGGTCATATGGGCCAACAAAACCTGCTGGTGCCAGTATTCTCCACCATTTTTGACAGAGCTTGAGAGAGGCACTGCCACCGACCAGAGCTAAGTGGGTCTCAGAGTACAGAGGGTCAGTGAGGCAGACTTAGCAGTTCAAACTTAGTTAATGATTAAATAAAACTTAACAGAAATGTGTACAAATACAAAACTTACAGTATAACTTCAGAACCAAATATAATCTTAACCTGAAAGTCATTCAGCCCCAACCTGTCTCCTGCTGTCTCCAGTCCTCTCCCATGCAATGGGAGCAGCAGCAGCCTAATCAAGTGTTGGGGCTGATTGTAAAGCCAATCACACACTTGATTGACTTATAATCCTTAGCTGGGCTCCATCTGCTAAACACGTGTATGTGACCAATAACATTTTGATTTGATTAGCTTCCCAAATGGGAAGGTGCCAGAAGGAGCTGGGAGGGTGCGGCAAGAGGGCTTGCCTCGTCCAACGCCACAGTCATAAATTTTTTTTTTATCTATAAGTGGGTGATACTATTATGTACGCAATTGCCCCGGCGGCTGACCTGGCTGTGACAAGGCTACAGTTCGATTTTGCAGCTGTACAGGAAGCCCTTACTGATTTCAAACTTGTGCTTAATACGGGGAAAAACGAAATAATAGATGTTTTCAAGTTCTCGTAAGATTGTCTCAATGCATTAAATATTCACTCATAGGATGCATACAAATACCTTGGTATTTGGATTACAATGAATGAACGTTTAAAAAACATATGAAAAAGGCTTGTTAAGAAGCGAAGATTTAAAGTGGGCTTTTTTTTTTTTTTACAGAAACAGATCTTGCCAGCAAGAACAAACAGATCTCTCTAGTCAGCAGGAAGCAGATTGTGCAGTCAACCTTTCTGCCTGTTCTTGATTATGGTGATCCTATTCATGAAATTGCAGCTGCCACTACTCTTAAACCCCTGGATGCCATTTATCATAGCGCTCTTCGTTTTATCACAGGAAACAGTTTATTACTCATTACTTCGTTCTTTACCAAAAGGTTGACTGGACCTCTTTTAAAGTCACGTAGATCACATCATTACACTCTTTTTGTTTACAAAACCCTGCTCCACAAGCTTCCAATTTACCTAACTTGACTGTTAAGATTTAAAATGACATGTTATCAAGCCCGTTCACAGGGTTGATTTAACTCTGGAGACTACTTTTGGTGTCTACAGAGTTAAGTAAACCAACTTCCTTGCACCCTATGTATGGAACAGGGTCGGGGAGTAACGGATTACATGAAATCCATTAAATATAAGGGATTACAAAAAAACGGTAACTGTAATCCATTCCGTTACCAGCAAGAATATTGTAATCAGATTAGATACTTTTGAAAAACTAGATTACTTCGAGGATTACTTCTAAATTCAGAAAGGATGTTGCGAAAAAATATATTTTACACCTCTGTTTTCTCAATGACATTCAAATCAGCATTGAAAAAAGCGCAAGTTTAAGTTTGTTCCACCTGAGCGAGTCTGACCACAAGTCAGAGACCACTATGATGACACACCAAATGTGTTTGAAGGATCACGGGAAAAGAGCAGGAATAGGCTTTTGTAGGCTAGTCCAAGCTATGTCTTCCAATGGTGCGACTGCTGTCGGTATCCAAAGATTAACCAACTTGAATAGACGCTTGGAGGTAAGAATGACAGCAGTGGTGTAGTCTACTGCGATACGGATATTTCTTGTTATTTATATCTACATAGCGCATTGATGTGAATCACACTGCTGCGCTGTCATTTAGCTATTTGCGCCTTACGGATTGTGGTTCTTGTGGGTGGCTGTTCACAAATCTAAATGTGTATTTGAACCCAATAAATGATTGCATTCAAGAAGTTTAAGCTGCATATCAAACATTGTTTTTTAAACCAGTTGACAGCCAGTGGGAAATGCGCTCTTACAACAGCTGCATAGTGCGGATCCCAGCCTATGGAATAAAAGTGGGGCTTTTATTGCTCAATCTAATTCATTCTGATGGAAAAAAACAAAAACATAGCTGGCTAGGCCACTCCAGGACCTTAATGTGCTTCTTCTTGAGCAACTCCTTTGTTGCCTTGGCTGCGTGTTTTGGGTCATTGTCATTATGGAATACCCATCCACGACCCATTTTCAATGCCCTGGCTGAGGGAAGAAGGTTCTCACCCAAGATTTGACGGTACATGGCCCCGTCCATCGTCCCTTTGATGCGGTGAAGTTGTCCTGTCCCCTTAGCAGAAAAACACCCCCAAATCATAATGTTTCCACCTCCCATGTTTGACGGTAGGGATGGTGTTCTTGGGGTCATAGGCAGCATTCCTCCTCCAAACACGGGGAGTTGAGTTGATGCCAACGAGCTCGATTTTGGTCTCATCTGACCACAACACTTTCACCCAGTTCTCCTCTGAATCATTCAGATGTTCATTGGCAAACTTCAGACGGCCCTGTATATGTGCTTTCTTGAGCAGGGGGACCTTGCGGGCGCTGCAGGATTTCAGTCCTTCACGGCGTAGTGTGTTACCAATTGTTTTCTTGGTGACTATGGTCCCAGCTGCCTTGAGATCATTGACAAGATCCTCCCGTGTAGTTCTGGGCTGATTCCTCACCATTCTCATGATCATTGCAACTCCACGAGGTGAGATCTTGCAAGGAGCCCAAGGCCGAGGGAGATTGACAGTTATTTTGTGTTTCTTCCATTTGCGAATAATCGTACCAACTGTTGTCACCTTCTCACCAAGCTGCTTGGCGATGGTCTTGTAGCCCATTCCAGCCTTGTGTAGGTCTACAATCTTGTCACTGACATCCTTGGAGAGCTCTTTGGTCTTAGCCATGGTGGAGAGTTTGGAATCTGATTGATTGCTTCTGTGGACAGGTGCCTTTTATACAGGTAACTAGCTGAGATTAGGAGCACTCCCTTTAAGAGTGTGCTCCTAATCTCAGCTCGTTACCTGTATAAAATACACCTGGGAGCCAGAAATCTTTCTGATTGAGAGAGGGTCAAATACTTATTTCCCTCATTAAAATGCAAATCAATTTATAATTTTGTTGTTGTTATTCTGTCTCTCACTGTTCAAATAAACCTACGATTAAAATTATAGACTGATAATTTCTTTGTCAGTGGGCAAACGTACAAAATCAGCAGGGGATCAAATACTTTTTTCCCTCACTGTAGTAACTAAAGGATAACATTTAGAAAGTAACCTACCCACCCCTGGTTTGGAATAAGTTCCAAAATATGTTTAGTTTGGATGCTTTGGTGTCCCTAGAGCAATTCAGACAGCTGACAGAGATTTTCTTTACAATGAAGAATGTGTTTGTTTTAATTGACTGTGTTTTGTATATTAATGTGTATTTAATGTGTATATTTGTTTATTTATACTTGCCTATTGATGTGTTCGATTTGTATTCTGCAGAGCTCATTTGCAAATGAGACTTTAGTCTCAATATTAAACATCTTAACAACTGTTTTTCAAAAAATTATACTTTGATTCTTTAGAAGGCAAGAAGGATTCTTTGGAAGGCAATAAGGGTTTTTTGGAAGGCAAGAGGGGTTCTTCATAGAACAATTTATCATATTTCCCAGCATGCTCTATTGCAGTGTGATTTTCAGAATTGTTTGTTTTAATATCTGTGTTTTTGCATGTACATTGATTGGTTGATTAATATTATGCTACACAAAGATAAATAGCATACATTTGACTGAGATGGTTGTTCCAATTTAGAGGTAGTCTCAGTATTCAATATTCCATACCCTGGCAGTCATTCTGAATGCAGGCTGCAGGAAACAAAACATGTTTTATGAGGAGGATGGGATCCACCCAAATCATTTGGGTTCCTGCATCCTTTCACAGCATTATAAGGCTGCGTTGAGACAATGACTTATCAATGACCCAAGCACAGCTCAGTTAATCCCTACCATTGTGTTACTGAGTCATCATAATGCTTCAGCAAATGTACATTATACCAGGGGCATTGGTAGACACAATGTAAGTGACCTAATTTATGTCCCTCTAACTGCCCTGAATGCCTTTGCTGAGCCTACAGCTATTGAATGCAGTAATCATGTGCCTATGGACCAGATTTATACTGTTAGCACTGAGGCGGTGTGCCCAAGTAGGAAGTCCACTGTGTGCAGCTCACCCTGCACTAACATAAATAACATGAGAATATCTACTTCTGCTAAGCTTCCCAGTAAAGCAATGAAAACAAGTAAGCATCCCAGAAGAAAAGTGCTCAAAATAGCCCACGTTAACATATGTAGCTTAAGAAACAAGGTTCATGAAATCAATAATTTGCTAGTTAGATGACATTCATGTTCTGACTATCTCTGAAACTCACTTAGATAATACCTTTGATACAGTGGTAGCAAGACAAGGTTATAACATTTACAGAAAAGACAGAAATGACAGTGGTGGAGGTGTTGCAGTTTATGTTCAGAACCACATTCCTGTAAAGCTTACAGAGGATCTCGTGTTAAATACTGTTGAAGTAATATGGCTAAAGGTTCATCTGCCTCACCTAAAGCCCATTCTTGTGGCAAGCTGCTATAGACCACCAAGTGCTAACAGTCAGTATCTGGATAACATGTGTGAAATGCTTGATAATATATGTGATATCAACAGAGGTATATTTTCTGGGTTATTTAAATATTGACTGGCTTACATCAAGCGGCCCACTTAAGAAAAAGCTTCAAAGTGTAACCATTGCCTGCAACCTGGTTCAGGTTATCAGTCAACCTACCAGGGTAGTTACAAACAGCACAGGAATGAAATCCTCAACATGTATTGATCACATCTTTACTAATGCTGCAGAAATTTGGTTGAAAGCAGTATCCAGATCCATTGGATGTGATCACAATATAGTAGCCATATCTAGGCAAACCAAAGTTTCAAAGGCTGGGCCTAATATAATGTATAAGAAGTCATAAAATATGTTTTGTAGTGATTCCTATGTTGTTGATATAAATAATATTGTTAGTCTGTGTTGTGCAATGAGGAGCAAACAGACGCTGCACTTCACACATTTATGAAATTGCTTATTCCAGTTACTAATAAGCATGCACCCATTAAGAAAATGACTGTAAAAACTGTTAAATCCCCGTGGATTGATGAGGATTTAAAAAATGGTATGGTTGAGAGGGATGAGGCAAAAGGAATGGAAAATAAGTCTGGCTGCACAACCGATTTGCAAAAATATTGCAAATTGAGAAATCTGTGACTAAACTGAATAAAAAGAAGAAGAAATTACACAATGAAACAAATACAAATGACATAAAGAATCATAGTAAAAAGCTTCGGAGCACCTTAAATTAATTTTTGGGAAAAAACGCAAACTCAGCTCGATCATTCATTGAATCAGATGGCTCATTCATTGAATCAGATGGCTCATTCATCACAAAACCGACTGATATTGCCAACTACTTTAATGATTTTTTTCATTGGCAAGATTAGCAAACTTAGGCATGACATGCCAGCAACAAACGCTGACACTACACATCCAAGTGTATCTGACCAAATTATGAAAGACAAGCGTTGTAATTTTGAATTCCGTAAAGTGAGTGTGGAAGAGGTGAGAAAAGTATTGATGTCTATCAACAATGACAAGCCACTGGGGTCTGACAACTTGGATGTAAAATGACTGAGGATAATAGCGGACGATATTGCCACACCTAATTGCCAGATCTTCAATTTAATCCTACTAGAAAGTGTGTGCCCTCAGGCCTGGAGGAAGCACAAGTCATTCCTCTACCTAAGAAGAGTAAAGGCCCCTTTAATGGCTCAAATAGCCGACCAATCAGCCTGTTACCAACCCTTAGTAAACTTTTGGAAAAACTGGTGTTTGACCAGATACTATGCTATTTTACAGTAAACAAATTGACCACAGACTTTCAGCACGCTTATAGGAAAGGACATTCAACAAGCACAGCACTTACACAAATGACTGATGATTGGCTTAGAGAAATTGATGATAAAACGATTGTGGGGGCTGTTTTGTTAGATTTCAGTGCGACTTTTGACATTATCGATCATATTCTGCTGCTGAAAAAATGTATGTGTTATGGCTTTACACCCCCTACTATATGGTGGATGAAGAGTTTCCTGTCTAACAGAACACAGAGGGTGTTCTTTAATGGAAGCCTCTCCAACAAAATCCAGGTAGAATCAGGAATTCCCCAGGGCAGCTGTCTAGGCCTCTTACTTTTTTCAATCTTTACTAAAGACATGCCACTAGCTTTGAGTAAAGCCAGTGTGTCTATGTATGCAGATGACTCAACACTATACACGTCAGCTACTACAGTGACTGAAATGACTGCAACAATTAACAAAGAGCTGCAGTTTGTTTTAGAATGCGTGGAAAGGAATAAGTTAGTCCTAAATATTTATAAAACTAAATGAACTGTATTTGGGACAAATCATTCACTAAACCTCAACTAAATCATGTAATAAATAATGTGGAAATTGAGCAAGTTGAGGTGACTAAACTGCTTGGATTAACCCTGGATTGTAAACTGTCATGGTCAAAACATATCGATACAACAGTAGCTAAGATAGGGAGAAGTCTGTCCATAATAAAGCGCTCCTCTACCAACTTAACAGCACTATCAACAAGGCAGGTCCTACACGCCCTAGTTTTGTCACAACTGCACTACTGTTCAGTCTTGCGGTCAGGTGCCACAGAGGGATTTAGGAAAATTGCAATTGGCTCAGAACAGGGCAGCATGGCTGGCCCTTGGGTGTACACAGAGAGCTAACATTAATAATATGCATGTCAATCTCTCCTGGCTCAAAGTGGAGGAGAGATTGACTTCATCACTACTTGTATTTATGAGAGGTATTGACATGTTGAATGCACCGAGCTGTCTGTTTGAGATACTGGCGCACAGCTCGGATGCCCATGCAAACCCCACAAGACATGCCACAAGAGGTCTCTTGACAGTCCCCAAGTCTAGAACAGACTATGGGAGGCGCACAGTACTATATAGAGCCATGACTACATTCCACATCAATAACTGATGCAAGCAGTAAAATGTAATACAAAAAACAGAAAAAATATACACCTTTTCGAACAGCGGGGACTGTGAAGGAACATAAACATAGGCACAGACACATGCATACACACACACGATAACATACGCACTATACACACACGTACACATGGATTTTGTATTGTAGATATGTGGCAGTGGTGGAGTAGGGGCCTGAGGGCACACAGCATGTTGTGAAATCTGTGATTGTATTGTAATGTTTTTAAAATGGTATAACTGCCTTAATTTTGCTGGACCCCTAATGGGGATCCATAATAAATACAAATACACAAAGAAACAGTGCTTTTCACATACAGTGCTTTCAACTTACATATTTTACACACTTTGACATGATTACACTATGTTTATTCATGTCCTCACCTGGGATTTCAACTCACAACATCTTGGTTCACAGCATTCCGATCTTCCTGCTACACCACCATGTCTGTTTTAATGACTGATTTTACCTGTTGGCCTATTCCTACACTATGCACTTCAAAGTGAATGTCAGCTATGTTAAAAATACACTGAAGATGGCTTCCCGAGTGGCGCACTGCATCGCAGTGTTGTGGCGTCACTACAGCCTGGGGTTCCATCCGTGAACGGGAGTCCCATAGGGCGGCGGACAATTGGCCCAGCGTCGTCCGGGTCAGAGGAGGGTTTGGCCGTGGGGACTTTACTTGGCTTATCGTGCTCTAGCAACTCCTTGTGGCAGGCCGGGTGCCTGCAAGCTGACTTCGATCATCAGTTGAACGGTGTTTCCTCCGACACATTGATGTGGCTGGCTTCTGGGTTAAGCAAGCGATTGTTAAGAAGTGCGGCTTGGCGGACCATGTTTTGGAGGACGCATGACTCCACATTCGCCTCTCCCGATCCCGTTGGGGAGTTGCAGTGATGAGACAGGATCACAATTGGATATCACGAAATTCGGGAGAAAAAGGGGGTAAAAATGTCTTATACAGTACCAGTCAAAGGTTTGGACACACCTACTTATTCAAGGGTTTTTCTTAATTTTTAATAGTGAAGACATCAAAACTATGAAATAACACATATGAAATTATGTAGTAACCAATAAAGTGTTAAACAAATCAAAATTTATTTTATATTTGAGATTCTTCAAATAGCCACCCTTTGCCTTGATGACAGCTTTGCAATCTCTCAACCAGCTTCACCTGGAATGCTTTTCCGACAGTCTTGAAGGAGTTCCCACATATGCTGAGCACTTGTTGGCTGCTTTTCACTCTGCGGTCCGACTCATCCCAAACCATCTTAATTGGGTTGAGGTCGGGGGATTGTGGAGGCCAGGTCATCTGATGCAGCAATTCATCACTCTCCTTCTTGGTAAAATAGCCCTTACACAGCCTGGAGGTGTGTTGGGTCATTGTCCTGTTGAAAAACAAATGATAGTCCCACTAAGCACAAACCAGATGGGATGGCGTATCGCTGCAGAATGCTGTGGTAGCAATGCTGGTTAAGTGTGCCTTGAATTCTAAATAAATCACAGACAGCGTCACCAGCAAAGCACCCCCACACCATAACATTTTTTTATTTTATTTTTTTATTTCACCTTTATTTAACCAGGTAAACCAGTTGAGAACAAGTTCTCATTTACAACTGCGACCTGGCCAAGATAAAGCAAAGCAGTGCGATAAAAACAACAGAGTTACATATGGGGTAAAACAAAACAAAGTCAAAAATACAACAGAAATACATATATATACAGTGTGTGCAAATGTAGCAAGTTATGGAGGTAAGGCAATAAATAGGCTATAGTGCAAAATAATTACAATTAGTATTAACACTGGAATGATAGATGTGCAAGAGATGATGTGCAAATAGAGATACTGGGGTACAAATGAGCAAAATAAATAACAATATAGGGATGAGGTAGTTGGGCGGGCTAATTTCAGATGGGCTGTGTACAGGTGCAGTGATCGGTAAGGTGCTCTGACAACTGATGCTTAAAGTTAGTGAGGGAGATAAGAGTCTCCAGCTTCAGAGATTTTTGCATTTCGTTCCAGTCATTGGCAGCAGAGAACTGGAAGGAATTGCGGCCAAAGGAGGTGTTGGCTTTGGGGATGACCAGTGAGATATACCTGCTGGAGCGCAGACTACGGGTGGGTGTTGCTATGGTGACCAATGAGCTAAGATAAGGCGGGGATTTGCCTAGCAGTGATTTATAGATGGCCTGGAGCCAGTGGGTTTGGCGACGAATATGTAGTGAGGACCAGCCAACAAGAGCGTACAGGTCACAGTGGTGGGTATTATATGGGGCTTTGGAGACAAAATGGATGGCACTGTGATAGACTACATCCAATTTGCTGAGTAGAGTGTTGGAGGCTATTTTGTAAATGACATCGCCGAAGTCAAGGATCGGTAGGATAGTCAGTTTTACGAGGGCATGTTTGGCAGCATGAGTGAAGGAGGCTTTGTTGCGAAATAGGAAACCGATTCTAGATTTAACTTTGGATTGGAGATTCTTAATGTGAGTCTGGAAGGAGAGTTTACAGTCTAACCAGACACCTAGGTATTTGTAGTTGTCCACATACTCTAGGTCAGACCCGTCGAGAGTAGTGATTCTAGTCGGGTGGGCGGGTGCAAGCAGCGTTCGGTTGAAGAGCATGCATTTAGTTTTACTAGTGTTTAAGAGCAGTTGGAGGCTACTGAAGGAGTGTTGTATGGCATTGAAGCTCGTTTGGAGGTTTGTTAACACAGTGTCCAATGAAGGGCCAGATGTATACAAAATGGTGTCGTCTGCGTAGAGGTGGATCTGAGAGTCACCAGCAGCAAGAGCGACGTCATTGATATACACAGAGAAAAGAGTCGGCCCAAGAATTGAACCCTGTGGCACCCCCATAGACTGCCATAGGTCCAGACAACAGGCCCTCCGATTTGACACATTGAACTCTATCTGAGAAGTAGTTGGTGAACCAGGCGAGGCAGTCATTTGAGAAACCAAGGCTATTTAGTCTGCCAATAAGAATGCGGTGGTTGACAGAGTCGAAAGCCTTGGCCAGGTCAATGAAAACGGCTGCACAGTACTGTCTATTATCGATCGCGGTTATAATATCGTTTAGGACCTTGAGCGTGGCTGAAGTGCACCCATGAGCAGCTCGGAAACCGGATTGCATAGCGGAGAAGGTACGGTGGGATTCGAAATGGTCGGTGATCTGTTTGTTGACTTGGCTTTCAAAAACTTTTGAAAGGCAGGGCAGGATGGATATGGGTCTGTAACAGTTTGGATCTAGAGTGTCACCCCCTTTGAAGAGGGGGATGACCGCGGCAGCTTTCCAATCTCTGGGGATCTCAGACATTACGAAAGAGGTTGAACAGGCTAGTAATAGGGGTTGCGACAATTTCGGCGGCTAGTTTTAGAAAGAAAGGGTCCAGATTGTCTAGCCCAGATGATTTGTAGGGGTCCAGATTTTGCAGCTCTTTCAGAACATCAGCTGTCTGGATTTGTGTGAAGGAGAAGCGGGGGGGGGGGGGCATGGGCAAGTTGCAGCGGAGGGTGCAGAGCTGGTGGCCGAGGTAGTGGTAGCCAGGTGGAAAGCATGGCCAGCCGTAGCAAAATGCTTGTTGAAATTCTCGATTATTGTAGATTTATCGGTGGTGATAGTGTTTCCTAGCCTCAGTGCAGTGGGCAGCTGGGAGGAAGTGCTCTTATTTTCCATGGACGTTACAGTGTCCCAAAACTTTTTGGAGTTAGTGCTACAGGATGCAAATTTCTGTTTGAAAAAGTTAGCCTTTGCTTTCCTAACTGCTTGTGTATATTGGTTCCTAACTTCCCTGAAAAGTTGCATATCGCGGGGGCTATTTGATGCTAATGCAGTACGCCACAGGATGTTTTTGTGCTGGTCAAGGGCAGTCAAGTCTGAGGAGAACCAGGGGCTATATCTGTTTTTAGTTCTGTATTTTTTGAATGGGGCATGTTTATTTAAGATTGAGAGGAAATTACTTTTAAAGAACAACCAGGCATCCTCTACTGACGGAATGAGATCTATATCCATCCAGGATACCTGGGCCAGGTCAATTAGGAAGGCCTGCTCGCTGAAGTGTTTTTGGGAGCGTTTGACAGTGATGAGGGGTAGTCGTTTGACCGCGGACCCGTTACGGACGCAGGCAATAAGGCAGTGATCGCTGAGATCCTGGTTGAAGACAGCGGAGGTGTATTTAGAGGGTAAGTTAGTCAGGATGATATCTATGAGGGTACCCATGTTTACGGATTTAGGGTTGTACCTGGTAGGTTCGTTGATAATTTGTGTGAGATTGAGGGCATCTAGTTTAGATTGTAGGATGGCCGGGGTGTTAAGCATATCCCAATTTAGGTCACCAAGCAGTACGAACTCTGAGGATAGATGGGGGGCAATCAATTCACATATGGTGTCCAGGGCACAGCTGGGGGCTGAGGGGGGTCTGTAGCAAGCGGCAACAGTGAGAGATTTATTTCTGGAAAGGTGGATTTTTAGAAGTAGAAGCTCAAACTGTTTGGGCACAGACCTGGATAGTATGATAGAGCTCTGCAGGCTATCTCTACAGTAGATTGCAACTCCACCCCCTTTGGCAGTTCTATCTAGACGGAAAATGTTATAGTTGGGGATGGAAATTTCAGAATTTTTGGTGGCCTTCCTTAGCCAGGATTCAGACACTGCTAGAACATCAGGGTTGGCGGAGTGTGCTAACGCAGTGAATAACTAAAACTTAGGAACGAGGCTTCTGATATTTACGTGCAGAAAACCAAGACTTTTACGGTTACAGAAGTCAACAAATGATAGCTCCTGGGGAGTAGGAGTGATACTGGGGGCTGCAGGGCCTGGGTTAGCATCTACATCACCAGAGGAGGACTAGAATAAGGATACGACTAAAGGCTTTAAGAACTGGTCTTCTAGTGCGTTGGGTACATAGAATAAAGGGGGCAGTTCTCCGGGCGTTGTAGAAAAGATTCAGGGCATTATGTACAGAAAAGGATATGGAAGGATATGAGTACAGTTCAGGTGTACTCATATCTCCTCCTACATGCTTTACGTTGGGAACTACACATGCAGATATCATCACAAAGACACAGCGGTTTGAACCAACAATCTCCAATTTGGACTCCAGACCAAAGGACAAATTTCCACCGGTCTAATGTCCATTGCTCGTGTTTCTTGGCCCAAGCAGGTCTCTTCTAATTAATGGTGTCCTTTAGTAGTAGTTTCTTTGCAGCAATTCGACCATGAAAGCCTGATTCACACAGTCCCCTCTGAACAGTTGATGTTGAGATAATTTCTGAGGCTGGTAACTCTAATGAACTTATCCTCTGCAGAAGAGGTAACTCTGGGTCTTCCATTCCTGTGGCGGTCATCATGAGAGCCAGTTTCAGCATAGCGCGTGTTGGTTTTTGTGACTGCACTTTAAGAAACGTTCAAAGTTCTTGAAATTTTCCGGATTGACTGACCTTCATGTCTTAAAGTAATGATGGACTGTCATTTCTCTTTGCTTTTTGAGCTGTTCTTGTCATAATATGGACTTGGTCTTTTACCAAATAGGGCTATCTTCTGTATACCCCCCCCTACCTTGTCACAACACAACTGATTGGCTCAAATTCATTAAGACGGAAATAAATTCCACAAATTATCTTTTAACAAGGCACACCTGTTACTTGAAATGCATTCCAGGTGACTACCTCATGAAGCTGGTTGAGAGAATGCCAAGAGTGTGCTAAGCTGTCATCAAGGCAAAGGATGGGTATTTGAAGAATCTCAAATATAAAATATATTTTGATTTGTTTAACACTGTCACGATCGTCGACTGAAGACACGGACCAAGGCGCAGCGTGATAAGCGTACATTTTATTTGTACTCAACACACGATCAAAACAACAAACGATACGTGAAGTCCTAGGTTAACACCAAAACAAACCTTACGGAACAAGATCCCCCAAAGACTAGTGCAAAACAGGCTGCCTAAGTATGGTCCACAATCAGAGACAACGAGCTACAGCTGCCTCTGATTGGGAACCATCCTGGCCAACATAGATCAAACGATCTAGAACAAAAACATAGAAAAACTAAACATAGCAAATCCACACCCTGGCTCAACATTTAAGAGTCCCCAGAGCCAGGGCGTGACAAACACTTTTTTGAATACTACATGATTCCATATGTGTTATTTCATAGCTTTGATGTCTTCACTATTATTCTACCATGTAGAAAATAGTAAAAATAAAGAAAAACCCTTGAATGAGTAGGTGTGTCCAAACTTTTGACTGGTAGTGTATATACAAAAACAACACTGAAGAATAACTATTTTATTTATCATAGTGATTCAGGAGTAACATTAAAACAGAATGATATGCCCCACCAACATTAGACAACTATACCAAAAACCCAAACTGAAATTGCTGAAATAAGTAAATGAAATCAAAGAGAGAATATGCAGATTAACTGATAACTAAAATGGCAGTGCAGAAGACACTCTTTTGCGAAGTGCAGAACGATATTATAGGTAATTAATGTGTAGGGGACTTCTGAATTTCTACAAACTTTGTGGCACAGCAGAAAGTTCAGAATACCCCAAATCCAGTGGTTGTGAGTTTAAATCTCAGGTGGGGTCATATTGAAAAGTCAGTACTAAGTGATCATGAAAAATGTGGTCATATTGTCATTGATTAAAGATTTGTACACTATTTTAGCTGAACAGCGTACCACTTATTACTTTACTTATAATGGTTTGGGACACCTGGGACCATCATGTGACAAAAACCTCCAGGGGACCGTGACACAACATCCCAAGAACGTCCAGGGGACCTTCAGAGACCATGACACAATGTCCCAAGATCGTCCTAAAAACGTCCCTGGGGACAAACCGGGAAATATGAAAAGGTCCTCCAGAGAAAGTTCCTTTGGAACCGTCATGCGACGTCCTAAGCAATAGTAAAATGATAGTCCTGAGAATGTCCTAAAAAGGTCCTGACATGGTCCTCAGTGACATCCTGGGAACGTACAGGGAACTAGACAAAGGTCCCCCAGAGAACTTTCCCTTGTGACCATCATTAGCACGTTCTCAGAACGTCAGTGGGATAATGTCGCACCGAAACCCTTAAGGGACATAATGGGAACGTTGCCGAATGTCCTCAGGACATCCCCTGTTTGCTGGCTTAATGCTATTCACAAAATAGCATATTCACAAAATTCTACATCCCTTTTCACCAGTGTTTTAGGAGAACATACAATATGGAAACATGACTTTATACACAACATGGTGACTGTTCCCATGGTTTGGTTGCTTGATTAGTGACATGTTATACCATGGTATGTATTTTAAGTTAGATTTGTGGTTGGGGTGATTAGACAATGGAAAACAATTGCTTCACTGTGATTTACTTATACCTTAATAATGAACACATCCATACCATACCAACTGACAATTGAGAAATATAAAACGGGTTCATTCAAATGGATTTGAATTGTAATTAATACATGTATAAAACTTCACTTTAAAACCTTTTGTATTTAATTGTTTTTACTCATGACATTGCCAGAAAAGCTTGTTCTTTTGGGGAGTTGGTCACATCTTTTTAGATCCAAAAATGATAACCGGTCAGCCCTGAAATATTCTCAGACATGTGTTGTAGTATATCAACAGAATGCAGTATTGCCCATTGGATTATCATTCACTTTAAAATGAGGATTGGCTAATCCTTTAGCATTTAGAAATATTCCAATTATATTTCAAGACCAGAACTAAACCAGGGGCACTGATGATAGTATTTAGGAATACTAGAAAGCAATAGATCATACAAAATTCATGTCTCTTAAATTATATACATTTGGGGATAAAAAACTTTTATAGCTCAACAGGCTTTCTGTTTTGGTAATGGAGGTGTTCATCTGTGGAAAGTGTTGGCGCTAAATGTCTAATGTCTGGTGCTACATTTTAAAGTTTCTCAGGGTACAGTAACTCAGATAGTTTGCTTTGTAATCAGTGATGTCTAACTCCAGATGAGGTTTAGTCTCTGAGATTAAGGTTAGAATCTAGCTGTAATGTATTGGCCAAGAAGACATGTCTATCCTGATGGAAGTAGTTTCACATGGAACAAGATATCAGATGTTTTACAGCACCCTTCCTCATTTCTGCTTGGTGTCTACTGTTCACAAATTTGAAGACCTTAGGCCAAACATAGTCACTTGTCTCAAAATGTAAAGTTATCTCATTAGAAAGAAACCAATATTTTACTGATGATGTTTGTCTATTCCTATTGAATAAATATCCTTCATTTGAGAACTTATATTTGAGAAGTATATTATGTAACTCTACCAGAGACTGAAAAAGAATTGAGCCTTGCAGACTTTCCATGAGTCAGCAGCTATATTTGGACCTCTTCCCAGAAACTCCAATGGGCCAGAGATTAAAAAATTATACACAGTGGTGTGTATTCATGGATGCCAAGGGAAGCCAGGCTTCCTCCAAAAATGTACCAAGAAAATAATAAAACATAAAAATAAAAAAAATGTGTCTCTCTTTGTTTCATAAATGTCCTTCAATTCACAAGAGGCTGAATGTATCTCACCAGAGAAAGCATCCGAGCAAATGAAACAGTGCTCCCTCTGTCTCCCCTCTGATGCTGTCTGGCCAAAAAGAGTATGACACTGTTGTCGCGTTGAATCCAAGGGAAGCCAGCGAGCATTTGGCCTCCCTTGATAGAAAAAAATATAAAATAATAGCCAATCAGCGTTGAGCTAAACTGAGTGAGCCCAGCTATGAATGGACCTGGTGCACCCAAAATAATTGTCAAGGGAAGCCTGTTTGGATTTGGCTTCACACCAATCCATTTTGCATCTCGTTGTGTTGTTGTCTTCCAGTGGCTAGCTAGCTAAAATCGTCCCTTTCCAAAATTAGCCATGGATGGAGATAGGGATTTGGACTTGTGGTTTTACTTAATTCTCCGTACTGGCCAATGATTATAATGGCAATTTTGATCCAACCATACATTCATACATTGTGCCACTGGCCTGAGAGGACGGAAGTTCAACATGTAGCTAGATGTAGTAGTAATGTATGCACACATGACTGTAAGTCGCTTTGGATAAAAGCGTCTGCTAAATGGCATATTATTATTATTATAGTAGGCTAATGTTAACTAGTTGGCCTGGCTTATCGTTGCCCATGAAAGGACGTTAGGTTAGTGAGCAAGCATTTTAGCCAGGTAGACTAGGACAACAACATATTTAAGAGTGTACTGTATGACAAAGTCATAGACTGTTTAGGCTACATGAAAGAGGAGGAGGGCATTGGCGTTTCTCTACAAGTTGGGTGAGTCAACATGTTTTTTCTACTTGCACGCAAACACAGAAATCAGTAACATGGACAGCCACATCATATTTATCTTACGTTGAATGGACTAAATTGTTTTTGGTGTCTTTTAGCTGTCACTGTATTAGACTAAACATAGGTGATTAGATGGTGTTGAAGTTGAAATGGTGCTGGAATAGTGGAGGCAGCGCATGTTTTCTTTGCAACTTGCGGTAACTCTCCGTGGTTCTATATCAATAGTTGTTTAGTGGTCCAAAAATGTTGGAAACATTAACTTGCTTGACCATGCTGTAGGTCATGTAACTGTTTGTTACATACAATATGTTTTGTGGACTTCACCGGACAGATGTTGCTCTCTGGTTTTGTGATGAAACAAAGGTATGGTTGAATTTATTTTGCAAATGTCTTCTTATTGTCTCGGCCTTAGGCCTATTAATAATATAATAATAATATGCCATTTAGCAGACGCTTTTATCCAAAGCGACTTACAGTCATGTGCGCATACATTTTTACGTACAGTGAGGGAAAAAAGTATTTGATCCCCTGCTGATTTTGTACGTTTGCCCACTGACAAAGACATGATCAGTCTATAATTTTAATGTTAGGCTTATTTGAACAGTGAGAGACAGAATAACAACAGAAAAACGCATGTCAAAAATGTAATAAATTGATTTGCATTTTAATGAGGGAAATAAGTATTTGACCCCTCTGCAAAACATGACTTAGTACTTGGTGGCAAAACCCTTGTTGGCAATCACAGAGGTCAGATGTTTCTTGTAGATGGCCACCAGTATTGTACACATCTCAGGAGGGATTTTGTCCCACTCCTCTTTGCAGATCTTCTCCAAGTCATTAAGGTTTCGAGCCTGACGTTTGGCAACTCGAACCTTCAGCTCCCTCCACAGATTTTCTATGGGATTAAGGTCTGGAGACTGGCTAGGCCACTCCAGGACCTTAATGTGCTTCTTCTTGAGCCACTCCTTTGTTGCCTTGGCCGTGTGTTTCGGGTCATTGTCATGCTGGAATACCCATCCACGACCCATTTTCAATGCCCTGGCTGAGGGAAGGAGGTTCTCACCCAAGATTTGACGGTACATGGCCCCGTCCATCGTCCCTTTGGTGCGGTGAAGTTGTCCTGTTCCCTTAGCAGAAAAACACCCCCAAAGCATAATGTTTCCACCTCCATGTTTGACGGTGGGGATGGTGTTCTTGGGGTCATAGGCAGCATTACTCCTCCTCCAAACACGGCGAGTTGAGTTGATGCCAAAGAGCTCCATTTTGGTCTCATCTGACCACAACACTTTCACCCAGTGCTCCTCTGAATCATTCAGATGTTCATTGGCAAACTTCAGACGGCCCTGTATATGTGCTTTCTTGAGCAGGGGGACCTTGCGGGCGCTGCAGGATTTCAGTCCTTCACGGCGTAATGTGTTACCAATTGTTTTCTTGGTGACTATGGTCCCAGCTGCCTTGAGATCATTGACAAGATCCTCTCGTGTAGTTCTGGGCTGATTCCTCACCGTTCTCATGATCATTGCAACTCCATGAGATGAGATCTTGCATGGACCCCCAGGCCGAGGGAGATTGACAGTTCTTTTGTGTTTCTTCCATTTGCGAATAATCACACCAACTGTTGTCACCTTCTCACCAAGCTGCTTGGCGATGGTCTTGTAGCCTATTCCAGCCTTGTGTAGGTCTACAATCTTGTCCCTGACATCCTTGGAGAGTACATTGGTCTTGGCCATGGTGGAGAGTTTGGAATCTGATTGATTGATTGCTTCTGTGGACAGGTGTCTTTTATACAGGTAACAAACTGAGATTAGGAGCACTCCCTTTAAGAGTGTGCTCCTAATCTCAGCTCGTTACCTGTTTAAAAGACACCTGGGAGCCAGAAATCTTTCTGATTGAGAGGGGGTAAAATACTTATTTCCCTCATTAAAATGCAAATCAATTTATAACATTTTTGTCATGAGTTTTTCTGGATTTTTTTGTTTGTTATTCTGTCTCTCACTGTTAAAATAAACCTACCATTAAAATTATAGACTGATAATTTCTTTGTCAGTGGGCAAACGTACAAAATCAGCAGGGGATCAAATACTTTTTTCCCTCACTGTATGGGTGGTCCCGGGGATCGAACCCACTACCCTGGCGTTACAAGCGCCATGCTCTACAGTATCACGTTGTCAAGGCATAACGAACAGGTTACATACTGTATAGAGCAGGTCTGTCCAACCATCTTGACGTGAGATCTACTTTTTCATTTGCATTTGCCAGCCTGATGAGATCTACCAGTCTCTAAATCTAAACCAACCAACAAAATGGATGAAATGTAACACACCACTGAGTATGGACCTGCCGCTATGATACCTATTTGACACCCAAATATAATGTGGTCCAATAACATGTTTTCCACAAATAAGTGCAACTAATTTTATTTCCTACCTTAGTGTGACTTTTATCATTGGGTGGAGGCAAGTCGTTTTTCATAGTCAGGGCAGCTTGTTGCAAGTCTCATGCAGGCCACAAGGTGGTCATCAGTCATAGTAGATCTGTACTTGGACTTTATTATCTTAATGTGAGAAAATGCAGACTCACTGAGGTAGGTTGATCCAAAAAGGGCTGATAAGTTGAGAGCACATCTTCTTATGTTGGGATACTTCTCTTCTAGCAGTAGCTCCCAGAACTCTTCCTTCATCTCAGTGGTTGCCCTGGATTTCAGCTGAATGTCATTTTGAAGGGTGAGAATTTCAGTTTCTGCTATAGTTGTGTCCAACTGAAAAAGTGATCCCATTTTGGAGGCAATGACTTCCACATTTACACTACTGTTCAAAACTTTGGGGTCACTTAGAAATGTCCTTGATTTCGAAAGAAAAGCAATGTTTTTGTCCATTAAAATAACATAAAATTGAGATCGCGATCGACTGGTTGGGCACCCCTAGTATAGAGCAAACAATGCAATTATCACAACACAGGTTGTAATATGGCATTTTTTTCCCTGGCTTGGCTTCCCTAGTGATTTTACAGACGCACCGCTACTGGTGAAACAGCTGGACATGAAAGACATGTCCGTCCAATTCAGGACCCATGTGGATCCCATTGCCTCAGGAATGGCCCGGTTGAATGGTCCTGTTGATTTGAAAATGACTCATTGTAGATCAGGAGTCCTCCAATTCTTAACGACTTCTGAATTAAAAGTAAATTATGGGTTAAGGTACAGGATCTGATTAAACAAACCATGGAGGCTCCTGTGCAAAACAGGTAGGGTGCCAGGAGGTGTCTTTTGCCATAAACCAAGCCTTATTCTTGATCTAAAATGGAGTCATTACTCTGTAAAGTACAGACCATTAAGATAATATCACTTACTGTAAGTAGCTGAGAAACAGATTTATGGTTGACTTCAGGTCACGGAAGGAACTAAGGTTTCTATGCGTTTATAACAGCTATTATGCAGGGCTCCCTTGTAAAAGAGACACTGGTCTCAATGGTGACTCCCTGATAACATGTGTATTTTGCCAAATGTATCAAGGCATGGTCAATTTGTGGGAGTACACCTCAAATACACCTTGCCTGGGGAATTATTTTTCACTCCAAATGGAAGGATATTTATACTCTCTGTATCGTCAATAGTTGGCACCATCATGCTGTGTATGTTTAGCCAATATTCAAATAATTATATCCCTAGGTGCTTCATTTACATTTTACATTTAAGTCATTTAGCAGATGCTCTTATCCAGAGTGACTTACAATTAGTACATTCATCCTAAGATAGCTAGGTGGGACAACCACATATCACAGTCATAGTAAGTTTCAAACTGACTTAGTATATCACCTCAACATGGACAGAGAAAATATGTTCTTCGATACTGAGACCAACCCACCAGAAATGGGATACATGGTAAAGCCTATGTCTTGACATGGGAGGACGGGGTGGGCGCCTGTGGTCGTTATCTCGCCCCTCCTCTGCGTCTCCAGTGGGTCACACTACACATTTCCCAGAGTGGCACTTCTCCACAACCAACGGTAAAGAAAGCTATGGAAATTACAGTGTTGCCTTAGAAGGAAAAAAATAGATATGTTTTGATCATCCTTAAGGCTATTTATTCCCATACTTACTGTGCTCAGCTATAGCATTAGTTTTGTCAGGGAAAGTAGAAATTAAAGAAGGTTCAATCCTTTAGGTTTTCTTGTACCTTACCATAATTGCTACCAAGGGTTGCAAATTAAGATTCGCCTTGTCTTTCGGTGACCACTAAGAGACTGTTAAATGTGTCATAAGGGACATGATGCAGTTATGTCTGAAAATGGCTAGGATGCACAGCATCTTAAAATCATTTTTCACATGGGTTTTATTTATTGAGCTATGCTGTTACCAAAATAAGCTAATTGTCCCTCTCTTTGTAACAGTTAATTAATGGAATTGGATTGGAACTGGAACAGTGATTGGATTTGGAAATAGATAGGAACAAATTCTGCAGAAGAATTATCAAATAAAGTGGAGACATAAAAATTTGCTTCTAATAGCACAATGACTGAGACATGCATGTGAACACAGACCACTGACAGCGCAAAATAAATATGATTATATACAACTAATCTAACATATGTATTGTCAAGATATTATCACACATTAGCCTACAACAAAGGTGCATGCACACTAAAACAAAACACATTCACATGTAAACAGTTGCATTTTCAGATCCCGACTGCCTTTACATTTTGAAAAGCACAAGAAGAAAATGTTCTTGTTTTTCCTCCTTCCTCTGTCTGTGGTGTGGATATTTATAATGGGAGACCAATGTCTGGATCCTAACCATACTTTGCTCCATAACTGTTGATTTTTGCATCCATCCTATTCCCTCGTGTGAAATGACCATCTAGTCTGGGCCCTTTAAAGATCTAGGGCCACACTCCAGGGGAGCTGTTGCCTGCCCAGGCACACGTAAGACATACAGTTGAAGTCGGAAGTTTACATACACTTGGGTTGGAGTCATTAAAACTCGTTTTTCAACCACTCCACAAATGTCTTGTTAACAAACTATAGTTTTGGCAAGTTGGTTAAGACATCTACTTTGTGCATGACAAAAGTAATTTTTCCAACAATTGTTTACAGACAGATTATTTCACTTATAATTCACTGTATCACAATTCCAGTGGGTGGGAGCAATTTCCAAACACCTGAAGGTACCACGTTCATCTGTACAAACAATAGTACGCAAGTATAAACACCATGGGACCACGCAGCCGTCATACCGCTCAGGAATGAGACGCGTTCTGTCTCCTAGAGATGAACGTACTTTGGTCTGCCTGTTCCTTTTGATGATGGAGGCGCGTTGGAGTCTCACGTGAGCGTCGCTCCACACCTCTTCTGCGTGCCGGAACCACTCATCAACTGCAGGAGCTTCAGTCTGGCCTGGGGTCCACAGGGCCATGGCCGGCTGAAAACCCAGAACACACTGGAAGGGGGTCAACCCAGTGGAGGAGTGACGTAGCGAGTTCTGGGCGTACTCTGCCCATGGAAGGAATCGTGCCCACTCACCCCTGCTGGTCCTGACAGTGACTCCTCAGGAACCTCCCCAGCTCCTGGTTCATCCTCTCCACATGCCCATTGGACTGAGGCCGGTACCCGGAAGTGAGGCTGACCGTGACCCCGAGCTTCTCCATGAAGGCCCTCCATACTCGTGATGTGAATTGGGGCCCACGGTCAGAGACGATGTCCTCCGGCAGGCCATAATGCCGGATGACCTGCTGGAAGAGTACCTCAGCGACCTGGAGAGCAGTGGGGAGTCCAGGAAGAGGGATTAAACGACAGGACTTAGAAAATCTATCCACTACCACCAAAATGGTGGTGAAACCATCAGAGGGGAGATCAGTTACAAAGTCAGTGGATACAGTTGAAGTCGAAAGTTTACATACACTTAGGTTGGAGTCATTAAAAGTAGTTTTTCAACCACTCCAAAAATGTCTTGTTATCAAACTATAGTTTTGGTAAGTCGTTTAGGACATCTGTGCATGGCACAAGTAATTTTTCCAAAAATTGTTTACAGACAGATTATTTCACTTATAATTCACTGTATCACAATTCCAGTGGGTCAGAAGTTTACATACACTAAGTTGACTGTGCCTTTAAACAGCTTGGAAAATTCTAGAAAATGATGTCATGGCTTTAGAAGCTTCTGATAGGCTAATTGACATCATTTGAGTCAATTGGTACCTGTGGATGTATTTCAAGGCCTACCTTCAAACTCAGTGCCTCTTTGCTTGACATCATGGGAAAATCAAAACAAATCAGCCAAGACCTCTGAAAAATTATTGTAGACCTCCACAAGTCTGGTACACCTTGGGAGCAATTTCCAAACACCTGAAGGTACCACGTTCATCTGTAGAAACAATAGTATGCAAGTATAAACACCATGGGACCACGCAGCCGTCATACCGCTCAGGAAGGAGACAGAACGTGTCTCCTAGAGATGAACGTACTTTGGTACGAAAAGTGTAAATCAATCCCAGAACAACAGCAAAGGACCTTGTGAAGATGCTGAAGGAAACAGGTACAAAAGTATGTATATCCACAGTAAAACAAGTCCTATATCGACATAACCTGAAAGGCCACTCAGTAAGGAAGAAGCCACTGCTCCAAAACCGCCTTAAAAAAGCCAGACTACGGTTTGCAACTGCACATGGGGACAAAGATCGTACTTTTTGGAGAAATGTCCTCTGGTCTGATGAAACAAAAATAGAACTGTTTGGCCATAATGACCATCGTTATGTTTGGAGGAAAAAAAGGGGCTGCTTGCAAGCCAAAGAACACCATCCCAACCGTAAAGCACAGGGGTGGCAGCATCATGCTGTGGGGGTGCTTTGCTGCAGGAGGGACTGGTGCACTTCACAAAATAGATGGCATCATGAGGAAGGAAAACTGTGGATATATTGAAGCAACATCTCAAGACATCAGTCAGGAAGTTAAAGCTTGGTCGCAAATGGGTCTTCCATATGAACAATGACCCCAAGCATACTTCCAAAGTTGTGACAAAATGGCTTAAGGACAACAAAGTCAAGGTATTGGAGTGGCCATCACAAAGCCCTGACCTCAATCCTATAGAACATTTGTGGGCAGAACTGAAAAAGCATGTGCAAGCAAGGAGGCCTACAAACCTGACTCAGTTACACCAGCTCTATCAGGAGGAATGGGCCAAAATCCACCAAACTTATTGTGGGAAGCTTGTGGAAGGCTATCCAAAATGTTTGACCCAAGTTAAATAATTTAAAGGCAATGCTACCAAATACTAATTGAGTGTATGTGAACTTTTGACCCACTGGGAATGTGATGAAATAAATAAAAGCTGAAATAAATCACTCTCTACTATTATTCTGACATTTCACATTCTTAAAATAAAGTGGTGATCCTAACTGACCTAAGACAGGGCATTTTTACTAGGATTAAATGTCAGGAATTGTGAAAAACTGAGTTTAAATGTATTTGGCTAAGGTGTATGTAAACTTCCGACTTCAGCTATAGCACCAGATTGCATGAACAGGCCTGTGGTGAGGGGATGGATGGAGTCAGGCGCAGGAGTGTGAAGAAGGAATATGCTTTATTATGCCCAATAAGGTAGTCCGCAGCAATGCGTAAACACGATCCCAGTGCGACTTAAATGCTTACTGGGAACCAAACATACACAGGTAAATATTCCCGCCGATAAAATAACAAAATGCTCAACCGAGCTAGCGATACCTCCACAAAGTAACAATCACACACAAAGACATGGGGGGCAAATGGAACACTTATACAGGTACTGATGAGGGGATATGAACCAGGTGTGTGGAAAAACAAAACAAGACAAAACAAATGGAATGATGAGATGAGGAGCGGCAGTGGCTAGAAGGCCGATGACGACGAACGCCGAATCCTGTCTGAACAAGGAGAGGAAGCAGCTTCGGAGGAAGTCGTGACAGTATCCCCCCCCCCCCGGAACAGGGCGAGCCGGATGGCGACGGTGGAAATCCCGCAACAGAGAGGGATCGAGGACATTCCTCACCGGGACACAGTACCCCTCCCACTCCACGAGGTACTGAAGGCCCCCCACCCGACGCCTCGAATCCAGGATGGAATGGACGGAGTACGCCGGGGCCCCCTCAATGTCCAGAGGAGGCGGAGGGACATCCCGCACCTCAGACTCCTGAAGCGGACCAGCCACCACCGGCCTGAGGAGAGACACATGAAAAGAGGGGTTAATACGGTAATCAGGAGGGAGTAGTAACCTATACGTGACCTTGTTTATTCTCCTCAGGACTTTGAACGGCCCCACAAACCATGGGCTCAGCTTCCGGCAGGGCAGGCGGAGGGGCAGATTCTGAGTCGAGAGCCAGACCTGATCACCCGGTACAAAGACCGGGACCTCACTACAGTGGCGGTCAGCGTTGGCTTTCTGGCGACGCACGGTGCGCTGGAGGTAGATGTGGGCAGCGTTCCACGTCTCCTCCGCGTGCTGAAAGCAGTCGTCAACCGCAGGAGCTTCAGTCTGGCTCTGATGCCACAGTGCCAGAACCGTCTGATACCCTAAGACACATTGAAAGGGAGTTAGGTTAGTGGAGGAGTGGCGGAGAGAATTCTGGGCATATTCAGCCCATGGCAAGAACACCGACCACTCCCCCGGCCGGTCCTGGCAGTAGGACCGGAGGAAAAGGAGCGCACGCTCGTCTGGGTGAGGGCTGTCAGGGGGGCTGCTAGGGAGCTAAAATTGTGAATAAATCGCCTATAAAAATTAGCAAACCCTAAAAAACGTTGTAGTTGCTTGAGGGATGAGGGCTGGGGCCAATCCAGTACCGTGCTGACCTTGGCTGGGTCCATCCGTAGGTCCCCCTGGGTGACGATGAACCCCAGGAAGGAGACTGTCTCTGTGTGGAACTACGAACTTCTACGCCTTGACGTAGAGCTGGTGACCGAGAAAGCCTCGGAGGACCTGCCAAACGTGCTGCTGGTGTTCACTCATGTCCTTTGAAAATATTAGGATGTCATCCAAATACACAAAGACGCTGTAGTCGAGGAGGTCCCGGAGCACGTCATTGACCAACGCCTGGAACAACGCAGGCGCATTGGCTAGGTACTCGTAATGCCCACTGGGTGTGTTAAAAGCAGTCGTCCTCTCGTCCTCCTCCCGAATCCTCACCAGGTTGTAGGTTTTTAAACGTGATGTCGTTGAGCGCCCGATAATCAATGCACGGCCGCTGCCCACCGTCCTTTTTCCCCACAAAGAAGAAGCCCGCGCCCGTGGGTGAGGTAGAGTGACAGATGTGACCCTTGATGAGTGCCTCGTCGATATACTCCCTCATGGCCAGCGTCTCCGGCCGGGACAAGGAAAACAATCGCCCTCGTGTGGACATGGCGCCCGGCAGGAGATCGATAGCGCAGTCGTATGGCCTGTGAGGAGGTAGGGCCCTTGGCACGCCTCTTACTAAACACCTCCCCCAGATCTAAATACTCCCGGGGAATGCCTGCCAGGTCTGGGCCGGTGACAGAGTCTGTAGCCGCCGTCCTCCTGGTGTTAACCGCCACTAGGGTGGTAGGCGGTTCGGAGTGCAGGACCTGGGAAAGAGGTGAGGACTGGTAGGTGGTCTGGGACGGTGGTTTGGGCTGATGAGTGGTCGGTGGTGACCGGAACAGGACGGAGGCGGAGCCTCCCTCCAGGATGAGCTGCCCCGTGGACCATTCTATCCGGGGATTGTGGGTGACCAGCCAGGGGTGCCCGAGGACGAGTCCACAATGGAAAAACTGGATATCCTCCCATAGCCCCCCACGACTCGGACACGCACAGGGACAGTGCGCCGGGTGTTGAAGCCCAACCTGAACGGCTGGCCGTCCAGGCCTATGGCCGGAACCGGATGGGAGAGGGAGAGTAACGGCCAGCCCTGCGTCCATCAGGTTTCCTGCGGCCCCCGAATCCACCAGTGCATACGCCTGACGCGCAGTGTGGGCCCACTGAACACTGACGAGGAGAAAAGTCTGGGAGTCTCTAGAGTTGGGGTTTCGGCTCGATAGCACCCCTCCCGATATTAGCGAGCCCTCCCGTTTCCCGGCTTCTCCGGGCATGAGTCGTAGTGGTAACCTGCTTAGCCTCAGTACAGGCAACGTTCCTGGCACAAGCGCGCCTTGCGTCATCCCTCTCTCGTGCGCCCTCTCACAACGCGGATATTCTACTTGCACCGAGAGGTCGATGAGGCCGTCCAGACGCTCAGGCAGCTCCCTGAAGGAGTGTTCATCCTTCATCCCCTCCGATAGCCCCTGAGCGTAAAGGACGACCATTGCGGCCTCCTCCAATCCTGCCTCTCGAGCCCGGGTCCGGAACTCCACGGAGTAGTCCACCACTGAACGGTCACCCTGCCGACAGGCCGTGAGCCGCCTCCCGGCCTCGTGCCCCGACACCACCCGAGAAGGGTTGAACACCTTGTGTAGCTCCTGGGTGAATTGGTAGGAGTCGTAGCACGCCAGAGTTTGGCTCTCCCACTCCGCGGTAGCCCAGGAAAGGGCCCGACCCATCAACAGAGTGATAATGTAGGCCACCCGGCCCTGCTCCGTCGGGAAAGAGGAGGGTTGTAGGCTGAATACCAGGGAACACTGGGTGAGGATTTCCCTGCAGCCCTCTGGACGTCCGTCCAACCTCTCCGGAGGTGGTAGGCGGGTTCCCGCGATGTCGCAGGCGAGACTGGAGACTCGCTGCCGGGGCTGGTCGGGTGTCCACCCAGCTCTGCATGGCAATCGTCAGCTGGCGGAGATTCTCGGTGGTCTGCTGCAAGCTGCTGTCGTGCTGGTTCAGCATATATCCCTACGTTGCCAATGCGCTGCGATACTGTGCTGCCTGTTTTATGTAAGGGTTGGTGTGAGGTGTGACCCAGGTGCGGTGCAGGATAGACAGTAGGCAGTAGGCAGAGATGGTGAAACAAGGATCTTTACTGGTGGTCCCAAAACCAGGATACAAAATAACGGACTTGTCACGAAAAAATTAAGGAGGAGCAAATTGGTCTCCAAAAACAGGCTGACAGCAAACATATGAAATACTAACTATGACTGAAAACATCAATGAAACAGGGAGAACACTTCTCAAGTACCTGTACATACGTCTCGCGATCAGACACTGATTAGGACTGTTTGACATCCAGAACTAGCAGAGAAAACAGAGAAGTGAACACAGGGAAGTGAGGGCATAAATACACAGGTGAACAGGTAGACACAGGTGACACCAATAAGATAATGATTAGTCCAGACTGTGAGTGAGGAGGTGCCTATGGTTGTCGGAGGATGACACCTACTGGGTCACTCCGGAACTGCAACCCCCTCTTGTAACACTATTGCCCCGACTGTTGATCTGGCTCTGTCAAAGCTACAGTCAGATTTAATAGCTATGCAGGAATCCCTTGCTGATTTTAAAGCTAATGCTTAATACAGGCAAAACAAAATACATGTTGTTTTCAAACTCTCCTAAAAATGTTTCAGATGAAATACATGTTCACTCATTAAATTGTTCTCCAATTTAACGTGTTCCCGCATATAAATACTTAGGCATTTGGATTGATATGGATTTGACGTTTAAGAAACATATAGATGAGCTGGTTAAGAAGCTAAGATTTAAAGTTGGCTTTTTCTACAGAAACAGAACGTGCCTTTCTCTGAGCAGTAGGAAGCAGATAATTCAGTCAACCTTTTTATCTGTTCTTGATTATGGTGATATTTTTTATCAAATTGCAGCTGCTACTACTCTTGAACCTTTGGATGCCATCTATCATAGTGCCCTTGGTTTTGTTACATGCGACAGTTTTTGATACTCAGCACTGCATCCTGTATCAAAAGGTTGGCTGGTCTTCGCTAAAGACCGGTAGATCTCTACGTTACTCCCCTTTTGTTTACAGGGCCCTACTTCATAAACTTACATTTTATCTAACTTTGCTGTTGAAGTATAGACACCTGAGTTGCCTAACCCGTTCACAGGATTGGTTAATTCTTGAGGTTCCAAGGGTCTCCACCGAGCTAGCTAAATCTCAGTTTTAGTCTCCCGAGTGGTGCAGTGGTCTAAGGCACTGCATTGCAGTGCTAGCTGTGCCACTATAGATCCTGGTTCGAATCCAGGCTCTATCATAGCCGGCCGCGACCGGGAGACCCATGGGGCGGCACAATTCGTCCAGGGTAGGGGAGGGAATGGCCGGCAGGGATGTAGCTCAGTTGGTAGAGCATGGTGTTTGCAACGCCAGGGTTGTGGGTTCGATTCCCACGGGGGGCCAGTATGAAAAATAAAAAAAATATGTATATCACTAACTGTAAGTCGCTCTGAATAAGAGTGTTTGCTAAAATGTAAAATGTAATGCACCATATTACTGGAACACAATTCCAAATAAATGTAATCTTGATGTTATGGTGCCGTTAGGCCAATTGAAAGTATTGATTGGTGTCACCCCTGGCCTTGAGAGCCCGGTTTTCTTTAGTTGGTTTGGTCAGGGTGTGAATTTATATGTGTAGATGTAGTTATTTTAGATCTATGTTGGCCGGGTGTGGTTCCCAATCAGAGGCAGCTGTTGATCGTTGTCTCTGATTGGGGTTCATATTTAGGCAGCCAAGTTGCCTACCTATGTTGTGGGATCTTGTTTCTGTGTGTTTGGCGTGTTTGATGGTAGCCTGTAGAACTTCACGTTTCGTTGCTTTTGTTGTTTTGTCGGTGTTTATAAAATAAACGAACATCTACGCATACCACGCTGCACCTTGGTCCAATCCTGTACTCAACGAACGTGACAATTGGGGACTTATTTGTTGATGAATGTAACAATTTTTCTGGGTGATTTGTGATGTTTTATTTGTGCTTCCAATGACTGTGTTTTTGTATTTGTATGTGTATATATTTGGGCATAATGTGTGTATTTATTTTACATATGCAGTGCACATTTATAAACGAGACTTAAGTCTCAATATATTTTCCATGTTCAAATAAAGGTTGAATAAAATAAATCAGATTACTGTTTCTGTCTCTGAGGCGGCGCCTTGGATTCCCCAAAACTATGAGCATAAAGAAATACTTGCACTTATGATTAGCCTAAATGACTTAATTGTGAAATAGATAGATTTATCCTTCCTTCTGGCTCAATGATATGTGTTAAAGTTTACTCATAACAAGACGTACACAGATCTCTATATTTGCTGTGCAGTGGTGATTTTGACATGAAAATATTGGTGGGGAAAACTCAATCAACAAAGCTTATATGCATCAAAACCAGTCCTAGCTACACATTGAATCAACTAACAACCAATCCCAGAAATGAGTTTTGAGCCACACACACAAATGTTATAACATTGGGGTTATGATCAGTTTATGGCTACTTCCCATATCTTTAGTTCTTAATTCACAGAAGACCATTGTAGTCGAGCATACTAGTAAATTAGCTAGTAATCGGTCTGCAATATTGCAACACTGCATGCATCTGCCTAACTGTTACAAAAAATTGTAGACCTGCACCAGGCTGGGAAGACTGAATCTGCAATAGGTAAGCAGCTTGGTTTGAAGAAATCAACTCTGGGAGCAATTATTAGGAAATGGAAGACATACAAGACCACTGATAATCTCCCTCGATCTGGGGCTCCACGCAAGATCTCACCCCGTGGGGTCAAAATGATCACAAGAACGGTGAGCAAAAATCCCAGAACCACACGGGGGGACCTAGTGAATGACCTGCAGAGAGCTGGGACCAAAGTAACAAAGCCTACCATCAGTAACACACTACACCGCCAGGGACTCAAATCCTGCAGTGCCAGACGTGTCCCCCTGCTTAAGCCAGTACATGTCCAGGCCCGTCTGAAGTTTGCTAGAGTGCATTTGGATGATCCAGAAGAGGATTGGGAGAATGTCATATGGTCAGATGAAACCAAAATAGAACTTTTTGGTAAAAACTCAACTCATCGTGTTTGGAGGACAAAGAATGCTGAGTTGCATCCAAAGAACACCATACCTACTGTGAAGCATGGGGACATCATGCTTTGGGCACTGCTCTAGAGGAGATCTGCATGGAGGAATGGGCCAAAATACCAGCAACAGTGTGTGAAAACCTTGTGAAGACTTACAGAACACGTTGCCAACAAAGGGTATATAACAAAGTATTGAGAAACTTTTGTTATTGACCAAATACTTATTTTCCACCATAATTTGCAAATAAATTCATTAAAAATCCTACAATGTGATTTTCTGGAGAAAAAAAATCTCATTTTGTCTGTCATATTTGACGTGTACCTATGATGAAAATTACAGGTCTCTCATCTTTTTAAGTGGGAGAACTTGCACAATTGGTGGCTGACTAAATAGTTTTTTTCCCCCACTGTAGTTCCAAAGATATTTGATGATAGAGCATGGCGCTTGCAATGCCAGGGTTGTGGGTTCGTTTCCCACGGGGGACTAGTACGAAAATGTATGCACTCACTACTGTCACTCCGGATAAGAGCATCTGCTAAATGACTCAAATGCAAATGTATAACTAACCGTTCTTCTACATGTTGTTCCAAGGATATTACAGTCTGCCATCAAACATCAACAATAAGACATATAGCCTATAGGATATTATAGCTAGCCTACCTCAAAACAGATGTTAGCCACTGCTCCATGATCCACCACCAACCACTCGACTTGAATGTTATTTTCCAGCTTGGATGCATGGCCATATTTCAATGAGCACTTACATGTTTTATCTCTACATTTCCTTCATAACGCTAGCTAGCTTGAAGATGTGGTAAATAACTAGCTAGCTAGCTATTACTGGGCCAAGGACATTGAGCCTTCTTGGGCGGGCACTTCTATGGTAAATCAATGGCGCACCAAAGAGAGGCTTTTGCTGGATAGATCTCCCAGCAGGTGCTGCAAAAAACATATTTGTATTCGTATTTATTAGGGATCTCCATTAGCTGCTGCCAAGGCAGCAGCTACTCTTCCCACATTAAGGCACTTTACATTATATATAAAACAAAAGATAAAACAGTACATCATAAAACATTATTACACCACTACATATCTACAATACAAAATGAATAATACCACCATACAACAATATTACAATGTACGTGTGTGTAGAGTGCGTGTGCTAGCGCTTGTGAGCGTATGCGTGTGTCTGTACCTTTGTGTCTCTCTTCAGTCACTGCTGTTCCATAAGGTGTATTTTTACCTGTTTTTAACATCTGATTCTACTGCTTGCATCAGTTACTTGATGTGGAATAGAGTTCCATGTAGTCTTGGCTCTATATAGTTCTGTGCGCCTCCCATAGTCTGTTCTGGACACTTCTTACAAAAACAAGTAGTGAAGTCAATCTCTCTTCCACTTTTAGCCATGAGAGATTGACATGCATATCATTAATGTTAGCTCCCTGTGTACTTTTAAGGGCCAGCCAAGTTGCACTGTTCTGAGCCAATTGTAATTGTCCTAAGTCCTTCTTTGTGACACCTGACCACACGACTGAACAGTAGTCCAGATGCGACAAAACTAGGGCCTGTAGGACCTGCCTTGTTGAGTGTGTTGTTAAGAAAGCAGAGCAGCGCTTTATTATGGACAGACTTATGCCGATCTTAGCTACTGTTGGATCAATATGTTTTGACCATGACAGTTCACAATCAAGGGTTACTCCAAGCAGTTTAGTCACCTCAACTTGCTCAATTTGCACATTATTCATTAAAATATATAGTTGAGGTTTAGGGTTTAGTGAATGATTTGTCCCAAATACAATGCTTTTAGTTTTTGAAATATTTAGGACAAACTTATTCCTTACCACCCATTCTGAAACTAAGTGCAGCTCTTTTAAGTGTTGCAGTCATTTCAGTAACTGTAGTGGCTGACGTGTATAGTGTTGAGTCATCCACATACATAGACACACTGGCTTTACCAGTGGCATGTCGTTAGTAAAGATTGAAGAAAGTAAGGGGCATAAACAGCTGCCCTGAGGAATTCCTGATTCTACCTGGATTATGTTGGAGAGGCTTCCATTAAATAACACCCTTTGTGTTCTGTTAGGCAAGTAACACTTGTAAAGGGGGCTTTACTATTCTTGGGTAGAGGAATTACTTTTGCTTCCCTCCAGGCCTGAGGGCACACACTTTCTAGTAGGCTTAAATTGAAGATATGGCAAATAGGAGTGGCAATATCGTCCGATATTATCCTCAGTAATTTTCCATCCAGATTGTCAGACCCCGGTAGCTTGTCATTGTTGAAAGACAACAATCATTTTTTTACCTCTTCCACACACCCTTACGGAATTCAAAAATGCAATGCTTGTCTTTCATAATTTGGTCAGATATACTTGAATGTGTAGTGTCAGCGTTTGTTGCTAGCATGTCATGCCTAAGTTTGCTAATTTGCCAATGAAAACATTTGTGAAAGTAGTTGGCAATATCAGTGGGTTTTGTGATGAATGAGCCATCTGTTTCAATGAATGATGGAGCCGGGTTTGCCTTTTTCCCAAAAATTTCAGTTAAGGTGCTCCAAAGCCTTTTACTATCATTGTTTATATAATGTATTTGTGTTTCATAGAATAGTTTATTTTTATTTAGTTTGGTCACATATTTTCTCAATTTGCAGTACGTTTGCCAATCGGTTGGGCTGCCAGACTGATTTGCCATACCTTTTGCCTCATCCCTCTCAACCATACCATTTTTCAATTCCTCATCAATCCAAGGGGATTCAGCAGTTTTTACGTTCATTTTCTTAATGGGTGTATGCTTATTAGTAACAGGAATAAGCAATTTCATAAATGTGTCAAGTGCAGCGTCTGGTTGCTCCTCATTATACACCACAGACCAGCAAATATCCTTTACATCATCAACATAAGAATCACTACAAAACATTGTATGACCTCTTATACACTATATTAGGCCCAGCCTTTGCAACTTTGGTTCTCCTAGACATGGCTACTATATTGTGATCACTACACCCTATGGATATGGATACTGCTTTAAAACACATTTCTGCAGCATTAGTAAAGATGTGGTCAGTACATGTTGATGATTGCATTCCTGTGCTGTTTGTAACTACCCTGGTAGGTTGACTGACAACCTGAACCAGATTGCAGGCACTGGTTACAGTTTGAAGTTTTTTCTTGAGTGGGCAGCTTGATGAAAGCCTGTCAATATTTAAATCACCCAGAAAATATACTTCTCTGTTGATACATTATCAAGCATTTCAAACATATTATCTAGATACTGACTGTTAGCACTTGGCGGTCTATAGCAGCTTCTCACAAGAATGGGTGAGGCAGATGAACCTGTAGCCATATTATTTCAACAGTGTTTAACATGAGATCCTCTGTAAGCTTTACAGGAATGTGGTTCACCAAAAGTATTATCTAAGTGAGTTTCAGAGATAGTCAGAATATGAATGTAATCTGTTACAAGCAAGTTATTGACTTCATGAACCATGTTTCTTAGGCTACATATGTTAATATGGGCTATTTATAGCACATTTCTGGGTTGCTTGATTATTTTTAATGCTTTACTTGGAAGCTTATCAGAAGTTGACTTGCTCATGTTATTTATATTAGAGCTGATAGTGCATGGTGAGCTGCAGACAGTGGACTTCCTACTAAGCCACACCGTGTCAGTGCTAACAGTGTAACTCTGGTTCATAGGCACATGATTACTGCATACAATAGCTGTAGGACCAACAGAGGTATTCAGGGCAGTTAAGGGGACATAAATTAAGTTACTTACATTGTGTCTGCTAAAGACCCTGGGATAATGTACTTTTGATTCAGCATTATGACAACTCAGTGCCACAATGGTAGGGATTAACTGAGCTGTTCTTTGGTCATTGATAAGTCATAGTCTCAACGCAGCTTTGAAATGCATGGACAGAGTCCAGCAGCCAAGATGATTTGGCTCCTGGACTCTGTCCATGAAGGGGATGTAGGGTCCCCATGAGTGACGGCATCCTGAGCCAATCATGCGCAACCAGAGAAGATCAACAGCGCCTACACACTGTACTTTCTCTGTGTGCCCGCCCCTCCACCACAGAAAGCACAAAGTGAGGCGTAAACAGCTGCATTTTGGAGCTGCCTTACTCAACCAAAATGTACCAAAAATACAATACAATGGGAAAGCGACCATGTATGCATTATTATTTCAAGCTATTATTTTTTATAAAATACAATTGTTGGCAAACTGACATGATATATTGCTGTGATATTAAATAACTGAATTGCAGGCGCCGCCCCACCTGCTCGACTTGGCTGTGTGTTATTAAATGAGATCTCTTGATGTCAAATAAAACTCAAATAAAACTCAGTGCTTGTAGAATTACACTGTATTTACTTTTCCATACACAATGAGTTTTATTGTTTTTACATAAATTAGTATTTCCTATAGCAATTAACACTTTTATTTTCAGCCATGTCCAACATTTCATAGCTGTGTTGACTAGTTTGTTGAAAATACACAATTATACACAGTAACTGCAGTAGACAACTCACATTTACACACCAACCATTCTACTTCCATCTCCGTACGTGTTACATGAGGGGACTTCAACCTCCCTACGTCTACCTTTGACTCATTTCTCTCTGCCTCCTTCTTTCCACTCCTCTCCTCTTTTGACCTCACCCTCTCACCATCCCCCCCTACTCACAAGGCAGGCAATACGCTTGACCTCATCTTTACTAGATGCTGTTCTTCTACTAATCTCACTGCAACTCCCCTCCATGTCTCCGACCACTACTTTGTATCCTTTTCTCTCTCGCTCTCCTCCAACACTACTCACTCTGCCCCTATTCAGATGGTAATGCGCCGTCGCAACCTTCGCTCTCTCTCTCCCGCTACTCTCTCCTCTTTCATCCTATCATCTCTTCCCTCTGCTCAAACCTTCTCCCTCCAATCTCCTGATTCTGCCTCCTCAATCCTCCTCTCCTCCCTTTCTGCATCCTTTGACTCTCTATGTCCCCTATCCTCCCGGCCGGCTCGGTCCTCCCCTCCAGCTCCGTGGCTTGATGACTCATTGCGAGCTCACAGAACAGGGCTCCGGGCAGCCGAGCGGAAATGGAGGAAAACTAGACTCCCTGCGGACCTGGCATCTTTTCACTCCCTCCTCTCTACATTTTCTTCATCTGTTTCTGCTGCTAAGGCCACTTTCTACCACTCTAAATTCCAAGCATCTGCCTCTAACCCTAGGAAGCTCTTTGCCACCTTCTCCTCCCTGCTGAATCCTCCTCCCCCCCCCTCCTCCCTCTCTGTGGATGACTTCGTCAACCATTTTGAAAAGAAGGTTGACGACATCCGATCCTCGTTTGTTAAGTCAAATGACACTGCTGGTCCTGCTCACACTGCCCTACCCTATGCTTTGACTTCTTTCTCCCCTCTCTCTCCAGATAAAATCTTGCGACTTGTGACGGCCGGCCGCCCAACAACCTGCCCGCTTGACCCTATCCTCTCTTCTCCAGACCATCTCCGGTGACCTTCTCCCTTACCTCACCTCGCTGATCAACTCATCCTTGACCGCTGGCTATGTCCCTTCCGTCTTCAAGAGAGCGAGAGTTGTACCCCTTCTCAAAAAACCAACACTCGATCCCTCTGATGTCAACAACTACAGACCAGTATCCCTTCTTTCTTTTCTCTCCAAAACTATTGAGCATGCCGTCTTTAGCCAACTCTCTTGCTATCTCTCTCAGAATGACCTTCTTGATCCAAACCAGTCAGGTTTCAAGACTGGTCATTCAACTGAGACTGCTCTTCTCTGTGTCATGGAGGCTCTCCGCACTGCTAAAGCTAACTCTCTCTCCTCTGCTCTTGTCCTTCTAGACCTGTCTGCTGCCTTTGATACTGTGAACCATCAGATCCTCCTCTCCACCCTCTCCGAGCTGGGCATCTCCGGCGCGGCTCACTCTTGGATTGCGTCCTACCTGACCGGTCACTCCTACCAAGTGGCGTGGCGAGAAGCTGTCTCCGCACCACGTGCTCTCACCACTGGTGTCCCCCAGGGCTCAGTTCTAGGCCCTCTCCTATTCTCGCTATACACCAAGTCACTTGGCTCTGTCATATCCTCACATGGCCTCTCCTATCATTGCTACACAGACGACACACAACTAATCTTCTCCTTTCCCCCTTCTGATAACCAGGTGGCGAATCGCATCTCTGCATGTCTGGCAGACATATCAGTATGGATGACGGATCACCACCTCAAGCTAAACTTTGGCAAGACGGAGCTGCTCTTCCTCCCGGGGAAGGACTGCCCGTTCCATGATCTCACCATCATGGTTGACAACTCCGTTGTGTCCTCCTCCCAGAGTGCGAAGAGCCTTGGCGTGACCCTGGACAACACCCTGTCGTTCTCCGCTAACATCAAGGCGGTGACCCGATCCTGTAGGTTCATGCTCTACAACATTCGGAGAGTGCGACCCTGCCTTACACAGGAAGCGGCACAGGTCCTAATCCAGGCACTTGTCATCTCCCGTCTGGATTACTGCAACTCGCTGTTGACTGGGCTCCCTGCCTGTGCCATTAAACCCCTACAACTCATCCAGAATGCCGCAGCCCGTCTGGTGTTCAACCTTTCCAAGTTCTCTCACGTCACCCCGCTCCTCCGCACACTACACTGGCTTCCAGTTGAAGCTCGCATCTGCTACAAGACCATGGTGCTTGCCTACGGAGCTGTGAGGGGAACGGCACCCCCGTACCTTCAGGCTCTGATCAGTCACTACACCCAAACGAGGGCATTGCGTTCATCCACCTCTGGCCTGCTGGCTCCCCTACCTCTGCTGAAGCACAGTTCCCGCTCAGCCCAGTCAAAACTGTTCGCTGCTCTGGCACGCCAATGGTGGAACAAGCTCCCTCACGACGCCAGGACAGCGGAGTCACTCACCACCTTCCGGAGACATTTGAAACCCCACCTCTTTAAGGAACACCTGGGATAGGATAAAGTAATCCTTCTACCCCCCCTTACCCCACCCCAAAGAAAGAAAGAAAGAAAGAAAAAAAACATATTGTAAAGTGGTTATCCCACTGGCTATAAGGTGAATGCACCAATTTGTAAGTCGCTCTGGATAAGAGCGTCTGCTAAATGACGTAAATGTAAATGAGGGGGTCGCAGTTCCGGAGCGACCCACTAGGTGTCATCCTCCGACAACCTTAGGCACCTCCTCACTCAGTCTGGAATAATCATCATCCTATTGGTGTCACCTGTGTCTACCTGTTCACCTGTGTATGTATGCACTCACTTCCCTGTTTTCTCTGCAAGTTTTATTATGCCTAGCAGTACTAATCAGTGTCTGATCGCGGGATGTATGGACAGGTACGTGAGAAGTGTTCTTCCTGTTTACAGTGAGGGAAAAAAGTATTTGATCCCCTGCTGATTATGTATGTTTGCCCACTGACAAAGAAATGATCAGTCTATAATTTTAATGGTAGGTTTATTTGAACAGTGAGAGACAGAATAACAACAAAAACATTCCCAAAAATGTATGTCAAAAATGTTATAAATTGATTTGCATTTTAATGAGTGAAATAAATATTTGACCCCCTCTCAATCAGAAAGATTTGTGGCTCAACGGCGCCTACACATTGTACTTTCTCTGTCTGCCCCTTAACCACAGAAAGCACAAAGTGAGGTGGAAACAGCTGCATTTTGGAGCTGCCTTACTCAACAAAAATGTACCAAAAATACAATACAATGGGAAAGCGATCATGTATGCATTATTATTTCAAGCTATTATTTTTTATAAAATATAATTGTTGGCAAACTGACATGATATATTGTTGTAACATGAAATAACTGAATTGCATGCAAACCTCCTGAATATTGATTTCTGGCTCCCAGGTGTCTTTTATACAGGTAACGAGCTGAGATTAGGAGCACACTCTTAAAGGGAGTGCTCCTAATCTCAGTTTCTTACCTGTATAAAAGACACCTGTCCACAGAAGCAATCAATCAATCAGATTATGGTCCTCTGTAGCTCAGCTGGTAGAGCACGGCACTTGTAAGCCAAGGTAGTGGGTTCGATTCCTGGGACCACCCATACACAAAAATTGATGCACGCATGACTGTAAGTCGCTTTGGATAAAAACATCTGCTAAATGGCATATTATTATTATTATTATTATTCCAAACTCTCCACCATGGCCAAGACCAAAGAGCTCTCCAAGGATGTCAGGGACAATATTGTAGACCTACACAAGGCTGAAATAGGCTACAAGACCATCGCCAAGCAGCTTGGTGAGAAGGTGACAACAGTTGGTGCGATTATTCGCAAATGGAAGAAACACAAAATAACTGTCAATCTCCCTCGGCCTGGGGCTCCATGCAAGATCTCACCTCGTGGAGTTGCAATGATTATGAGAACGGTGAGGAATCAGCCCAGAACTACACGGGAGGATCTTGTCAATGATCTCATGGCAGCTGGGACCATAGTCACCAAGAAAACAATTGGTAACACACTACACCGTGAAGGACTGAAATCCTGCAGCGCCCGCAAGGTCCCCCTGCTCAAGAAAGCACATATACAGGGCCGTCTGAAGTTTGCCAATGAACATTTGAATGATTCAGAGGAGAACTGGGTGAAAGTGTTGTGGTCAGATGAGACCAAAATGGAGCTCTTTGGCATCAACTCAACTCACCGTGTTTGGAGGAAGAGGAATGCTGCCTATGACCCCAAGAACACCATTCCCACCGTCAAACATGGAGGTGGAAACATTATGCTTTGGGGGTGTTTTTCTGCTAAGGGGACAGGACAACTTCACTGCATCAAAGGGACGATGGACAGGGCCATGTACCGTCAAATCTTGGGTGAGAACCTCCTTCCCTCAGCCAGGGCATTGAAAATGGTTCGTGGATGGGTATTCCAGCATGACAATGACCCAAAACACATGGCCTAGCCAGTCTCCAGACCTTAATCCCATAGACAATCTGTGGAGGGAGCTGAAGGTTCGAGTTGCCAACGTCAGCCTCGAAACCTTAATGACTTGGAGAAGATCTGCAAAGAGGAGTGGGACAAAATCCCTCCTGAGATGAGTGCAAACCTGGTGGCCAACTACAAGAAACGTCTGACCTCTGCCACCAAGTACTAAGTCATGTTTTGCAGAGGGGTCAAATACTTATTTCCCTCATTTAAATGCAAATCAATTCATAACATTTTTGAATTGCGTTTTTCTGGATTCTGTTGTTGTTATTCTGTTTCTCACTGTTCAAATAAACCTACCATTAAAATTATAGACTGATCATGTCTTTGTCAGTGAGCAAACGTACAAAATCAGCAGGGGATCAAATACTTTTTTCCAATCACTGTATTTATTATTTCAGTCACAGTTAGTATTTTGGCTGTCAGCATGTTTTTTGGAGTCTTATTTCTCACACCAACTCTTACACTTAAGTAAATATACACAGTGAAAATTTAGGATGGAGACATCAGGACAGGATGGGCAAATTCCCTTCAGTCTGCTGGTTGACCCTTTGTGGTTTCCATATCCAAAATATCAGTATGATTATTGAATATACAATATGTCCCACAGTGTCCTCAATGTGGATTTACATTATAACTATTGCTGTCTATGGTTTTAAAGGAAATGGTTTAGACATACCACAGTGAGAATGTGCATTGCTTGTTAGTTTCCCTCATACAACTCTTTGTACACAATGTATTTATATTATTCTAATTGGGGAATTTGTATGCTGCATGGTCCTTAAATTGGAGTACTATATGGACCATTAAGATTGTTAATTTACCAAAATGATTGGGTAAGAAGTAGACAATTACAGTGCCTACTGGAAGTCGTCACACCCCTTGCACAGCTGTCACATGTTGCTGCCTTAAAAGGATAGTTCACCCAAATTACAAAATGACATATTGGTTTCCTTACCCTCGAAGCAGTCTATGGACAAGGTATGACAGCAATCCATGCTTTGGTTTTGTTTTCCTGGCCACTGTTTCAAATGCTAACTTTTTAGCATTTGTGGCACAAATCCAATGCAAGTCAATGTTACCTATAATTTTGAGTATTTTCTTGCTTCATGTCCAAATCATCCTAAAGTATCAAAAGAAAATATTGTATAACTCAATTAAGTTACTTATAGATGATTTGGACATGCTTACATAGATACCATTGACTTGCATTGGATTTGTGGAAGTTATTTTGTTAGTGTGAATCAGCTCACCGCTAAGACTATTTTTGAGGCTTGGGCCTGAGGGGACAAGAGATGGATGTTAGTATCGATAAAATGGAGTCAATTTGCACATTATGAATACCTGAAGATTCCCATTATAAATAAATCAAGTGCATACCTGAGAAAATATTGAGGCATGTGCTCACCTCTCTACCCCTCCCATTCGTCTTTGATGGAAAGTCTCTCCAACAGGAACTGGTAGACCAGCTGAGGAGACCAGGAATCCAGCAGAACCTGTAGGACTCTTTCCAGGTCAAAGGCATCAGCATTGGCATTCAACAGATCCATTGCAGCACTTGCAACCTGCAGGTCTCTCTTTGTTGAAACTCCCTAGGGCAATTGAACTGATTCCAGCGGCTGACCCAAAACATCGCCGGCGGAGGAGAGGCACTCGGAGCGACCCGCTGGTTCAACTTAGGAGGCACGCACACCACCCACCGCTTCCAAGTATACTACTCGCTAATAGCCTTTGGATAACAAAGCCGACGACCTCAGGGCAAGGATGTCTTTCCAGAGAGACATCAAGGCCTGTAACATACTTTGTTTACGGAAACATGGCTCTCTGGGGATATTCTGTCGAAATCAGTCCAGCCAGATGGGTTCTCAGTTCATTGCGCAGACAGAAATAAATATCTCCGGGAAGCAGAAGGGCGGAGGTGTGTATTTCATGATTAATGATTCATGGTGTAATTGTAACATACAGGAACTCAAGTCCTTTTGTTCACCCGACCTAGAATACCTCACAATCAAATGGTATTATCTTCCAAGATAATTTTCTTCGGGTTATAGTCATGACCGTGTATATATATCCCCCCTCAAGCCGATACCACGACAGCCCTCAAATAACTTCACTGGACTTTATGCAAACTGGAAACCACATATCCTGAGGCTACATTTATTGTATCCGGGGATTTTAACAAAGCAAATTTGAGGACCAGGCTGCCAAAGTTCTCTCAACACATCCACTGTTGTACTCGCGCTGCTAAAATCCTCAACCATTGCTATTCGAACTTCTGGGATGGTTATAAGGCCCTCCCCTGCCCTCCTTTTGGCAAATCTGACCATGACTCCATTTTGCTCCTCCCATCCTGTAGGCAGAAACTCAAACAGGAAGTACCCGTGCTAAGGTCTGACCAATTGGAATCCACACTTCAAGATTGTTTTGATCACACGGACTGGGATATGTTTCGGGTAGCTTGCGAAAATAATTTAGACGAATACACTGAAACGGTGACTGAGTTTATCAGGATGTGTATAGGAGATGTTGTGCCCACTGTGACTATTAAAACCTACCCTAACCAGAAACCGTGGATAGATGGCAGCATTCGCGCAAAACTGAAAGCGCGAACCCTCACATTTAACCATGGCAAGGTGACCGGGAATATGGCAGAATACAGTGTAGCTACTCACTCCGCAAGGCAATTAAACTGGCAAAACATCAATATAGAGACAAAGTGGAGTCGCAATTCAACGGCTCAGACACGAGACGTATGTGGCAGGGTCTACAGACACTCACGGACTACAAAAGGAAACCAGCCACGTCGCCGACGTCTCGCTTCCAGACAGGCTAAAAACCTTCTTCGCCCGCTTTGAGGATAACACAGTAACACCGATGCGGCCCACTACCAAGGACTCTGGGCTCTCGTTCTCCGTGGCTGACGTGAGTAAGACATTTAAGCATGTTAACCCCCGCAAGGCTGCCGGCCCAGACGGCATCCCTAGCCGCGTCCTCGGAGCATGCGCAGACCAGCTGTCTGGTGTGTTTACGGACATATTCAATCTCTCCCTATCCCAGTCTGCTGTCCCCACATGCTCAAGATGGCCACCATTGTACCTGTACCCAAGAAAGCAAAGGTAACTGAACTAAATGACTATCACCCCGTAGCACTCACCACTGTCATCATGAAGTGCTTTGAGAGACTAGTCAAGGATCATATCACCTCTACCTTACTTGTCACCCTAGACCCACTTCAATTTGCTAACCGCCCCAATAGATCCACAGACGATGCAATCGTCATCACACTACACACTGCCCTATCCATCTGGACAAGAGGAATACCTATGTAAGAATGATGTTCATTGACAATAGCTCACCATTCAACACCATAGTACCCTCCAAGCTCATCATTAAGCTCGAGGCCCTGGGTCTGATCCCCGCCCTGTGCAACTGGGTCCTGGACTTCCTGACGGGCCGCCCCCAGGTGGTGAAGGTCGGAAACAACATCTCCATTTCGCTGATCCTCAACACTGGGGCCCTACAAGGGTGCGTACTCAGCCCCCTCCTGTACTCCCTGTTCACCCATGACTGCGTGGCCAAGCACGCCTCCAACTCAATCATCAAGTTTGCAGACGACACAACAGTAGTAGGCTTGATTACCAACAATGACGAGACAGCCTAAAGGGAGGAGGTGAGGGCTCTGTGAGTCTGGTGCCAGGAAAATAATCTCTCACTCAATGTCAACAAAACAAAGGAGATGATCGTGGACTTCAGGAAACAGCAGAGGGTGCACCCACCTATCCACATCGACGGGACCGCAGTGGAGAAGGTGGAAAGCTTCAAGTTCCTTGGCGTACACATCACTGACAAACTGAAATGGTCCACCCACACAGACAGTGTGGTGAACAAGGCGCAACAGAGCCTCTTCAACCTCAGGAGGCTGGCACCTAAAACCCTCACAAACCTTTACAGATGCACAATTGAGAGCATCCTGTCGGGTTGTATCACCACCTGGTACGGCAACTGCACCGCCCGCAACGGCAGGGCTCTCCAGAGGGTGGTGCGGTCTGCCAAACGCATTACCGGGGGCAAACCTCCCGCCCTCCAGGACACCTACAGCACCCAATTTCACAGGAAGGCCAAAAAGATAATCAAGGACATCAACCACCCGAGCCACTGCCTGTTCACCCCGCTATCATCCAAAAGGCGAGGTCAGTACAGGTGCATCAAAGCTGGGACCGAGAGAATGAAAAACAGCTAAACACGTGTATGTGACAAATAAAATGTGATTTGATTTGAATAGGTGGATTTTTTTTTTTTGAGGATGGAAGAGTCAAGGGAGGTGAGAGATTATCCTCTGTTCAGCTGTTTATCATCTGTGTTTCACCTTGTAAGAACCCCTGGGAACAAGAGCTTGCATTGTCTGTGCTTTAACATTTTATCAATGACCTGCCACTGGCATTAAACAAAGCCTGTGTGTCCATGTATGCTCAACCATGTACGTGTCCGCAACCACAGCTAATGAAGTCACTGACACACTTAATAAGGAGTTGCAGTCAGTTTTGGAATGGGTGGCCAGTAATAAACCGGTCCTGAACATCTCTAAAACTAAGAGCATTGTATTTGGTACAAATCATTCCCTAAGCTCCAGACCTCAGCTGAATCTGGAACTGAATGGTGTGGCTGTTGAACAAGTTGAAGAGAGTAAATTACTTGGATTATTTACAACACCCTGTCGTTCTCCGCTAACATCAAGGCGGTGACCCGATCCTGTAGGTTCATGCTCTACAACATTCGGAGAGTGCAACCCTGCCTTACACAGGAAGCGGCACAGGTCCTAATCCAGGCACTTGTCATCTCCCGTCTGGATTACTGCAACTCGCTGTTGACTGGGCTCCCTGCCTGTGCCATTAAACCCCTACAACTCATCCAGAATGCCGCAGCCCGTCTGGTGTTCAACCTTTCCAAGTTCTCTCACGTCACCCCGCTCCTCCGCACACTACACTGGCTTCCAGTTGAAGCTCGCATCTGCTACAAGACCATGGTGCTTGCCTACGGAGCTGTGAGGGGAACGGCACCTCCGTACCTTCAGGCTCTGATCAGTCCCTACACCCAAACGAGGGCATTGCGTTCATCCACCTCTGGCCTGCTGGCTCCCCTACCTCTGCTGAAGCACAGTTCCCGCTCAGCCCAGTCAAAACTGTTCGCTGCTCTGGCACGCCAATGGTGGAACAAGCTCCCTCACGACGCCAGGACAGCGGAGTCACTCACCACCTTCCGGAGACATTTGAAACCCCACCTCTTTAAGGAACACCTGGGATAGGATAAAGTAATCCTTCTACCCCCCCCTTACCCCACCCCAAAGAAAGAAAGAAAGAAAGAAAAAAAACATATTGTAAAGTGGTTATCCCACTGGCTATAAGGTGAATGCACCAATTTGTAAGTCGCTCTGGATAAGAGCGTCTGCTAAATGACGTAAATGTAAATGAGGGGGTCGCAGTTCCGGAGCGACCCACTAGGTGTCATCCTCCGACAACCTTAGGCACCTCCTCACTCAGTCTGGAATAATCATCATCCTATTGGTGTCACCTGTGTCTACCTGTTCACCTGTGTATGTATGCACTCACTTCCCTGTTTTCTCTGCAAGTTTTATTATGCCTAGCAGTACTAATCAGTGTCTGATCGCGGGATGTATGGACAGGTACGTGAGAAGTGTTCTTCCTGTTTACAGTGAGGGAAAAAAGTATTTGATCCCCTGCTGATTATGTATGATTGCCCACTGACAAAGAAATGATCAGTCTATAATTTTAATGGTAGGTTTATTTGAACAGTGAGAGACAGAATAACAACAAAAACATTCCCAAAAATGTATGTCAAAAATGTTATAAATTGATTTGCATTTTAATGAGTGAAATAAATATTTGACCCCCTCTCAATCAGAAAGATTTGTGGCTCAACGGCGCCTACACATTGTACTTTCTCTGTCTGCCCCTTAACCACAGAAAGCACAAAGTGAGGTGGAAACAGCTGCATTTTGGAGCTGCCTTACTCAACAAAAATGTACCAAAAATACAATACAATGGGAAAGCGATCATGTATGCATTATTATTTCAAGCTATTATTTTTTATAAAATATAATTGTTGGCAAACTGACATGATATATTGTTGTAACATGAAATAACTGAATTGCATGCAAACCTCCTGAATATTGATTTCTGGCTCCCAGGTGTCTTTTATACAGGTAACGAGCTGAGATTAGGAGCACACTCTTAAAGGGAGTGCTCCTAATCTCAGTTTCTTACCTGTATAAAAGACACCTGTCCACAGAAGCAATCAATCAATCAGATTATGGTCCTCTGTAGCTCAGCTGGTAGAGCACGGCACTTGTAAGCCAAGGTAGTGGGTTCGATTCCTGGGACCACCCATACACAAAAATTGATGCACGCATGACTGTAAGTCGCTTTGGATAAAAACATCTGCTAAATGGCATATTATTATTATTATTATTCCAAACTCTCCACCATGGCCAAGACCAAAGAGCTCTCCAAGGATGTCAGGGACAATATTGTAGACCTACACAAGGCTGAAATAGGCTACAAGACCATCGCCAAGCAGCTTGGTGAGAAGGTGACAACAGTTGGTGCGATTATTCGCAAATGGAAGAAACACAAAATAACTGTCAATCTCCCTCGGCCTGGGGCTCCATGCAAGATCTCACCTCGTGGAGTTGCAATGATTATGAGAACGGTGAGGAATCAGCCCAGAACTACACGGGAGGATCTTGTCAATGATCTCATGGCAGCTGGGACCATAGTCACCAAGAAAACAATTGGTAACACACTACACCGTGAAGGACTGAAATCCTGCAGCGCCCGCAAGGTCCCCCTGCTCAAGAAAGCACATATACAGGGCCGTCTGAAGTTTGCCAATGAACATTTGAATGATTCAGAGGAGAACTGGGTGAAAGTGTTGTGGTCAGATGAGACCAAAATGGAGCTCTTTGGCATCAACTCAACTCACCGTGTTTGGAGGAAGAGGAATGCTGCCTATGACCCCAAGAACACCATTCCCACCGTCAAACATGGAGGTGGAAACATTATGCTTTGGGGGTGTTTTTCTGCTAAGGGGACAGGACAACTTCACTGCATCAAAGGGACGATGGACAGGGCCATGTACCGTCAAATCTTGGGTGAGAACCTCCTTCCCTCAGCCAGGGCATTGAAAATGGTTCGTGGATGGGTATTCCAGCATGACAATGACCCAAAACACATGGCCTAGCCAGTCTCCAGACCTTAATCCCATAGACCAGGGGTGTCAAACTCATTCCATGGAGGGCCTAGTGTCTGCAGGTTTTTGGTTTTTCCTTTCAATTAAGCCCTAGACAACCAGGTGTGGGGAGTTCTTTACTAATTAGTGACCTTAATTCATCAATCAAGGACAAGGGAGGAGTGAAAACCCGCAGCCACTAGGCCCTCCGTGGAATGAGTTTGACACATGTGCCATAGACAATCTGTGGAGGGAGCTGAAGGTTCGAGTTGCCAACGTCAGCCTCGAAACCTTAATGACTTGGAGAAGATCTGCAAAGAGGAGTGGGACAAAATCCCTCCTGAGATGAGTGCAAACCTGGTGGCCAACTACAAGAAACGTCTGACCTCTGCCACCAAGTACTAAGTCATGTTTTGCAGAGGGGTCAAATACTTATTTCCCTCATTTAAATGCAAATCAATTCATAACATTTTTGAATTGCGTTTTTCTGGATTCTGTTGTTGTTATTCTGTTTCTCACTGTTCAAATAAACCTACCATTAAAATTATAGACTGATCATGTCTTTGTCAGTGAGCAAACGTACAAAATCAGCAGGGGATCAAATACTTTTTTCCAATCACTGTATTTATTATTTCAGTCACAGTTAGTATTTTGGCTGTCAGCATGTTTTTTGGAGTCTTATTTCTCACACCAACTCTTACACTTAAGTAAATATACACAGTGAAAATTTAGGATGGAGACATCAGGACAGGATGGGCAAATTCCCTTCAGTCTGCTGGTTGACCCTTTGTGGTTTCCATATCCAAAATATCAGTATGATTATTGAATATACAATATGTCCCACAGTGTCCTCAATGTGGATTTACATTATAACTATTGCTGTCTATGGTTTTAAAGGAAATGGTTTAGACATACCACAGTGAGAATGTGCATTGCTTGTTAGTTTCCCTCATACAACTCTTTGTACACAATGTATTTATATTATTCTAATTGGGGAATTTGTATGCTGCATGGTCCTTAAATTGGAGTACTATATGGACCATTAAGATTGTTAATTTACCAAAATGATTGGGTAAGAAGTAGACAATTACAGTGCCTAGTGGAAGTCGTCACACCCCTTGCACAGCTGTCACATGTTGCTGCCTTAAAAGGATAGTTCACCCAAATTACAAAATGACATATTGGTTTCCTTACCCTCGAAGCAGTCTATGGACAAGGTATGACAGCAATCCATGCTTTGGTTTTGTTTTCCTGGCTACTGTTTCAAATGCTAACTTTTTAGCATTTGTGGCACAAATCCAATGCAAGTCAATGTTACCTATAATTTTGAGTATTTTCTTGCTTCATGTCCAAATCATCCTAAAGTATCAAAAGAAAATATTGTATAACTCAATTAAGTTACTTATAGATGATTTGGACATGCTTACATAGATACCATTGACTTGCATTGGATTTGTGGAAGTTACTTTGTTAGTGTGAATCAGCTCACCGCTAAGACTATTTTTGAGGCTTGGGCCTGAGGGGACAAGAGATGGATGTTAGTATCGATAAAATGGAGTCAATTTGCACATTATGAATACCTGAAGATTCCCATTATAAATAAATCAAGTGCATACCTGAGAAAATATTGAGGCATGTGCTCACCTCTCTACCCCTCCCATTCGTCTTTGATGGAAAGTCTCTCCAACAGGAACTGGTAGACCAGCTGAGGAGACCAGGAATCCAGCAGAACCTGTAGGACTCTTTCCAGGTCAAAGGCATCAGCATTGGCATTCAACAGATCCATTGCAGCACTTGCAACCTGCAGGTCTCTCTTTGTTGAAACTCCCTAGGGCAATTGAACTGATTCCAGCGGCTGACCCAAAACATCGCCGGCGGAGGAGAGGCACTCGGAGCGACCCGCTGGTTCAACTTAGGAGGCACGCACACCACCCACCGCTTCCAAGTATACTACTCGCTAATAGCCTTTGGATAACAAAGCCGACGACCTCAGGGCAAGGATGTCTTTCCAGAGAGACATCAAGGCCTGTAACATACTTTGTTTACGGAAACATGGCTCTCTGGGGATATTCTGTCGAAATCAGTCCAGCCAGATGGGTTCTCAGTTCATTGCGCAGACAGAAATAAATATCTCCGGGAAGCAGAAGGGCGGAGGTGTGTATTTCATGATTAATGATTCATGGTGTAATTGTAACATACAGGAACTCAAGTCCTTTTGTTCACCCGACCTAGAATACCTCACAATCAAATGGTATTATCTTCCAAGATAATTTTCTTCGGGTTATAGTCATGACCGTGTATATATATCCCCCCTCAAGCCGATACCACGACAGCCCTCAAATAACTTCACTGGACTTTATGCAAACTGGAAACCACATATCCTGAGGCTACATTTATTGTATCCGGGGATTTTAACAAAGCAAATTTGAGGACCAGGCTGCCAAAGTTCTCTCAACACATCCACTGTTGTACTCGCGCTGCTAAAATCCTCAACCATTGCTATTCGAACTTCTGGGATGGTTATAAGGCCCTCCCCTGCCCTCCTTTTGGCAAATCTGACCATGACTCCATTTTGCTCCTCCCATCCTGTAGGCAGAAACTCAAACAGGAAGTACCCGTGCTAAGGTCTGACCAATTGGAATCCACACTTCAAGATTGTTTTGATCACACGGACTGGGATATGTTTCGGGTAGCTTGCGAAAATAATTTAGACGAGTGACTGAGTTTATCAGGATGTGTATAGGAGATGTTGTGCCCACTGTGACTATTAAAACCTACCCTAACCAGAAACCGTGGATAGATGGCAGCATTCGCGCAAAACTGAAAGCGCGAACCCTCACATTTAACCATGGCAAGGTGACCGGGAATATGGCAGAATACAGTGTAGCTACTCACTCCGCAAGGCAATTAAACTGGCAAAACATCAATATAGAGACAAAGTGGAGTCGCAATTCAACGGCTCAGACACGAGACGTATGTGGCAGGGTCTACAGACACTCACGGACTACAAAAGGAAACCAGCCACGTCGCCGACGTCTCGCTTCCAGACAGGCTAAAAACCTTCTTCGCCCGCTTTGAGGATAACACAGTAACACCGATGCGGCCCACTACCAAGGACTCTGGGCTCTCGTTCTCCGTGGCTGACGTGAGTAAGACATTTAAGCATGTTAACCCCCGCAAGGCTGCCGGCCCAGACGGCATCCCTAGCCGCGTCCTCGGAGCATGCGCAGACCAGCTGTCTGGTGTGTTTACGGACATATTCAATCTCTCCCTATCCCAGTCTGCTGTCCCCACATGCTCAAGATGGCCACCATTGTACCTGTACCCAAGAAAGCAAAGGTAACTGAACTAAATGACTATCACCCCGTAGCACTCACCACTGTCATCATGAAGTGCTTTGAGAGACTAGTCAAGGATCATATCACCTCTACCTTACTTGTCACCTAGACCCACTTCAATTTGCTAACCGCCCCAATAGATCCACAGACGATGCAATCGTCATCACACTACACACTGCCCTATCCATCTGGACAAGAGGAATACCTATGTAAGAATGATGTTCATTGACAATAGCTCACCATTCAACACCATAGTACCCTCCAAGCTCATCATTAAGCTCGAGGCCCTGGGTCTGATCCCCGCCCTGTGCAACTGGGTCCTGGACTTCCTGACGGGCCGCCCCCAGGTGGTGAAGGTCGGAAACAACATCTCCATTTCGCTGATCCTCAACACTGGGGCCCTACAAGGGTGCGTACTCAGCCCCCTCCTGTACTCCCTGTTCACCCATGACTGCATGGCCAAGCACGCCTCCAACTCAATCATCAAGTTTGCAGACGACACAACAGTAGTAGGCTTGATTACCAACAATGACGAGACAGCCTAAAGGGAGGAGGTGAGGGCTCTGTGAGTCTGGTGCCAGGAAAATAATCTCTCACTCAATGTCAACAAAACAAAGGAGATGATCGTGGACTTCAGGAAACAGCAGAGGGTGCACCCACCTATCCACATCGACGGGACCGCAGTGGAGAAGGTGGAAAGCTTCAAGTTCCTTGGCGTACACATCACTGACAAACTGAAATGGTCCACCCACACAGACAGTGTGGTGAACAAGGCGCAACAGAGCCTCTTCAACCTCAGGAGGCTGGCACCTAAAACCCTCACAAACCTTTACAGATGCACAATTGAGAGCATCCTGTCGGGTTGTATCACCACCTGGTACGGCAACTGCACCGCCCGCAACCGCAGGGCTCTCCAGAGGGTGGTGCGGTCTGCCAAACGCATTACCGGGGGCAAACCACCCGCCCTCCAGGACACCTACAGCACCCAATTTCACAGGAAGGCCAAAAAGATAATCAAGGACATCAACCACCCGAGCCACTGCCTGTTCACCCCGCTATCATCCAAAAGGCGAGGTCAGTACAGGTGCATCAAAGCTGGGACCGAGAGAATGAAAAACAGCTAAACACGTGTATGTGACAAATAAAATGTGATTTGATTTGAATAGGTGGATTTTTTTTTTTTGAGGATGGAAGAGTCAAGGGAGGTGAGAGATTATCCTCTGTTCAGCTGTTTATCATCTGTGTTTCACCTTGTAAGAACCCCTGGGAACAAGAGCTTGCATTGTCTGTGCTTTAACATTTTACCAATGACCTGCCACTGGCATTAAACAAAGCCTGTGTGTCCATGTATGCTCAACCATGTACGTGTCCGCAACCACAGCTAATGAAGTCACTGACACACTTAATAAGGAGTTGCAGTCAGTTTTGGAATGGGTGGCCAGTAATAAACCGGTCCTGAACATCTCTAAAACTAAGAGCATTGTATTTGGTACAAATCATTCCCTAAGCTCCAGACCTCAGCTGAATCTGGTACTGAATGGTGTGGCTGTTGAACAAGTTGAAGAGAGTAAATTACTTGGTGAAATTACTTTATATGTATTTTTTAGCTAGCTAGCTATGTCTAAACAAAATAATTGACTATGCAAGTAACCATTTCAATAGAATGTTAATGATGTCACTGCGACAACTGTCGATAGACGTAGCTGGTAAATTTGCTCTGGCCATTTACTACGATTTCAGAGTACTCTCGTCTGAGTGTGCCAGAGCGCAGAATTACTGACAAATTTACGAACGCTCAACACCAGTTGAATATGGCCGGTGTTAGTAAATGTTGTCAAAAAAGCGTAATTACAGTCACCAACACTCTGGATAACATAAATACAGCCTAACCAGCTCTGCTAGGGCGAGTAAAATGATCAGAGTGAGCTGTTCTCTCATTTGTGTCTGGAAGTCGCTAGCAAGCTAGCCAACGTTAACCAGTTAGCTTGGGTGCTTGACTGTTGTTGTTAGGTCAGAACGCTCGGATCAACCCTACTCCTCGGCCAGAGCGTCCAGTGTGTGCTCTGAATTTATGATTGGACAATCTGACAACGCTCTGAGTTTACGAATGCCCAGATTGGCACTCCAGATTGAATTTACAAACACACCCATAGTATAAACCAGCCTTTAGTCTTTATCTTTGGTTGTTTAGTACATGTGAATCCTTAAAGAGATGGATGGGGCTAAGGCTTAAGAGGGTGTGAATGACAAAGAGCAGCTCTCCAGTAGGTATATCAAAACATTCAAGGGCCATTTTCTCAAAAGTAAGGTTGCAAGCTTATCAACTTTCAAAGCAGAATTACTTTCCCATTGTTCCTCAGCTGTAGTATATGATATACCATTTTCTAGCTCTGAGTCTCTCTTTTATCCAATGTAAAAAAACATGAATGTGGGATTAACTGAGCTGGTCTTGGGTCATCGATAAGTCATTGTCTCAACGCAGCCTTGAAATGCGTGGACAGAGTCCAGGAGCCAAGGTGATTTGGATGGACTCCGTCATTCCTGTAGAGTATCTTCTGTTTCCAGAAGGTGTCAAAGTTATATATAAAAGTGATTCCAACAGAGCTGCAGTAATCTTTTAGCCAGGTGTGTAATGCCAGTAGCCTGCTGAATCTTTCACATCCGCGGCCCAACGATGGTACCGGACCTGAAATGATTGGCTGCTTTTTGGAATATTTCAGTGCTAGAATCAGTTCTTTAAAATCCATTTTCAGAAGTTCCAAGCCAGCCCTCCTGATGTCGTTTGACCCCACATGGACTACGACAAGCGTCAGCTCCCGGCATCTTTCGTAGAACGGTCGGAAGCAGCCTTGTAATGTCCTGTACTCGTGCTCCTGGGTAGCACAGGGTTTTTGGCCCGGGAAACAAAATGTTTCTTTCAATAGAACTGCCGATGACGACAGCTGGTGCAATGGCTGAGGAGGTCATGCCGGGCAGCCCTGGCCAGTCAGTCAGAGAGTGCCAACACGGTGGCGAGGCAGTGGCACGACGACCAGGCTGAGGAGTAGAAAAGGAAAAGGTCTTAGAGTGGGACCTATCCAGGATACGCTGCAATGTCTCAATTTGCTTACTCTGGACATCCATCTCAGACATATATTCCTCAATAAGCTGACGGTTTCAACATTGGAAATCTGTCGGCCAATATTATCCCGGAACTGTGAAAAGTAGGTGCAGCTCCTACATGGGATGAAACGTTCACCGTAGTATCTGAAGGTGGTTGCTGCCAATCTGGAAAAAGTCAGTTTCCCCATATGGCGAAAAGTGGTAGATGCTATTTTGAAACAAATCTGTTAAAATCCACACAAATAAAATAGGTTGTCGAGGAATCAGCTAAAAGTCAATCAATCCATACAGTGTGATAGTCAGTTAGATTGAATCACACAGTTTGCAGGATCATCACAGTCATAGGCAGCAAGCCAGAACCAAACCACAGACTAGAAACCACCCAGCACAAGGACCCACATTAAACACAATCAAGGCACAAAACTGGCCAACAACACAAGGAGAGAGTGGTGACTTACTCAATGCAATTAAATGCTGGGGCCCATCAAAACAGCAACGCAACGGAGGCCGTGTTACCAGTATGATAGCCAGGAGAGAAGCACCTGGGAGGGGATGTAGTTTCCAGCACAGGCCGGTGGAAAGCCGGGAGGGTGGCAAGCGCTACACCGAGTAACGAGGCTAGTCAGACAGGATGGTGTTTGGAATAGGAAAGTGGTCTGCCAGCCTTTTGTAATCCACGATTACAATAGACAGATGGGTGGGGTTGACAAATCTGATCAGTTTATCAACTCCTACAATGTTTTGCAGAAGACCCAGAAGTGGTGGGAAAAAAAGTTTTTTCCACTGTGTTGACATTGCAGTTCTCAAACTGGTTACTGCCTGATTACATTCAGAGAGAACCTTGCTCGTCAGTTAGGATGTATTGATGTTAATGACAGGTATCCATCTTTTGACAGATCTCGTGCGGTGACACGAATCCAACAAGCCATAGCTTCCCCCAGAGGAAAAGACTAGGAGCAACTTGAAGACGCAACAGAGAGTAATGAACAGTTAAAGGCTATACATGAAAACATGGCTAAAATACTCTCAATGCACACCAAAACAAACAAACTGCTACAATCTGCTAATACAAAAGTAGATTTGCTCGATAAGAAAGTAGAGGCTATAAAGGGAAGCCAAGCCGTGAGCTGCCCAGTGACACAAGCCTACCAGACGAGCTAAATGACTTCTATGCGCGCTTCAAGGCAAGCAACACTGATGCATGCAAGAGAGCACCAGGTGTTCCAGACAACTGTGTGATCACGCTCGCCTTAGCAGATGTGAGTAAGATCTTTAAACAGTTCAACATTCACAAGGACGCAGGGCCAGACTGATTACCACGACGTGTACTCAGAGCATGCACGGGCTAACTCGCAAGTGTCTTCACTGACATTTTCAACCTGTCTCTGGCCTAGTCTGTAATACCTACATTTCAAGCAGACCACCATAGTCCCTGTGCCCAAGAACACCAAGGTAACCTGCCTAAATGACTACCGACCCTTAGCATTCACGTCTGTAGACATGAAGTGTTTGGAAAGGAGATAGCCTATAGGGAGGAGATCAGAGACCTGGCAGTGTGGTGCCAGGACAACAACCTCTCCTCAATGTGATTAAGACAAAGGAGATGATCGTGGACTACAGGAAAAGGAGGGCCGAGCACGCCCCCCATTCTCATCGACGGGGCTGTAGTGAAGCAGGTTGAGAGCTTCAAGTTCCTTGGTGTCCACATCACCAACGAACTATCATGGTCCAAATACACCAAGACAGTTGTGAAGAAGGCACGACAACGCCTATTCAGGAGACTGAAAAGATTTGGCATGGGTCCTCAGATCCTCAAAAAGTTATACAGCTGCACTACGAGAGCATCCTGACTGGTTGCATCGCTGCCTGGTATGGCAACTGCTCGGCCTCCGACAACAAGGCACTACAGAGGGTAGTGCGTACGGCCCAGTACATCACTGGGGCCAAGCTTCCTGCCATCCAGGACCTCTACACTAGGTGTTGTCAGAGGAAGGCCCTAAAAATTGCCAAAGACTCCAGCCACCCTAGTCATAGACTGTTTTTTCTGCTACCGCATGCAAGCAGTATCGGAGCACCAAGTCTAGGTCCAAAAGGCTTCTTAACAGCTTCTACCCCCAAGCCATAAGATTTCTGAACAGCTAATCAAATGGCTACCTGGACTATTTGCATTGACCCCCCTCCTTTTTTACGCTGCTGCTACTCACTGTTTATTATCTACGCATAGTCACTTTACCCCTACCTACATGTACATATTACCTCAATTACCTTGACTAACCTGTACCCCCGCACATTGACTCGGTACTGGTACCCCCTGTATATAGCCTCGTTATTGTTATTTTATTGTTGCACTTTTATTTGTTACTTTAGTTTATTTAGTAAATATTTTTCTTAACTCTTATTGTTCTTAAAACTGCATTGTTGGTTAAGGGCTTGTAAGTAAGCATTTCACGGTAAGGTCTATACCTGTTGTATTCGGCGCATGTGACAAATATCATTTTATTACTGTCAAACACGCACAAATAAGGTTTGCACATGAACGAACAAGATAACAAATTAGCCTTTTGGAAACAAAGTTGCAAACCTTAGAAGATGAATTGGACTAGCAAGAAAACAAAATGAGACAAAACAACATAAGAATATTGTCCTTGCCGGAAGACCAGGAGAAAGGAGACCTTTCCAGCTACATGGACAAACTGATATCAGAGGAGCTTGACATGGATATATCACCACAAGATCTGGAACAATGCCATAGGATCGGTGTGAGGCAGAAGAACACTATGGTAATCTTCAAACTGTGGAACTATCAGACCAAAATAAACATTCTGAGGGCACAGGGGAGACAGGAGATCAAAATCCACGGTCTCAGTTCTGGTTCCCTGCAGTGCTGTGGGTATGGAACGCAAAGGATGGAATGCACAAGCGCCAATGACGCCTCAATCAAGCTACAGGAAACCTTCCCAGAAACCTTCCCAGTTGAAGGAAGGGAGAGCCCCCTGCTTTGAGAAGATGACGAAGTAGGAAAAAACGATGAGCAAACTAGGATACATACAGTGATGCCTAAGACCAGCTTATCGTAAATTGAAACAATATCCTTTCCCCCTCCCCCCAATACAATCTATACTCTACTTTCCCCAAATAACTGTTCTTCTCAATGAAGTAACGATAGAAGTAGCCAATGTCAGTGGGCTACATGGACACTGAAAAGACAATTCAAAGTGGGGAAATATAGCATGTATGTCAATGACAAGGGTAAGGATGGGAGGTTGGGACAAGCTTGGCTTGGGTGGCGTAAAGGGGGGAGAAAACAGGGAGGTGGAGATGGAGAGGTATGGCTTGGGAGAGAGAGAAGGAAGGATTTAACTATACTACAATGTAATGTTATTTATTTTTGTTTAAAATTGATTGAGAGTTCCGGACAGAATAGGAGAGGATGTCGAGTCATTATTATTCCTTATTTGTCATTATAGCTAAGATTCAATGGTGGTTATTGGCTCTATCCGAGAGATTGGGACAGGGTGACTGGGAGGGCATCAGACACTTCTCTGAAGTGTGTGTGGGGCCTCCACTCATCTCACTTCAGTCTCTTGGTGGACCCACTCTCCCCTAGTGGACCCCCACCAGCCACTATATTTTAAAAACAAGGTAATACAAATTGACCACAATACTTAAGTGGCAGTCTTTCTCCAATGTACAGTATGTACAATTACATAATCAACATACTTTTGGTATGTTTGGAGAGGAGATTACTTCTTGTCTCAAAGTACAAAGGAGGTACAGTGCCTTGGAAAAGTTTTCATCCCCCTTGGCTTTTTTCCTATTTTGTTGCATTACAACCTGTAATTTAAATGGATTTTCATTTGGATTTATTTGGTGAAGTGAAAAAAATTACCTCTTTAAAAAAAAATCTAAATAATAATAATAAATAACGGACAAGTGACAAGTGGTGCGTGCATATGTATTCACCCCCTTTGCTATGAAGCCCCTAAATAAGATCTGGTGCAACCAATTACCTTCAGAAGTCACATAATTAGTTAGATTGCACACAGGTGGACTTTATTTAAGTGTCAAATGATCTCAGTATATACAGTGGGGAGTATATACTTTGGTCCCAGCTCTCTGCAGGTCATTCACTAGGTCCCCCTGTGTGGTTCTGGGATTTTTGCTCACCGTTCTTGTGATCATTTTGACCCCACGGGGTGAGATCTTGCGTGGAGCCCCAGATCGAGGGAGATTATCAGTGGTCTTGTATGTCTTCCATTTCCTAATAATTGCTCCCACAGTTGATTTCTTCAAACCAAGCTGCTTACCTATTGCAGATTCAGTCTTCCCAGCCTGGTGCAGGTCTACAATTTTGTTTCTGGTGTCCTTTGACAGCTCTTTGGTCTTGGCCATAGTGGAGTTTGGAGTGTGACTGTTTGAGGTTGTGGACAGGTGTCTTTTATACTGATAACAAGTTCAAACAGGTGCCATTAATACAGGTAACGAGTGGAGGACAGAGGAGCCTCTTAAAGAAGAAGTTACAGGTCTGTGAGAGCCAGAAATCTTGCTTGTTTGTAGGTGACCAAATACTTATTTTCCACCATAAATTCATTAAAAATCCTACAATGTGATTTTCTGGAGAAAAAAAAAATCTCAATTTGTCTGTCATAGTTGACGTGTACCTATGATGAAAATTACAGGCCTCTCTCATCTTTTTAAGTGGGAGAACTTGCACAATTGGTGGCTGACTAAATACTTTTTCCCCCCACTGTATACACCTGTTCTGAAAGGCCCCAGAGTCTGCAACACCACTAAGCAAGGGGCACCGCCAAGCAAGCGGCACCATGAAGACCAAGGAGCTCTCCAAACAGGTCAGGGACAAAGTTGTGGAGAAGTACAGATCAGGGTTGGGTTATAAAAACATATCAGAAACTTTGAACATCCCACGGAGCACCATTAAATCCATTATTAAAAAATGGAAAGAATATGGCACCACAACAAACCTGCCAAGAGAGGGCCGCCCACCAAAACTCACGGACCAGGCAAGGAGGGTATTAATCAGAGAGGCAACAAAGAGACCAAAGATAACCCTGAAGGAGCTGCAAAGCTCCACAGCGGAGATTGGAGTATCTGTCCATAGGACAACTTTAAGCCTGATACTCCACAGAGCTGGGCTTTATGGAAGAGTGGTCAGAAAAAAGCCATTACATAAAGAAAAAAATAAGCAAACATGTTTGGTGTTCGCCAATAGCAATGTGGGAGACTCCCCAAACATATGGAAGAAGGTACTCTGGTCAGATGAGACTAAGATTGAGCTTTTTGGCCATCAAGGAAAACGCTATGTCTGGCGCAAACCCAACACCTCTCATCACCATGAGAACACCATCCCCACAGTGACGCATGGTGGTGACAGCATCATGCTCTGGGGATGTTTTTCATCGACAGGGACTGGGAATTGAAGGAATGACGGATGGCGCTAAATACAGGGATATTCTTGAGGGAAACCTGTTTCAGTCTTCCAGAGATTTGAGACTGGGACGGGAGGTTCACCTTCCAGCAGGACAATGAATCTAAGCATGCTTCTAAAGCAACACGCTAGTGGTTTAAGGGGAAACATTGAAATTTATTGGAATGGCCTAGTCAAAGCCCAGACCTCAATCCAATTGAGAATCTGTGGTATGATTTAAAGATTACTGTACACCAGAGGTACCCATCCAACTTGAAGGAGCTGGAGCAGTTTTGCCTTGAAGAATGGGCAAAAATCCCAGTGGCTAGATGTGTCAAGCTTATAGAGACATACCCCAAGAGACTTGCAGCTGTAATTGCTGCAAAAGGTGGCTCTACAAAGTATTGACTTTGGGGGGTGAATAGTTATGCACGCTCAAGTTCTGTTTTTTTTTCTTATTTCTTGCTTGTTTCACAATAAAAAATATTTTGCAGTAGCTATAAAAAGTGATTGAGTAGGCTGCATAGATTTCATGACTTTTTTTTGTAAATTGACATTTGCTGTCATAAATGTTAGCAACACCTCCGTCTTTGCGCGATGCGCGGGGGATATGGTCACTAGTGTAACGAGGATGAGAGGCCTCATTTAACACAGTAAATTCATCAGGCTTGAGCCATGTTTCAGTCAGGCCAATCACATCAAGATTATGATCAGTGATTAGTTCATTGACAATGACTGTCTTGGAAGTGAGGGATCTAACATTAAGTAACCCTATTTTGAGATGTGAGATATCACAATCTCTTTCAATAATGACAGGAATGGAGGTGGTCTTTATTCCAGTGATATTGCTAAGACAAACACCGCCATGTTTTGTTTTGCTCAACCTAGATCGAGGCACAGACACGGTCTCAATGGGATAGCTGAGCTGACTACACTGACTGTGCTAGTGGCAGACTCCACTAAGCTGGCAGACTGGCTAATAGCCTACTGCCTGCACCCTATCTCATTGTGGAGCTAGAGGAGTTAGAGCCCTGTCTATGTTCATAGATAAGATGAGAGCACCCCTCCAGCTAGGATGGAGTCCGTCACTCCTCAGCAGGCCAGGCTTGGTCCTGTTTGTGGGTGAGTCCCAGAAAGAGGGCCAATTATCTACAAATTCTATATTTTGGGAGGGGCAGAAAACTGTTTTCAACCAGCGATTTGAGTTGTGAGACTTTGCTGTAGAGCTCATCACTCCCCCTAACTGGGAGGGGGCTAGAGACAATTACTTGATGCCGACACATCTTTCTAGCTGATTTACACAGCTATGTTGCGCTTGGTAACCTCTGACTGTTTCATCCTAACATCGTTGGTGCCGACGTAGATAACAATATCCCTATACACTCTACACTCGCTGGTTTTAGCCCTAGCCAGCACCATCTTCAGATTAGCCTTTACATCGGTAGCCCTGCCCCCTGGTAAACAGTGTATGATCGCTGGATGATTATTTTTAAGTCTAATATTGCGGGTAATGGAGTCGCCAATTACTAGGGTTTTCTATTTGTCAGAGCTAATGGTGGGAGGCTTTGGCAGCTCAGACACCATAACAGGTGGAGGAGAGACCTGAGAAAGTTCGGCCTCTGCCTCCGACTCGTTGCTTAATGGGGAGAACCGGTTGAAAGTTTCTGTCAGCTGAATGAGCGACACCGGTTGAGCATGCCGACAGCATTTCTTTCCAGAAGCCTTCAGAAAATTGTCCGGCTGCGGGGACTATGCGGGGGGATTTATACTACTATCTGTACTTACTGGTGGCACAGACGCTGTTTCATCCTTTTCTACACTTAAATTGCCCTTGCCTAACGATTGCATCTGAAGCTGTGCTTGCAACATGGCTATCCTCACCATAAGGCGATAGTTCCCCTGTATATTATGAGTACAGCGACTGCAATTAGATGGCATACTGTTAATGTTACTACTTAGATTTTTTGGCTGGTGGAGGTCCTGTAGAACCATGTCCAGATAAAGCATCTGGGGTGAAAAAGTTGAACGAAAAAAGTTGAATGAGGAAAAAACTAAGACGTTGGTAAATGTATGAAATGTATTAAAAGTAAAAACTGAAACGTTTGGCAGATAGCCAAGTAGCAACAAACAGCACAACAGCACAGATACAGTGGGGAGAACAAGTATTTGATACACTGCCGATTTTGCAGGTTTTCCTACTTACAAAGCATGTAGAGGTCTGTCATTTTTATCATAGGTACACTTCAACTGTGAGAGACGGAATCTAAAACAAAAATCCAGAAAATCACATTTTATGATTTTTAAGTAATTAATTTGCATTTTATTGCATAACATAAGTATTTGATCACCTACCAACCAGTAAGAATTCCGGCTCTCACAGACCTGTTAGTTTTTCTTTAAGAAGCCCTCCTTTTCTCCACTCATTACCTGTATTAACTGCACCTGTTTGAACTCGTTACCTGTATAAAAAGACACCTGTACACACACTCAATCAAACAGACTCCAACATCTCCACAATAGCCAAGACCAGAGAGCTGTGTAAGGACATCAGGGATAAAATTGTAGACCTGCACAAGGCTGGGATGGGCTACAGGACAATAGGCAAGCAGCTTGGTGAGAAGGCAACAACTGTTGGCGCAATTATTAGAAAATGGAAGAAGTTCAAGATGACGGTCAATCACCCTCGGTCTGGGGCTCCATGCAAGATCTCACTTCGTGGGGCATCAATGATCATGAGGAAGGTGAGGGATCAGCCCAGAACTACACGGCAGGACCTGGTCAATGACCTGAAGAGAGCTGGGACCAGAGTCTCAAAGAAAACCATTAGTAACACACTACGCCGTCATGGATTAAAATCCTGCAGCGCACGCAAGGTCCCCCTGCTCAAGCCAGCGCATGTCCAGGCCCGTCTGAAGTTTGCCAATGACCATCTGGATGATCCAGAGGAGGAATGGGAGAAGGTCATGTGGTCTGATGAGACAAAAATAGAGCTTTTTGGTCTAAACACCACTCGCCGTGTTTGGAGGAAGAAGAAGGATGAGTACAACCCCAAGAACACCATCCCAACCGTGAAGCATGGAGGTGGAAACATCATTCTTTGGGGATGCTTTTCTGCAAAGGGTACAGGACGACTGCACCGTATTGAGGGGAGGATGGATGGGGCCATGTATCGCGAGATCTTGGCCAACAACCTCCTTCCCTCAGTAAGAGTATTGAAGATGGGTCGTGGCTGGGTCTTGCAGCATGACAACGACCCGAAACACACAGCTAGGGCAACTAAGGAGTGGCTCCGTAAGAAGCATCTCAAGGTCCTGGAGTGGCCTAGCCAGTCTCCAGACCTGAACCCAATAGAACATCTTTGGAGGGAGCTGAAAATCCATATTGCCCAGCAACAGCCCCGAAACCTGAAGGATCTGGAGAAGGTCTGTATGGAGGAGTGGGCCAAAATCCCTGCTGCAGTGTGTGCAAACCTGGTCAAGACCTACAGGAAACGTATGATCTCTGTAATTGCAAACAAAGGTTTCTGTACCAAATATTAAGTTCTGTTTTTCTGATGTATCAAATACTTATGTCATGCAATTAAATGCAAATTAATTACTTAAAAATCATACAATGTGACTTTTATACAGGTAACGAGTTCAAACAGGTGCAGTTAATACAGGTAATGAGTGGAGAAAAGGAGGGCTTCTTAAAGAAAAACTAACAGGTCTGTGAGAGCCGGAATTCTTACTGGTTAGTAGGTGATCAAATACTTATGTTATGCAATAAAATGCAAATTAATTACTTAAAAATCATAAAATGTGATTTTCTGGATTTTTGTTTTAGATTCCGTCTCTCACAGTTGAAGTGTACCTATGATAAAAATGACAGACCTCTACATGCTTTGTAAGTAGGAAAACCTGCAAAATCGGCAGTGTATCAAATACTTGTTCTCCCCACTGTACAAGTCCTGAAGAAACTCAAACAGGAAATACCCGCGCTAAGGACTATTCAACGCTGGTCTGACCAATCGGAATCCACGCTTCAAGATTGTTTTGATCACGCGGACTGGGATATGTTCCAGGTATAATAATCTAGACGAATACACTGAAACGGTGACTGAGTTTATCAGGAAGTGTATAGGTGATGTAGTGCCCACTGTGACTATTAAAACCTACCCTAACCAGAAACCGTGGATAGATGGCAGCATTCGCGAAAAACTGAAAGCGCGAACTACCGCATTTAACCATGGCAAGGTGACTGGGAATATGGCAGAATACAAACAGTGTAGCTACTCACTCCGCAAGGCAATTAAACTGTCAAAACATCAGCATAGAGACAAAGTGGAGTCGCAATTCAACGGCTCAGACACGAGACGAATGTGGCAGGCTCTAAAGACAATCACGGACTACAAAAGGAAAACCTGCCACGTCGCCAAAACGACGTCTCGCTTCCAGACAAGCTAAACACCTTCTTCGCCCGCTTTGAGGATAACACAGTGCGACCGACGAGGCCCACTACCAAGGACTGTGGCCTCTCCTTCTCTGTGGCTGACATGATTAAGACATTTAAGCATGTTAATCCCCGCAAGGCTGCCGGCCCAGACGGCATCCCTAGCCGTGTCCTCAGAGCATGCGCAGACCAGCTGGCTGGTGTGTTTACGGACATATTCAATCACTCCCTTTCCCAGTCTGCTGTTCCCATATGCTTCAAGATGGCCACCATTGTACCTGTACCCAAGAAAGCAAAGGTAACTGAACTAAATGACTATCGCCCCGTAGCACTCACCTCTGTCATCATGAAGTGCTTTGAGAGACTAGTCAAGGATCATATCACCTCTACCTTACCTGTCACCCTAGACCCACTTCAATGTGCTTACCGCCCCAATAGATCCACAGACGATGCAATCGCCATCACACTGCACACTGCCCTATCCCATCTGGACAAGAGGAATACCTACAGTGAGGGAAAAAAGTACTTGATCCCCTGCTGATTTTGTAAGTTCGCCCACTGACAAAGAAATGATCAGTCTATAATTTGAATGGTAGGTTTATTTGAACAGTGAGAGACAGAATAACAATAAAAAAATCCAGAAAAATGCATGTCAAAAATGTTATGAATTGTTTTGCATTTAAATGAGGGAAATACGTATTTGACCCCTCTGCAAAACATTACTTAGTACTTGGTGGCAAAACCCTTGTTGGCAATCACAGAGATCAGACGTTTCTTGTAGTTGGCCATCAGGTTTTCACACATCTCAGGAGGGATTTTGTCCCACTCCTCTTTGCAGATCTTCTCCAAGTCATTAAGGTTTCGAGGCTGACGTTTGGCAACTCAAACTTTCAGCTCCCTCCACAGATTTTCTATGGGATTAAGGTCTGGAGACTGGCTAGGCCACTCCAGCACCTTAATGTGCTTCTTCTTGAGCCACTCCTTTGTTGCCTTGGCCGTGTGTTTTGGGTCATTGTCATGCTGGAATACCCATCCACGACCCATTTTCAATGCCCTGGCTGAGGGAAGGAGGTTCTCACCCAAGATTTGACGGTACATGGCCCCGTCCATCATCCCTTTGATGCGGTGAAGTTGTCCTGTCCCCTTAGCAGAAAAACACCCCCAAAGCATAATGTTTCCACCTTCATGTTTGACAGTGGGGATGGTGTTCTTGGGGTCATAGGCAGCATTCCTCCTCCTCCAAACACGGTGAGTTGAGTTGATGCCAAAGAGCTCCATTTTGGTATCATCTGACCACAACACTTTCACCCAGTTCTCCTCTGAATCATTCAGATGTTCATTGGCAAACTTCAGACGGGCATGTATATGTGCTTTCTCGAGCAGGGGGACCTTGCGGGCGCTGCAAGATTTCAGTCCTTCACGGCGTAGTGTGTTACCAGTTGTTTTCTTGGTGACTATGGTCCCAGCTGCCTTGAGATCATTGACAAGATCCTCCCGTGTAGTTCTGGGCTGATTTATCACCGTTCTCATAATCATTGCAACTCCACAAGGTGAGATCTTGCATGGAGCCCCAGGCCAAGGGAGATTGACAGTTCTTTTGTGTTTCTTCCATTTGCGAATAATCACACCAACTGTTGTCAAGTTCTCACCAAGCTGCTTGGCGATGGACTTTCCAGCCTTGTGTAGGTCTACAATCTTGTCCCTGACATCCTTGGAGAGTACATTGGTCTTGGCCATGGTGGAGAGTTTGGAATCTGATTGATTGATTGCTTCTGTGGACAGGTGTCTATTATACAGGTAACAAACTGAGATTAGGAGCCCTCCCTTTAAGAGTGTGCTCCTAATCTCAGCTCGTTACCTGTATAAAAGACACCTGGGAGCCAGAAATCTTTCTGATTGAGAGGAGGTCAAATACTTATTTCCCTCATTAAAATGCAAATCAATTTATAACATTTTTGACATGCATTTTTCTGGATTTTTTGGTTGTTAATCTGTATCTCAATGTTCAAATAAACCTACCATTAAAATTATAAACGGATCATTTCTTTGTCAGTGGGCAAACGTACAAAATCAGCAGGGGATCAAAAACTTTTTTCCCTCACTGTATGTAAGAATGCTGTTCATTGACTATAGCTCAGCATTCAACTCCATAGTACCCTCCAAGCTCATCATTAAGCGCGAGGCCCTGGGTCTGAACCCCGCCCTGTGCAACTGGGTGCTGGACTTCCTGACGGGCCACGAACAGGTGGTGAAGGTAGGAAACAACATCTCCACTTCGCTGATCCTCATGTCTGAACCGTTGAATTGCGACTCCCCACAAGGGTGCGTGCTCAGCCCCCTCCTGTACTCCCTGTGCACCCATGACTGCGTGGCCAAGCACGCCTCCAACTCAATCATCGAGTTTGCAGACAACACAACAGTAGTAGGCTTGATTACCAACAATGACGAGACCGCCTACAGGGAGGAGGTGAGGCTCTGGGAGTGTATTGCCAGGAAAATAACCTCTCACTCAACATCAACAAAACAAAGGAGATGATCGTGGACTTCAGGAAACAGCAGAGGGTGCACCCCCCTATCCACATCGACGGGACCGCAGTGGAGAAGGTGAAATGCTTCAAGTTCCTTGGTGTACACATCACCGACAAACTGAAATGGTCCACCCACGCAGACAGTGTGGTGAAGAAGGCGCAACAGAGCCTCTTCAACCTCAGGAGGCTGAAGAAATTTGGCTTGGCACCTAAAACCCACAAACATTTACAGATGCACAATTGAGAGCATCCTGTCGGGCTGTATCACCGCCTGGTACGGCAACCGCATGGCTCTCCAGAGGGTGGTGCAGTCTGCCGAATACATTACCGGGGGCAAACTACCTGCCCTCCTAGACACATACAGCATCCGATGTCACAGGAAGGCCAAAAAGTTCATCAAGGACAACCACCCAAGCCACTGCCTGTTCACCCTGCTATCATCCAGAAGGCGAGGTCAGTACAGGTGCATCAAAGCTGGGACAGAGAGAATGAAAAACAGCTTCTATCTCAAGGCCATCAGACTGATAAATAGCCATCACTAGCATATTAGTCTTCTGCTGCCTATTGAAATCACTGGCCACTTTAAGAAATGGAACACTAGTCACTTTAATAATGTTTACATATCTTGCACTACTCATCTCATATGTATATACTGTATTCTATTCTATAATATTCTACTGTATCTTAGTCCATGCCGCTCTGTCATTGCTTGTCCATATACAGTTGAAGTCGGAAGTTTACATACACCTTAGCCAAATACATTTAAACGCAGTTTTTCACAATTCCAGACATTTAATCCTAGTAAAAATTCCCTGTCTTAGGTCAGTTAGGATCACCACTTTATTTTAAGAATGTGAAATGTCAGAATAATAGTAGAGAGAATGATTTATTTCAGCTTTTATTTATTTCATCACATTCCCAGTGGGTCAAAAGTTTACATACACTCAATTAGTATTTGGTAGCATTGCCTTTAAATCGTTTATACAGGTAACGAGCTGAGATTAGGAGCACACACTTAAAGGGAGTTCTCCTAATCTCAGCTTGTTACGTGTATAAAAGACACCTGTCCACAGAAGCAATCAATCAATCAGATTCCAAACTCTCCACCATGGCCAACACCAAAGAGCTCTCCAAGGATGTCAGGGACCTACACAAGGCTGGAATGGGCTATAAGACCATCGCCAAGCAGCTTGGTGAGAAGGTGACAACAGTTGGTGCAATTATTCGCAAATGGAAGAAACACAAAAGAACTGTCAATCTCGCTCGGCCTGGGGCTCCATGCAAGATCTCACCTCGTGGAGTTGCAATGATCATGAGAATGGTGAGGAATCAGCCCAGAACTACACAGGAGGATCTTGTCAATGATCTCAAGGCAGCAGGGACCACAGTCACCAAGAAAACAATTGGTAACACACTACGCCGTGAAGGACTGAAATCCTGCAGCGCCCGCAAGGTCCCCCTGCTCAAGAAAGCACATATACAGGGCTGTCTGAAGTTTGCCAATGAACATCTGAATGATTCAGAGGAGAACTGGGTGAAAGTGTTGTGGTCAGATGAGACCAAAATTGAGCTCTTTGGCATCAACTCAACTTGCCATGTTTGGAGGAGGAGGAATGCTGCCTATGACCCCAAGAACACCATCCCCACCGTCAAACATGGAGGTGGAAACATTATGCTTTGGGGGTGCTTATCTGCTAAGGGGACAGGACAACTTCACCGCATCAAAGGGACGATGGACGGGGCCATGTACCGTCAAATCTTGGGTGAGAACCTCCTTCCCTCAGCCAGGGCATTGAAAATGGGTCGTGGATGGGTATTCCAGCATGACAATGACCCAAAACACACGGCCAAGGCAACAAAGGAGTGGCTCAAGAAGAAGCACATGAAGGTCCTGGAGTGGCCTAGCCAGTCTCCAGACCTTAATCCCATAGAAAATCTGTGGAGGGAGCTGAAGGTTCGAGTTGCCAAACGTCAGCCTCGAAACCTTAATGACTTGGAGAAGATCTGCAAAGAGGAGTGGAACAAAATCCCTCCTGAGATGTGTGCAAACATGGTGGCCAACTACAAGAAACGTCTGACCTCTGTGATTGCCAACAAGGGTTTTGCCACCAAGTGCTAAGTCATGTTTTGCAGAGGGGTCAAATACTTATTTCCCTCATTAAAATGCAAGTCAATTTATAACATTTTTGACATGCGTCTCTCACTGTTCAAATAAACCTACCATTACAATTATAGACTGATCATGTCTTTGTCAGTGGGCAAACATACAAAATCAGCAGGGGATCAAATACTTTTTTGCATGAAAGGCATGAGCTCTGCTTTGGTTTTTTTGCACAGGCTGCACTTGATAATGCCTCGGATTTCCGGCAGCATCCCCTTTGTGTGGCCGTAATGCCCCCTAAAAAGATCCATGTCTTTTGCGGCCAGTGACCGTTGTGCCCTTGGGCGGAATATAATCATAATTCCCTTCTTCCGGCTGCGTGCTCCGAAGCATCTCTCACTCACATGGCTCTCTCAGATAGCTCAATTCTTATTAGCCAATGACGGTCACGTGATTGGGTCTTTCTCACAGGCTACAAGTGAATACTGACACATCGGGATGCAACTACGCGCGTTCTTATCCAATTCCGAGGCGCATTTTTGAAGACCTTTCCACATTTACTTTTCGTCAGCCAACAACGTGAGTAGGCCTAACGAACAACAAAATCACTAGCCTATGTCAATCTACTATCCCCCATAGTACAAGAGTTGACCTATTGTTTGCGAGAAATAAAAATTCCAAACGTAGTCTGGGACAGTTATGGGATGCGATAGATCCCAAATTAATACAACCACTAGCATCCCAAAAAAATGTTTAAGCAATGAGGCTGACGCAACAGATCAGAACGTTTAGCTTAAAATGTTGATAAACTATTAGGCTATTTCTTCACATTATAAGTGCAGCAATGCTCACATGGCAGTAGGCTATAAGCGCGAATGTTCCAAAATGCAATCAATTAGCGGGAAAACACCATTCTCAAAAGTGACCGCAAATGCGATTATGCATGTAATGCATTTTATTATAAAGGTGCATTTCTATGGTGAAAATTATCTTCCCCAAACTTGAAACTCACGCGCTGAGTATGTATGGCTGTTAGACTCTACACTTGTTGTAAAGTGGATTAATGTGCTTAATTTTAAGAAGTTATTTGGCCACTTTAGTTGTGATACAAACCTTATCAAAACATATACATTTACATTTTAGTCATGTAGCAGACGCTCTTATCCAGAGCGACTTACAGTCAGTGCATACATTTTCATACTGGCCCCCCGTGGGAAACGAACCCATAACCCTGGCGTTGCAAGCGCCATGCTCTACCAACTGAGCTACAGACTATGGACTAGGCTATGGGCTAGGCCTATGTGCTAGGCTACATGAGGTGTGCGACTATGATTTGAAAAAGTTGCCCAAAAAAAGGCATGCGCTGTTTTTTTGCCGTACTGCACACAAGCTAGGCATCATTCACAAGTGAAAATATATCATTCACAAGTGATAGGCTAATATTGTCACCCATCAGACTATTCTTGATTTAATCTTGTCTTTACATAAACTAAATAATACATATGTGTGAAATTGGTTTTGATTTAGAATGGACCATTATCATGCACCTGTCTCGAAACATGTCATCTATGCACTTAAATAGCGAATGGAGGACACTTTTCCCATGGTTTATTTCCATGCCAGCCAGGTAGGCTATATACTCCTGTTGGAAAGAGAAGCAATGTGCTTAATATTAGGAAAGTTAAGAAATAAATATAGTAGGCCTAGCCTATAGAAAGCTGATAGGATCCTGCTCTTTTTAATAGAGGCCATCACGCAATTGCATAACCTATAGAAATGTTGCGCAACATGAGCTCATGGGCTCTCATGAATAGTTTGATTAGATTTTTGATAACATTTGCATTGATATCAGAGTGATTCGAGGGACAATAGTGCTGAGTACCAGGCAGTTAGCAAGTTTGGTTGGCTAGTAATGACCATCAGCAGCATCAGAGCTTGGAGAAGCCTAATTACCTTGACTAAACGGTCACGTGGAATTTGACTGCCTTCATGACTCGCCTGTATTGCGGTAATAAAGTCTCCGTAACAGCCCTAATCTCATGCAATGCAAATTATATTTTATTCGCTGTAGTTAATAAGTCAGTACACATCAATTCACATAGCTAAAAGTAAATTGTAAAGTAGCTAGCTATATATGTCAGCATCTCCATTAGCTATATATCTTGCTGTCACATAAATAATCCATATGGCACAATTTTTCTCAATACATTGCATATTATTCCACAATTTCTCTGACATTCGGCTCGTGGTTCTTGCACAGGAATGAAGTGGAGAAAGTTTTAAGGGACCTAACAGATTTACATTTACGTCATTTACATTTATGTCATTTAGCAGACACCCTTATCCAGAGCGACTTACAGTTAGTGAGTGCATACATCTTTCATACAACAAACAGTGAACAGTGAGGGGGAGATCAAAATGATGGTTAGGGAGAAATCAACCATACGACCACTAGGTGTCATCGTATACCCACAGATCAAATTGATTTCAACAGTACTTGATAGAGTTCACTAGCTTGCTGCACTGGTGTAAAATTTCACTATTGCATATGATTTGTAGATTAACATATCTGGGACATTTTGGAGAAAACATATGGATCTGTTAGACACAAATACATACACTACCAGTCAAAGTTTGGACACATTCAAAACAATTTTCTTTATTTTTCATGTTTTTTTACATTGTAGAATAATAGTGAAGACATCAAAACTATGAAATAACACATGGAATCATGTAGTAACCAAAAAAGTGTTAAACAATTCAAAATATATTTTATATTTGAGATTCTTCAAATAGCCACCTTTTGCCTTGATGACAGCTTTGCACACTCTTGGCATTCTCTCAACCAGCTTCATGAGGTAGTCACCTGGAATGCATTTCAATTAACAGGTGTGCCTTGTTAAAAGTTAATTTGTGGAATGTATTTCCTTCTGAGCCAATCAGTTGTGTTGTGACAAGGTAGGGTGGTATACAGAAGATAGCCCCATTTAGTAAAAGACCAAGTCCATATTATGGCAAGAACAGCTCAAATAAGCAAAGAGAAACGACAGTCCATTATTACTTTAAGACATGAAGGTCAGTCATTATGGAACATTTGAAGAACTTTGAAAGTTTCTTAAAGTGCAGTCGCAAAAAAACATCAAGATCTATGATGAAACTGGCTCTCATGAGGACCACCACATGAATGAAAGACCCAGAGTTACCTCTGCTGCAGAGGATACGTTCATTAGAGTTACATTAGAGCTTGGTAGGCTGGCTAGCTAGGTAGCTAATGCAAGCTGATTATCATGTAGCAGCATATGCTGACTAGCGTCGCTAGCATGCTAACATTAGCTAGCTAATGTCGATACACTGTAGTCGTGGGCCAGCAAAATCAAGCAAATGGTACTGAAGTCATGACAAAATCATGTTTCAAAATTTTAGTGGCTATTGATGTGTTTGTTTTTTGCTTAGTGACATTGTGAATATAATCTTTTTGCCAATTAACTCTGATTTAACTACCGGTATGTATCTAAATCGGTTTTGCCATGAGAAAATGTGTGGTCCAAATTCCGGAGAAATACTGCGAGAATTTGCGCATTCACGCATACAGAGCCTCAGAAACAAAGATCAGGTCATGGATTAGGAGGAGCCACTTCCAAAAACATTTTAATGTTGCTTTGCAGGAACTACTTCTTGGCCAAGTTCAGCCTCTATAAATTCTACTTCAATACATTTTAATAGAAAGTTAGCAAAAATAGATAAGATCTTACTACCATGGAAAGGAAAATACCTGTCAATTTGTGGAAAAATCACCCTGATTAACTCTTTAGTATTATCCCAGTTTACCTATTTGCTTATGGTCTTGCCTACGCCTAGCGAACAGTTTTTTAAATTATATGATAAAAAAATATTCAATTTAATTTGGAACGGCAAGCCAGACAAAATTAAAAGGGCATATTTATATAATGAATATGAATTCGGAGGACAGAAATTATTAAATATTAAAGCATTAGACCTATCACTAAAAGCTTCAGTCATACAAAAGTTATACTTAAACCCGAACTGGTTCTCAAGCAAATTAGTAAGATTGTCTCACCCAATGTTCAAGAAAGGCCTTTTTCCCTTTATTCAGATTACAACAACTCATTTGCAGTTATTTGAAAAGGAAATAATCTCCCAAATATCACTATTTCTAAAACAAGCCATAGAAAGTTGGTTGCAATTTCAATGTAATCCTCCAGAAACTACAGAACAAATAATGCAACAAATATTGTGGTTAAATTCAAATATACTAATTGACAAAAAACCTTTATTTTTTGACAGAATGTTTAAAAAAGGTATAATCTTCGTAAATGATATCATCGGTAGGACTGGTGGAGTTATGTCGCACATGCAGCTAACAAAAACATATGGAAATGTCTGCTCTACCCAAAATTACAACCAAATAATTGCAGCCTTACCGCAAAAGTGGAAGAGGAAAGTGGAAGGGGGAGAAAGTAAGGAACTTGTCTGTCGGCCTTGCATTAAAGAACATAATTGGTTAAGGAAAACTGTGATAAATAAAAAAGTATATCAGTTTCACTTAAGGACCAAAGGATTGACAGCCGTCCCATATAGATTGCAAAAAAGTTGGGAAGAGATCTTTGATGTACCGATCCCATGGCATAGTGTTTATGAACTGACACGCAAAACGACACCGGATTCAAAAATTAGAATCTTTCAATTAAAATTATTAAAATTATTATATACAATTCTTTCTATTATTTATATGGGGGATACAATCTTCCCAGCTCTGCAGATTTTGCTGTGAAGAGACAGAATCATTAGATCATTTGTTTTGGTTCTGTCCATTTGTAGCTTGTTTTTGGACACAGGTCCAGGAATGGCTAAAGGATTGCAATATTTACCTGGAGCTAACCTTGCAGATAGCATTACTGGGTGATCTGAAAAGTCATAATCAATCAATCAATAATATAATAATACTTTTAGCAAAAATGTTTATTTTTTAGCTTAGTGGTAAAGAGCGTTGTGCCAGTAACCGAAAGGTCGCTGGTTCTAATCCCCGAGCCGACTAGGTGAAAAACCTGTCGATGTGCCCTTGAGCAAGGCACTTAACCCTAATTGCTCTTGTAAGTCGCTCTGGATAAAAGCGTCTGCTAAATGACCCATTTATTTATTTATTTATTTATTTTAATTCACAATCTGTAGAAGCAATGAGAATAGAAAGGTTCAGAACTTTTGTAAAACATCACAGTACGGTTGAAATATATATGGCAAATAGAAATCCTATATGGATGGTGTTAAGAGATAGGTGGGAGGTATTGAATAGAGTTGAAGGATGGGACTAATAACAAATAATAACAAAGATAGCTAATAATGTAAGCATACTGTGTCCATAATAAGTATATAGGTTGTATGTTGGGAGCTTTTGGGAAAGAGCACAGTTAGAAAGATATGGCATATAGAAGCAAACCGGATGGACATCATGAAAATGATCGGAGAGGTTGAGAGTAGAAGTAGTTCAGGAGCAAAAAATAAATAAATTATATATATATATATATATATATAATAGAATTGTTGTAAAATTAACTCTGTCCATAAGGTGTAGATAGTAAGTATAGATCGGAAGTAGAGGCCTGGGCATTGTTGTTCACTAATTTACTCCAAGTAGGGAAAGGATGGCGGGGTTGAAAAGTAATAAAGGGGAGTATATATATATAAAAAACATGGGGGATTGGAAGTGATGCAGACAATTACATTGATAGAAGATACAATCTATCTGCAATATTAACCTGATCCATCCCCCCCCCCCCTCCCCAAAAAAAGGGCAGCCTCTATCAAGTTCTATCAAATTACAAATGTTTACAATTCTTTACAAACAGATTATTTCACTTATAATTCACTGTATCACAATTCCAGTGGGTCGGAATTTTACATACACTAAGTTGACTGTGCCTTTAAACAGCTTGGAAAATTCCAGAAAATGATGTCATGGCTTTAGAAGCTTCTGATAGGCTAATTGACATAATTTGAGTCAATTGGAGGTGTACCTGTGGATTTATTTCAAGGACTACCTTCAATCTCAGTGCCTCTTTGCTTGACATCATGGGAAAATGAAAAAAAATCAGTCAAGACCTCAGATTTTGTTGTTGTAGACCTCCACAAGTCTGGTTCATCCTTGGGAGCAATTTCCAAATGCCTGAAGGTACCAGCCGTCATACCGCTCAGGAAGGAGAAGCATTCTGTCTCCTAGAGATGAACGTACTTTGGTGCGAGAAGTGCAAATCAATCCCAGAACAACAGCAAAGGACCCTGTGAAGATGCTGGAGGAAACAGGTACAAAAGTATCTATATCCACAGTAAAACGAGTCCTATATCGACATAACCTGAAAGGCCGCTCAGCAAGAAAGAAGCCACTGCTCCAAAATTGCCATTAAAAAAAGCCAGACTACGGTTTGCAACTGCACATGGGGACAAAGATCGTACTTTTTGGATAAATGTCCTCTGGCCATAATGACCATCGTTATGTTTGGAGGAAAAAGGGGGACGCTTGCATGCCCAAGAACACCATCCCAACTGTGAAGCACGGGGTGGCAGCATCATGCTGTGGGGGTGCTTTGCTGCAGGAGGGACTGGTGCACTTCACAAAATAGATTGCATCATGAGGAAGGAAAATTATGTGGATATATTGAAGCAACATCTCAAGACATCAGTCAGGAAGTTAAAGCGAGTGGTGCAGTGGTCTAAGGCACTGCATTGCAGTGCTAGCTGTGCCACTAGAGATCCTGGTTCGAATCCAGGCTCTGTTGTAGCCGGCCGTGACCTGGAGACCCATGGGGCGGCGTACAATTGGCCCAGCATCGTCCAGGGTAGGGGAGGGAATGGCCGGCAGGGATTTAGCTCAGTTGGTAGAGCGTGGCGTTTGCAACGCCAGGGTTGTGGTTTCGATTCCCACGGGGGGTATAAAAAAATTAAATAATAATAATAATGTATGCACTCACTAACTGTAAGTCGCTCTGGATAAGAGCGTCTGCTAAATGACAATTTATTTTTATTTTTATGGGTCATCCAAATGGACAATGACCCCAAGCATACTTCCAAAGTTGTGGCAAAATGGCTTAAGGACAACAAAGTCAAGGTATTGGAGTGGCCATCACAAAGCCCTGACCTCAATCCTATAGAAAAGTTGTGGGCAGAACTGAAAAAGTGTGTCCGAGCAAGGAGGCCTACAAACCTGACTCAGTTACACCAGCTCTGTCAGGAGCAATGGGCCAAAATTCACCCAACTTATTGTGGGAAGCTTGTGGATGGCTACCCGAAACGTTTGACCCAAGTTAAACAATTTAAAGGCAATGCTAACAAATACCAATTGAGTAAACTTCTGACCCACTGGGAATGTGATGAAAGAAATAAAAGCTGAAATAAATCATTCTATCTACTATTATTCTGACATTTCACATTCTTAAAATAAAGTTGTGATCCTAACTGACCTAAAACATGGCATTTTTACTAGCATTAAATGTCAGGAATTGTGAAAAACTGAGTTTAAATGTAGTTGGCTAAGGTGTATGTAAACTTCCGACTTCAACTGTGTATGTATATATATATATATATATATATATATATATATATATGTATATGTATGTGTATATTTATATTGTATTATACAGGGCACATTTGGAACAGAAACCTATGTCTATGTCTCCCCTGTTAAAATAAAGGTAACTTTTTTTTTTCAGGAGTTGGTTTGGTTTTTTCTTTGGAAACTTCAGCTTCTAAGTTCAAATTGTCTTTACAATAAGATATTGATAGAACTTTGAATAAATAGCATAAAATGGAAACATAGGCCTACTTATTATTTGAATAAATGGAAAATTAACAATTCAAAATTAATTTGATACCTTTCTTTGCTGGAGCTATTTTGGCCAGTTTTTTTGCTTCAGCATCTAAATCAGAAAAAAATATGTAATAAACTATACATTACATTTGACATTTTAGTCATTTAGCAGACGCTCCTATCCAGAGTGACTTAAAGGAGCAATTAGGGTTAAGTCCTTAACAGATTTTTCACCTAGTCAGTGCCCTTTCGGTTACTGGCCCAACGCTCTTAACTGCTAGGCTACCTGCCGCCATTGTATCATACAGTACAGTCTTACCTGATTCAGACTATATGGCCAACCCAAACTGTACTGTGCTTGTTCAGATATTTTATTTTCACATTGTCCTTTCCAACACAGTTCTAGCAACTATGGTTGATACGCTACTAGGCCAGTACATTATTGTAGCATGGCTTGGCTTAGTAGTGTGAAAAAAGGGTTCTGTGGTACACAAAGACTACTTTGCACCTTTCCTTGATGTAGCTGCTTTGGTTTTTTCTTTGGGAACTTCAGCTTCTAAAACAATCATTGGACGAGACACAACATCATCTCTAGAATAGTTTGGCTTGTTCCTTAGTTTCCTTGGGCTCTAATCAAACAAGAATAACAACATATACTGTACAGCAAAGATTCAGACTGCAATTCAATCCAACCAATACTGAGTAATTGGTTGAGAGAGAAACAAAGTACACTCTGTGGCCGACATCTACTTACAGTAAGACTAACGTTTTTTGTTTTAAGTCTAAAGAAAAATGTTATTCACACTTTTATTTGATGAAGCTGCTTTGGCTTTTTCTTGGGGAACTTCAGCTTCTAAAACAATAATTGGACAAGAAAAAAAATGAATCTCAAGAATTGGGCCATTTCTTTCTTTCTTTGCAGGAGCTGGTTTGGTCTTCTCATTTGGTAACTTCAACTTCTAAGTAAAAATAGTGATTTTCTGTTAAAAGCAGAAGACTTGTCAGAACAAAACAGTTGAATTCCTAACTTTGAATTTATATTCGTCAAAGTGAAAAGCAAAACATTTGAAAACAATAATTAACTTTATTTACAAGGGCTGGTTTAACCTTGTATTTGGCCTTTTCATTAACATATTTAGCCTATATGAATTTAGAACACATTATAAACAGTGAAACTAGCAAAAAATATGCAGTGAAGAAATAAAATAAAAAACACAAAAATGCATTTCTTTGGAACAGCATCTAAATGCAACACAAATGGGCACATAAAAATTGTTACTCACTTTATAATACAGGCACTTAATAATTAAAGGGAAAATAATTATAAAAATATTTGAATGTTGCTTTGCAGGATCTACTTTTGTGGCATGTTCAGCCTCTATCAAGCTCTATCTAATCGCTTTTTTAAACAAATTACATACTTACCACAGATTTGAAAACATTTGTACCTTTCTTTGCAGGGGCTGATTTGGCCTTTTCTTTTGCTTCAGCATCTAAATCAGGAAAAATATTTCATAAACTATACATTGTACTGTATGATACAATCTTACCTGATTCAGACTATAACGCCAACCCAAAACATACTATTTTCTTTCACATTGTCCTTTCCAGCACAGTTCTAGCAACTATGGTTGATCCGTAACTAGGCCAGTCCATTATTGTAGCTTGGCTTAGTAGTGTGAAAAAGGGTTCTGTGGTACACAAAGACTACTTTGCACCTTTCTTTGATGTAGCTGCTTTGGTTTTTTATTTGGGAACTTTAGCTTCTAAAACAATCATTGGACGAGACAACATTAATCTCAAGAATTGGTCCATTATACATTTGATGCAAACAATTAAATTGTACCTATCTGTACCTTTTTTTTGCAGGTTCTGGTTTGGCTTGCTCCTTAGCTTCCTTGGGCTCTAATAAAACAAGAACAATACAATTCACAGCAAAAGTTCAGACTGCAATTCAATCAAACCCATACTGAGTAAAATATAACATTGTTTGAGAAATAAATACAGTACACTCTGTGGTCACAAATAGGCCTACTTACTGTAGACAAAAGTGTTCAAGTGTAATTAAAAAAGTTATCCACACCTTTCTTTGATGTAGCTGCTTTGACTTTTTCTTTAGGAACTTCAGCTTCTAAAAAGAAAAAACATATGAAGAGACACAAAATCAATGTCAAGATTTGGGCCATTTTAAATTTGATTGAAGAAAACAATATGCTAAACAAACATTTTAACATCTCTACCTTTTTTTGCAGGTTCTAGATTGGCTTGCTCTTTAGCCTTCTTGGGCTCAAGACAATTTACAGCAAAAGTTCAGAATGCAATTGAATGCATGATTAAAGGTTTATCCAGCAATATGAGACTCAGGGATGACCATAAACAATGGAGCAAGCTGATCTTGTCACATACACTGTGAAGCATGGAGTTCTCCCAGTACCCTTGTCTTACAGATGGGTTATAGACGTTCAACTAAATATCAACAAATTGTTCAACTAACCCTAAACATAGTCTAACTTCAAATTTGCAAAAAACTCTAAAAAACTGTTTTTAATGTATATAGTATGTATAAGCTGGAAGCAGAGGCCTAAGCATTGTTGTTCACTAGTTTACTCCAAATTAGGGAAGGGGTGGTGGGGTTGGAAAATAATAAAGGGAAATATATCTTTAAAGAAGGATGTGTATGTAAGTTGAAGTCAGATGATTACATACACCTTAGCCAAATACATTTAATCTCAGTTTTTCACAATTCCTGACATTTAATCCTAATAAACATTCCATGTTTTAGGTCAGTTAGGATCACCACTTTATTTTAAGAATGTGAAATGTCAGAATAATAGTAGAGAGAATGATTTATTTCAGCTTTTATTTCTTTCATCACATTCCCAGTGGGTCAGAAGTTCACATACACTCAATTAGTATTTGGTAGCATTCCCTTTAAATTGTTTAATTTAGGTCAAACGTTTCAGGTAGCCTTCCACAAGCTTCCCACAATAAGTTGGGTGGATTTTGGCCCATTCCTCCTGACAGAGCCGGTGTAACTGAGTCAGGTTTGTAGGCCTCCTTGCTCACACACGCTTTTTCAGTTCTGCCCACAAATTTCATAAAGGATTGAGGTCAGGGCTTTGTGACGGCCACTCCAATAAATTTGTTTTGTTGTCCTTAAGCCATTTTGCCACAACTTTGGAAGTATGCTTGGGGTCATTGTCCATTTTGAAGACCCATTTGCGACCAAGCTTTAACTTCCTGACTGATGTCTTGAGATGTTGCTTCAATATATCCACATAATTTTCCTTCCTCATGATGCCATCTATTTTGTGAAGTGCACCAGTCCCTCCTGCAGCAAAGCACCCCCACAGCATGATGCTGCCACCCCCGTGCTTCACGGTTGGGATGGTGTTCTACAGCTTGCAAGCATCCCCCTTTTCCTCCAAACATAACGATGGTCATTATGGCCAAACAGTTCTATTTTTGTTTCATCAGACCAGAGGAAATTTCTCCAAAAAGTACGATCTTTGTCTGTACTGTGTATATAGATACTTTTGTACCTGTTTCCTCCAGCATCTTCACAATGTCCTTTGCTGCTGTTCTGGGATTGATTTGCACTTCTCGCACCAAAGTACGTTCATCTCTAGGAGACAGAACACTTCTCCTTCCTGAGCGGTATGACGGCTGCATGGTCCCATGGTGTTTATACTTGCGTACTATTGTTTGTACAGATGAATGTGGTACCTTCAGGCGTTTGGAAATGGATGAACCAGACTTGTGGAGGTCTACAATGCTTCTAAAGCCATTACATCATTTTCTGGAATTTTCCAAGTTGTTTAAATCAAATCAAATCAAATCAAATTTTATTGGTCACATGCGCCGAATACAACAGGTGCAGACATTACAGTGAAATGCTTACTTACAGCCCTTAACCAACAGTGCATTTATTTTAAACAAAAAAGTAAGAATAAAACAACAACAAAAAAAGTGTTGAGAAAAAAAGAGCAGAAGTAAAATAAAGTGACAGTAGGGAGGCTATATATACAGTAAAATAAAGTGACAGTAGGGAGGCTATATATACAGGGGGGTACCGTTGCAGAATCAATGTGCGGGGGCACCGGCTAGTTGAGGTAGTTGAGGTAATATGTACATGTGGGTAGAGTTAAAGTGACTATGCATAAATACTTACTTAACAGAGTAGCAGCAGCGTAAAAAGGATGGGGTGGGGGGGCAGTGCAAATAGTCCGGGTAGCCATGATTAGCTGTTCAGGAGTCTTATGGCTTGGGGGTAGAAGCTGTTGAGAAGTCTTTTGGACCTAGACTTGGCACTCCGGTACCGCTTGCCGTGCGGTAGCAGAGAGAACAGTCTATGACTAGGGTGGCTGGAGTCTTTGACAATTTTGAGGGCCTTCCTCTGACACCGCCTGGTATAGAGGTCCTGGATGGCAGGGAGCTTTGCCCCAGTGATGTACTGGGCCGTACGCACTACCCTCTGTAGTGCCTTGCGGTCAGAGGCCAAGCAGTTGCCATACCAGGCGGTGATGCAACCAGTCAGGATGCTCTCGATGGTGCAGCTGTAGAATTTTTTGAGGATCTGAGGACCCATGCCAAATCTTTTTAGTCTCCTGAGGGGGAATAGGCTTTGTCGTGCCCTCTTCACGACTGTCTTGGTGTGTTTGGACCATGATAGTTCGTTGGTGATGTGGACACCAAGGAACTTGAAGCTCTCAACCTGTTCCACTACAGCCCCGTCGATGAGAATGGGGGCGTGCTCAGTCCTCTTTTTTTTCCTGTAGTCCACAATCATCATACAACTTATTGTATGTAAACTTCTGACCCACTGGAATTGTGATACAGTGAATTATAAGTGAAATAATCTGTTTGTAACGAATTGTTGGAAAAATTACTTGTGTCATGCACAAAGTAGATGTCCTAACCGACTTGCCAAAACTATAGTTTGTTAACAAGAAAGTGGTTGAAAAACAAGTTTTAATGACTCCAACCTAAGTGTATGTAAACTTCCGACTTCAACTGTATGTATATATTCTTAAATTACATTCCTTACTACTTTTGTGTGTATTGGGTATCTGTTGTGAAATTGTTAGATATTACTTGTTAGAAATTACTGCACTGTCGAAGCTAGAAGCACAAGCATTTCGCTACACCCGCTATAACATCTGCTAAACACGTGTATGTGACAAATAAAATTAGATTTGATTTGAAGTTGAGGGCAGAGCAATAAGCCGCTCTGTTCTGGGCCAGCTGCAGCTTATTAACTAGGTCCTGCTTTGCAGAATTTGACCGTATGACTGTACAATAATCAAGATAAGATAAAACTAGGACATAGTATCTCTTTATCACGGACAGACCTCTCCCCATCTTTACAGCCATTGAATCAATAGGTTTTGACCATGACAGTTTACAATCTAAGGTAACACCAAGTAATTTAGTCTCCTCAACATGCTCAACAGCCATTACCAGATTCAGCTGAGGTCTAGAACATAGCGAATGATTTGTACCAAATATAATGCTCTTAGATTTAGAGATGTTCAGGATCAGTTTATTACTGGCCACCCATTCTAAAACTGTCTGCAAGTCTTTGTTTAGGGTTGCAGTGCTTGTGGTCGGTGACGCGTATAGGGTTGAATCATCAGCATACATGGCCACACAGGCATTGTTTAATGCCAGTGGCAGGTCATTGGTAAAAATAGAAAAGAGGTACAAGAGAGCTGTCCTGCAATCCACCAAACTTTACATGTTTAACTTCAGAGAAGCTTCCATTAAAGAAAACCCTTTGTGTTCTATTAGATACAGTGCATTCGGAAAGTATTCAGACCCCTTGACATTTTCTAAATTTTGTTACGTTACAGCCTTATTCTAAAATTGATTAAATAGTTTTTTCCCCCTCATCAATCTGCACACAATACCCCATTAAGATGAAGCAAAAACAGGTTTAGAAATATTTGCAGATTTATTACAAATAAAAACCAGAAATATTACATTTACATAAGTATTCAGACCCTTTACTCAGTACTTTGTTGAAGCACTTTGGCAGAGATTACAGCCTCGAGTTTTATTGGGTATGACGCTACAAGCTTGTCATACCTGTATTTGGGGAGTTTCTCACATTCTTCTCTGCAGATCCTCTCAAGCTCTGTCAGGTTGGATGGGGAGAGTCGCTGCACAGCTATTTTCAGGTCTCTCCAGAGATGTTAGATCGGGTTCAAGTCCGGGCTCTTGCTGGGCCACTCAAGGACATTCAGATACTTGTCCCGAAGCTACTCCTGCGTTGTCTTGGCCTTGTGTTTAGGGTCATTGTCCTGTTGGAAGATGAACGTTCAACCCAGTCTGAGGTCCTGAGCGCTCTGGGGCAGGTTTTCATCAATAATCTCTCTGTACTTTGCTCTGTTCATCTTTCCTTCGATCCTGACTAGTCTCACAGTTCCTGCAACTGAAAAACATCGCCACAGCATGATGCTGCCACCACCATGCTTCACCGTAGGGATGGTGCCAGGCTTCCTTCAGATGTGATGCTTGGCATTCAGGCCAAAGAGTTAAATCTTGGTTTCATCAGACAAGAGAATCTTGTTTCTCATGCTCTGAGAGTCCTTCAGGTGCCTTTTGGCAAAGTCCAAGCGGGCTGTCATGTACCTTTTACTGAGGAGTGGCTTCTGTCTGGCCACTCTACAATAAAGGCCTGATTGGTGGAGTGCTACAGAGTTGGTTGTCCTTCTGGAAGGTTCTCCCATCTCCACAGAGGAACTCTGGAGCTCTGTCAGAGTGACCATCGGTTTCTTGGTCACCTCCCTGACCAAGGCCCTTCTCCCCCGATTGCTCAGTTTGGCCGGGCGGCCAGCTCTAGGAAGAGTCTTGGTGGTTCCAAACTTCTTCCATTTAAGAATGATGAAGGCCTTTGTGTTCTTGGGGACCTTCAATGCTGCATACATTTTTCTGTACCCCTTCCCCAGATCTGTGCCTCTACAAAATCCTGTCTCGAAGCTCTACAAACAATTCCTTCGACCTCATGGCTTGGTTTTTGCTCTGACATGCACTGTCAACTGTGGGACCTTATATAGACAGTTGTGTGCCTTTCCAAATCATGTCCAATCAATTACATTTACCACAGGTGGACTCCAATCAAGTTGTAGAAACATCGCAAGGATGATCAATGGAAAAAGGATGCACCTGAGCTCAATTTCGAGTCTCATTTACTTATGTAAATAAGGTATTAGTTTTTTTATTTTCAATACGTTTGCAAAAATGTCTAAAAACCTGTTTTTGCTTTATCATTATGGTGTATTGGGTGGAGATTGATGAGCATTTCTAAAAAGTATCAATTTTAGAATAAGGCTGTAACGTAACAAAATGTGGAAAAAGTCAAGGGGTCTGAATACTTTCCGAATGCACTGTAGATAAAATCAAATCACATTTTATTGGTCACATACACATATTTAGCACATGTTATTGTGGGCTTAGCGAAATGCTTGTGTTCCTAGCTCCAACAGTGCAGTAGTATCTAACAATTCACAACAATACACAAATCTAAAAGTAAAATAATGGAATTAAGAAATATATAAATATTAGGACGAGCAATGTCGGAGTGGCATTGACTGAATACTGTAGACTAGAATACAGTATATATCTATTCAGTATATATACATATTAGATGAGTAAAGCAGTATGTAAACATTATTAAAGTGACTAGTGTTCCATTATTCAAGTGGCCAGTGATTCCATGTCTATGTATTAGGTTAGCAGCCTCTAAGGTGCAGGGTTGAGTAGCCGGCTAGTGATGGCTATGTAACAGTCTGAAGGCCTTGAGATAAAAGCTGTTTTTCAGTCTCTCGGTCCCAACTTTAATGCACCTGTACTGACCTCGCCTTCTGGATGATAGCGGGGCTCCGATGGTTGATGTCCTTGATGATCTTCCTGTGACATTGGGTGCTGTAGGTGTTCTGGAGGGCAGGCAGTGTGCCCCCGGTGATGCGTTGGGTAGACCGTACCACCCTCTGGAGAGCCCTGCGGTTGCGGGTGGTGCAGTTGTCGTACCAGGCGGTGATACAGCCCGACAGGATGCTCTCAATTGTGCATCTGTAAAAGTTTCTGAGGGTCTTAGGGGCCAAGCAGAATTTCCTCAGCCTCCTGAGGTTCAAGAGGCGCTGTTGCGCCTTCTTCACCACACTGTCTGTGTGGGTGGACCATTTCAGATTGTCAGTGATGTGTACGCCGAGGAACTTCAAGCTTTCCACCTGCTCCACTGCGGTCCCGTTGATGTGGATAGGGGCGTGCTCCCTCTACTGTTTCCTGAAGTCCACGATCAGCTTCTTCATTTGGTTGACGTTGAGGGAGAGGCTATTTTCCTGGCCCCACTCTGCCAGGGCCCTGACCTCCTCCCTGTAGGCTGTCTCGTCATTGTTGGTAATCAGGCCTAATATTTTTGTGTCGTCTGCAAACTTGATGATTGAATTGGAGGCGTGCATGGCCACGCAGTCATGAGTGAACAGGGAGTACAGGAGGGGGCTGAGCACGCACCCTTGTGTGGCCCCTGTGTTGAGGATCAGTGAAGTGGAGATGTTGTTTCCTACCTACACCACCTGGGGGAGGCCCGTAAGGAAGTCCATGACCCAGTTACTGAGCTATAGTCAATGAACAGCATTCTGACGTAGGTAAGAAACACAAAGGAACTGTCAATCTCCCTCGGCCTGAGGCTCCATGCAAGATCTCACCTCGTGGAGTTGCAATGATCATGAGAACGGTGAGGAATCAGCCCAGAACTACACGGGAGGACCATAGTCACCAAGAAAACAATTGGTAACACACTACGCCATGAAGGACTGAAATCCTGCAGCGCCCTCAAGGTCCCCCTGCTCAGGAAAGCACATATACAGGCCTGTCTGAAGTTTGCCAATTAACATCTGAATGATTCAGAGGAGAACTGGGTGAAAGTGTTGTGGTCAGATAAGACCAAAATTGAGCTCTTTGGCATCAACTCAACTCGCTGTGTTTGGAGGAGGAGGAATGCTGCCTATGACCCCAAGAACACCATCCCCACCGTCAAACATGGAGGTGGAAACATTATGCTTTGGGGGTGTTTTTCTGCTAAGGGGACAGGACAACTTCACCGCATCAAAGGGACGATGGACGGCGCCATGTACCGTCAAATCTTGGGTGAGAACCTCCTTCCCTCAGTCAGGGCATTGAAAATGGGTCGTGGATGGGTATTCCAACATGACAATGACCCAAAACACACGGCCAAGGCAACAAAGGGGTGGCTCAAGAAGAAGCACATTAAGGTCCTGGAGTGGCCTAGCCAGTCTCCAGACCTTAATCCCATAGAAAATCTGTGGAGGGAGCTGAAGGTTTGAGTTGCCAAACATCAGGCTCGAAACCTTAATGACTTGGAAAAGATCTGCAAAGAGGAGTGGGACAAAGTCCCTCCTGAGATGTGTGCAAACCTGGTGGCCAACTACAAGAAACGTCTGACCTCTGTGATTGCCAACAAGGGTTTTGCCACCAAGTACTAAGTCATGTTTTGCAGAGGGGTCAAGTACTTATTTCCCTCATTAAAATGCAAATCAATTCATAACATTTTTGACATGCGTTTTTCCTGATTTTGTTGTTGTTATTCTGTCTCTCACTGTTCAAATAAACCTACCATTAAAATTATAAACTGATCATGTCTTTGTCAGTGGGCAAACGTACAAAATCAGCAGGGGATCAAAATACTTTTTTCCCTCACTGTAGGTCCGTTAATTCATAGTTATTTTTCAAAAGAAACTCACGAGAAAGATACGCATGTCAGAGAGAGAGAGGGGAGAGAGAGAGGTGTGTGTGTGCGTGCGTGTGCGTGCGTGCGTGTCTTCAACATGAGGTATAATTATTTTCATCATTTATTCTTCTTTTCATCATTATCTTAAACAAATGTGACACCATACCATGAGGTCTCATCGTCTGCATCATTGTCTGAATGCTGCTGGTCACTCACAGGTAAAGTGCCTGAAGACCACAATGGAATCTGTTATGATGACATCAATAGCTGGATTTATAGGTTACAGCCGTGTCACATCTTGTGCTTTGTCTTTTAGTAAGAAATCTAAAGAACATAGTTTCATGATACATGATGGTGTGGTATTTTCTCTGTATAATAGCAACTCACTGGCCCATTCTATTCCATAACATCAAATGTGAGAGTAAATGGAAACTTAAGGGAAATCTTCATGAAGCAAACATCTGGAACTGAGTGCTGACTTTAGGACCATGCAGACACCTGGTAGGGGGTGGGAAGGCTGTTTGTATGGCTGGCTTTATGGAGAGCACATCAACTCAGCTGCAGGGAACAGCACAACCTTTTTTTAACACATTGCAGAGGTAAAGATGGCTGTAGTAGATGGCTTTGGCTAGGTGACTGCTGTTTGACTTAACATGAAACTAAACTAGAGTTTTAATCCCAGTGCTAAACTAGTGCGTAGCAGGCAGCTAATTCTTGTATGACATTTGTTTGTAGAATGTTAAGTCCTCTATTGATTGAGGTGAATGACGCTACAGCAACAAGGTGATTATGACAGGAGTCAATTTCTCCAAATTGAATTTTAGAGTTTTTAACCGCCCTTGACCCTCCGTCACTTTGCCATCACCTAGGTTTAGCTGAAATTATGCCCCGTTAATTGCAATTTTGGGGAAATGTGGAGGTGGAAACAACAAAAACTGGTAAAGGCATGAGCTAGTTGACATACCATGATGTGCAGATGGGACTGCAGGCCCTGATAGAGGGTTCTCATCGTCTGCAACATTGTCTGAATGCTGCTGGTCAAGTGCCTGAAGACCAAAATGGAAACTGTTATGATGACATCAATAGCTGGACTTATAGGTTACATCAGTTAGGGTGTCCACCAGGGCTTGGAACCGATTCAGGGAACAGAACCGAAAACTGGAAAATAATGACATTTTTCAAGGAACAGGAACATAACTGTGAACAAACCCACTTGGACAAGAGGAACACCTATGTGAGAATGCTATTCATTGATTACAGCTCAGCATTCAACACCATAGTGCCCTCAAACCTCATCACTAAGCTAAGGACCCTGGGACTAAACACCTCCCTCTGCAACTGGATCCTGGACTTCCTGACGGGCCGCCCCCAGGTGGTAAGGGTAGGTAACAACACATCTGCCACGCTAATCCTCAACATGGGGGCCCCTCAGGGGTGCGTACTCAGTCCCCTCCTGTACTCCCTGTTCACCTATGACTGCATGGCCAGGCACGACTCCAACACCATCATTAAGTTTGCCGATGACACAACAGTGGTAGGCCTGATCAGCGACAACGATGAGACAGCCTATAGAGAGGAGGTCAGAGACCTGGCCGCGTGGTGCCAGGATAACAACCTCTCCCTCAACGTGATCAAGACAAAGGAGATGATTGTAGACTACAGGGAAAAAAAGAGGACTGAGCACGCCCCCATTCTCATCGATGGGGCTGTGGTGGAACAGGTTGAGAGCTTCAAGTTCCTTGGTGTCCACATCACCAACAAACTATCATGGTCCAAACACACCAAGACAGTCGTGAAGAGGGCACGACAAAGCCTATTCCCCCTCAGGAGACTGAAAAGATTTGGCATGGGTCCTCAGATTCTCAAAAAGTTCTACAGCTGCACCATCGAGAGCATCCTAACTGGTTGCATCACCGCCTGGTATGGCAACTGCTCGGCCTCCGACCGCAACACACTACAGATGGTAGTGCGTACGGCCCAGTACATCACTGGGGCCAAGCTTCCTGCCATCCAGGACATCTATACCAGGCGGTGTCAGAGGAAGGCCCTAAATATTGTCAAAGACTCCAGCAACCCTAGTCATAGATTGTTCTCTCTGCTACCGCACGGCAAGCGGTACCGGAACGCTAAGTCTACATCCAAAAAGCTTCTTAACAGCTTCTACTCCCAAGCCATAAGACTCCTGAACAGCTAATCATGGCTACCCGGACTATTTGCATTGTCCCCCCCACCCCACTCAAGCTTGTTAGCTAGCTAGCTCAAAGGACATCAACGTTCCTAGGTATAATTCTGTGGACCTAATTCAGATAATGTATGCCATAAGCTGTTCAGCACTTCAATCCTCCTCCTCTATCCGCACTGATTGCTGAAGTAATTGAATGAGCTAAAACCGAAAGGAACAATATAAACCAGTACTTTTTTTGGGGTTCGAACCGGTTCAGAACTTTATTTTGCTGGTCGGAACAGTGGAACGGAACTAAAATAAAGAACTAAACGATTGGCTCTGCCTGCTGTACTTTTTATTTTCTTCCTTATGAAGAAAGACTGTAGCTATATACTGGCTTTGTTTTATGCCTGGCTGGCTATTCTTTATGCCTGGCTGGCTTGTTGAATGAGTCAGGACAGGCTAGATAAGTTAGCTACCTAGTCACAAGCTAATATTGGTTCGCCCACCACTCAATTAAAACAGGGCTTGCTAACTAGCTAGCTGGCTAGCTCACTAACTCTAACTTAGTTAGTTAACATTAGTTTGACTACCACCAGAGGCACCAAGTTATATTTCAGAAGCAGCATCATGCAAATTAAGTTGCCAAGTTAGCTAGGTAATGTTACTAGCTAAAACACCTAAATAATCTCACAGTCCATATAAATCCATACTAGCTAAACATGATGGCCAATCTGTTCAGGTTTTGTCTTTTCGTTCTGAGTCCGACTGGTCCTCATGGCACGTGTTCAGTTTGTTTTGTAACGTGATACTGGAGGCATTGCTACCCTGGGCAGATAAAGAATATGATGGTACATTTTTGTATCCAACATTTTGAATCTTAAGGTACAATCATCACATTCTCACTCTCAACGTATGGTGAAGGTACATTTCTGTTTCCAGGGTACAAATATATTTTGTGTACCCAACTCTTTTGATGGTACTGATCTGTACCTTTGCTTTGCAGAAAAGCAATGTTTTGAAAAAAGGTACATATTTGTACCCACAATAAGGTACAATGATTCCTTTTTGCCACCTGAAAAGAACTAACGGCTTTGTAACTGAGTTGGTACCCTAAAAAGACACATTTGTACCATTATCATATTTCTCACCATGCTCTAGTGCAGGTTTAAACTTTTTAGAATCAGTTTTAATATTTGTGTTTTTGCATGTACATGAATTGATTGATTCATCTTTTTCTACATGAAGATAAATAACATACATTTTTCTAAACTAATCCAATCAGTTATTGAAATGTTTTACACTGAACCCTGACAGTCATTCTGAATGCTGGTTGAGGGTGAATAAACATTTCAACTGTTGGATATCCTAACTGGTAGCATAATGTGGGTTACAAAATGCTGGTAACTTTCCCGGGTTTTCCAGAAATCCCAGTTGGAAGAGTCCTGGAAACGGGAGGGAATAAGTAGGAAATCCGGAATTCTTCAATTATTTCTGGAAAATCTCTGCATTTTGGGAATTTTACCGGAATTGTGCAACCATACTTGCAGGCCTGATGTGGCCTGTAAACGATCAGGTAAATGCCCCTGTATTAAGGTAAGATTTTACCTCAAAATGAGATATGTAATGTATTGTCACAAAGAGTATATTAATTGTAGGATCTTTTACTAGTTTTTTCCTAAATTATTTTCCAAGTTATTTGTCAGACCATGTCTCTGTCACTAGCAAATATAGTCATGAGTGGTGACTCTACAATTCACTCGAAAAAGCAAGGCACACTGGGAAATTATTTTGGAGGTGATGCTTAGTGGGGACGTGGTTTTCAGTTAGTTATTTTTGCCCACCCGTCAGTGGAAGTCTTTTACCAGTTTATGTGGTCTATGGTAGAGGTATGTTTTTGCCACTTTCAAGGAACACATGGCCTTGTCACTGTGGGGGTCCCTATGAAGACAAAACGAATGTACCTTTTCTAAGACCACATTTTTGTACCAATACAGATAACATACAGGTACTATCTGAGTTATGAACTGTGGTACAACTAAAGATAAAAGGACATACCTTACATGGTACCACCCCAGTGACAAGTGTTTGTACCCATTTAAGGACAAAGTTAAAGCTTTTTTTCTAAGAGTGTACCTGTCACTGGGGGCACACACAAAGTGGTATCACCCACAGCTAAGACCACAGGGTCCTGGGGTAGAGCCACCTCTTTAACACAATCCCATCTGTCTACCCCCACGACATGGATCCGGACCACTCTCCTCCTGTTAGAACCTTCAAACTCAACTCTAGACCAGTTCCAATCCATTTTTTCATTGTTCCCCTCTAATCAGGGACTGACTTAGACCTGGGACACCAGGTGTGTGCAATTAATTATCCGGTAGAACAGAAAACCAGCAGGCTCCGGACCTCGTAAGGTAAGAGTTGAATACCCCTGTGCTAAGAAGACACAGTGTCAAAATAAATGCAACCACACCTTTGTTTCATCACAAAACCGGAGAGCAACCTCTGTCCAGTGAAGTCCACAAAGCATATTGCATCAAACTGTTACATGACCTACAGCATGGTCAAGCAAGTTCATGTTTAAAATATTTTCTGACTATTAAACAACTATTGATTTAGAACCACGGAGTTACCGCAAGTTGCAAAGAAAACAGGAGCTGCTTCCACTATTCCAGCACCATTTCAACTTCAACATTTCAACATCATCAAATCACCTATGCTTAGTCTAATACAGTGAAAACTAAAAGATACCAAAAACAATTTAGTCTAATCAACATAAGCTATATGATGTGGCTGTCCATGGTTCTGATTTCTGATTTCTGTGTGTGTGTGTGCGTTTGTTAAAGTAGAAAAACCATGTTGACTCACCCTACTTGTAGAGAAACGCCAATGCCATCCTCCTCACTTTCATATGACTCTGTCATACAGTACACGCTTATATTTTTTGTTGTCCTAGGCTACCTACCTAAAATGCTTGCTCGCTAACCTAACTTCCTTTCATGGGCAACGTTAGCTAGTTAACATTAGCCTTCTACATCTAGCTACATATTGAACTTCCATCCTCTCAGGCCAGGGGCATAATATATTAATTTATGTTTGGATCAGCAGAATCGCCGTTATAATAATTGGCCATTACAAAGAATTAAGTAAAATCACAAATCGAAATCCCTATCTCCATCCATGGCTAATTTACACAACAAGATGCAACAATTCAAGTTGTTTCTGTCAATGACGTATTGCTCTCGATGTGATGTGATTCGAGTGAAGCCATATCCAAACTGGCTTCTCTTCACATTTTTTTTTTGTGCGCCAGGACCATTCACAGTTGAGCTCACTCAGTTTAGCACAATGCTGATTGGCTATTATTGTATACTTTTTTTTATCAAGGGAGACCAAATGCTCGATGGCTTCACTTGCATTCAATGCTACGGGCGGCAACAATGTCATACTCTTTTTGACCAGACATCATCCGATAGATGGCCTACACATACAGAGACAGAAGGGTGGTGTTTCATTCGCTCAGATGCTTTCTCTGGTGAGATACATTCAGCCTCTTGCAAATTTAAGGAAAATTACGAAACACAGCGAGACAAAATACATTGTTATATATTTTTTTCTTGGTACATTTTTTGGGGAAGCCTGGCTTCCCTTGGCAGCCATGAATACACGCCACTGCACAGACTGCAACGAGGTTGACAGTGCCGATTCACACACCTCAAGAAAGACACGTGTTGAATTGTCTTCAGAGAAGGAAGGGGTTCTAGGGAAAACATGTTGAGCGTGCAAACGGATCCAGAAGGTGATTGAGAACTAAAATCACCCTTAATTGGGTGACTGGGCTGCTTCATCCTAGCTCTTTCACCTTCCCCCTCGAGCACTTTGACAAGGATAAGGTGTTGGACCACAGTTTTTGGTTCCAATGTATATGTTCCTGTCATAACACTCCAGGCTATGGATGCTAAGGGCCTGATTCAATCATATCCATATTCAATCAAATCATAGCTTCAGCCGACATCTCCGTGTCGGAGTTAGGGATGGGCATTCAACATCTTTTGACCTTTAGAGTACTCGCATTATTATTTTTTCTTCAAGTACTCTAATTTAAAAATCTAATTTAAGGACACAAGGCCCGCATTGGAAAGGAATATGTGCACATTGATCTATAGGCCTATGTGTGCAACAATACCCAATTGATCATATCCATTACAGATAACAAATCCTAATTGCTAAATTAACCCATTTACAGTACCAGTCAAAGGAATAAGTAGGACACACCTACTCATTCCAGGGTTTTTCTTAATTTTTACTATTTTCTACATTGTAGAATAATAGTTAAGACATCAAAACTATTAAATAACACATATGGAATCATGTAGAAACCAAAAAAGTGTTAAACAGTTCTGCCTCAATTACAAAATATACACTCTTGGCATTCTCTCAACCAGCTTCACCTGGAATGCTTTTCCAACAGTCTTGAAGGAGTTCCCACATCTCAATTGGGTTGAGGTCAGGGGATTGTGGAGGCCAGGTCATCTGATGCAGCACTCCATCACTCTCCTTGTTGGTAAAATAGCCCTTACACAGCCTGGAGGTGTGTTGGGTCATTGTCTTGTTGAAAAACAAATGATAGTCCCACTAAGCCCAAACCAGATTTGATGGCGTGTCACTGCAGAATGCTGTGGTAGCCATGCTTGTTAAGTGTGCCTTGAATGCTAAATAAATCACAGACATTGTCACCAGCAAAGCACCCTCACACCATAACACCTCCTCCTCCATGCTTTATGGTGGGAAATACACATGCAGAGATCAACCGTTCACCCACACAGCGTCTCACAAAGACACGGCGGTTAACCAAAAATCTCCAATTTGGACTCCAGACCAAAGGACACATTTCCACCGGTCTAATGTCCATTGCTCGTGTTTCTTGGCCTAAGCAAGTCTCTTCTTCTTATTGGTGTCCTTTATTAGTCGTTTCTTTGCAGCAATTCGACCATGAAGGGGCCTGATTCACACAGTTTCCTCTGAACAGGTGATGTTGAGATGTGTCTGTTACTTGAACTCTGTGAAGCATTTATTTTATTATTATTTCCGAGGCTTGTTACTCTAATGAACTTATCCTTTCCTGTGGCGGTCCTCATGAGAGCCAGTTTCATCATAGTGCTTGATGGTTTTTGCGACTGCACTTGAAGACATTTTCAAAAACTTGATATTTTCCGTATTGACTGACCTTCATGTCTTAAAGTAATGATGGACTGTCGTTTCTCTTTGCTTATTTGAGCTGCTCTTGCCATAATATGGACTTGGTCTTTTACCAAATAGGGCTATCTTCTGTATACTCCCCCCCCCCCCCCCCCCCCCTACCTTGTCACAACACAACTGATTGGCTCAAACGCATTAAGAAGGAAAGAAATTCCACAAATTAACTTTTAACAAGGCACACCTATTAATTGAAATGCATTCCAGGTGACTATCTCATGAAGCTGGTAGAGAGAATGCCAAGAGTGTGCAAAGCTTTCATCAAGGGTGGCTTTTTGAAGAATCTCAAATATAAAATATATTTTGATTTGTTTAACACTTTTTTGGTTACTACATGATTCCATGTGTGTTATTTCATAGTTTTGATGTCTTCACTATTATTATACAATGTAGAAAATAGTAAAACAAAAGAAAAACCCTTGAATGAGTAGGTGTGTCCAATCTTTTGACTGGTAGTGTATATTCAGTCAGTAAAAAAAGCAGGTGCCGTTTAAGATTAATTTATAGAAACAGTAATATCAACTGGTTATATTAAATCGTGGAACACAATCTTCAAAAAGGCAGTAACCTCTGCAGTGGCACTTGCTTATAGAAGACTATGGCTGTTTAATGGCATAGCCTTGCTTTGTTCATTTAGCAGACTCTGTACCCCCTGTATATAGCCTCACAACTGTTATTTTACTGCTGCTCTTTAATGATTTGTTATCTATTTTTTACTTAACACTTTTTCTTAAAACTGCATTGTTGTTTAAGGGCTTGTAAGTAAGCATTTCACTATAAGGTCTACACCTATTGTATTCGGCGCTTGTGACAAATACGATTTTATTTGAAGAGCAGCTGCTCACCGATGTGACACCACCAAAACATCAGCTATGTGGGTGTTGGCTATCGCCAGTTAATGCTTGATCTGATTGAATATAGGCCTAAATAGATGTGTTTAGACAGGCAGCCCAATTCTGATATTCTTTCCACTAATTTGTCTTTTGACCAATCACTTTTGATATTTTCACATCAGATCTTTTTCAGATCTGATCTTATTGGTCAACAGACCAATTAGTGAAAAAAATGATCAGAATTGGACTCCTGTGTGAATGCAGCCAATTCGTCTTTTGGGGTGGGAGGTTTTTCATATATTTGCTCTTGGGTGAAGGCTTTCAATCTAATTGCTACTGTATTTGTTGGTGTATGCTGATGCTGTTCTCCATCTCTAGAAGGTTAGAATACCTGAAACAAAAAAAAAGCAAATAATATTTAATCAATTATCTACAACTGAACAAAAAAAAGTTTAAATGGAAATGTTGTTCAGCATTGTCACACAGACAATAATGCAAACCTATCATGAAATGAGAAAATATATTCACAGGGTTGAGATTAACATCTGTTAATATTTATTCTAATGAATTGTCCCCACTTCGATCATGTGGTTAGTTTCCTTCACTGAGTGTTAGAAACCCCTTCTCATCTGAAGTGTAGTTTGACCTCATATTGTGACTCCCATCCTGAGAGGAAGTCTGTGTCAGCATTTTACACCACTTATTCTCAGCCTTGGAGGACAATCGCACAATGCACAGTTACACCATAAAACAGTTTTTACAAGGATGAAAACAATGTGTGTTTTGAGGTGCCACATAACTTAAAATGAGTTGTAGTTTTAGTTTCTGAATAGACCAGAGAGATTTGTGGTCAGTGGACAATGTGTCAGGAAAAAGTAGGTGAATATACTATATACAGTATGAACTGAGTGGGGTATGTTTAGTAAGGTGTAACATTCTGAATGTTGTAACAGGCCTCTGTCGTAGCCGGCCGCGACTGGGAGACCCATGGGGCGGCGCACAATTGGCCCAACGTCGTCCAGGGTAGGGGAGGGAATGGCCGGCAGGGATGTAGCTCAGTTGGTAGAGCATGGCGTTTGCAACGCCAGGGTTGTGGGTTCGATTCCCACAGGGGGCCAGTATGAAAAAATAAAAAAAATAATGTATGCACTCACTAACTGTAAGTCGCTCTAGATAAGAGTGTCTGCTAAATGACAAAAATGTAAAATGTAAAAATGAAAAGCAAGTGTTACTCCAATATGTAACGTTTATCTGAAAGGTGTTTCAGCCATTTAAATAACCCCCAGATGACATACAACTTTACTTACATTTCTATGTATGTACAGTGTCTATTTTCCCGCAAGTATAGTGCACTGTGTGTGACCTGACATAATTAGTTACATCCTCTGGATGGCGGCATTGCTACAAGTTTCTCTGGTTTAAGACTGTCATACCAGAAACAGCCCTCCACATGTTCAGTACAACAGACAAAACACATGACCCCACACAACTTTTTATTCATTAAGGCAAAGCAGTGCCATTCATTTAACACAACAGATGCATTCATAAATCAAGGTCAGAATTTTGATTTGAACAAAAAATGAATCACTCGATTTAGATTGTCACCTTATTTAAACTACTACAAAACTACTATTACTTTGATGTGAATAATGATGAAAACTTAAAACATGCAAACAGCAAGGACTAATGTGCAGACAAAATAATTGGTGTCAAGTACATATCTTTGTCGTTTAGATTATCACGAGTGAGATTATTCTGTAAATTATACATTTAACTTGTCATAAGATTCTATTACTTCTCTTGAAAGGGGAAGCTACAGGTGTACATCAAAGGCTCCTCTCCTCACAAACGTCACAACACTGAAACAACAATAGAATGATGAAAGGTCAATATTGTGACCATCTACTGAGGTCACTTCTCGCTGGGTAGGGTTTTGGTGTGGTGTTTCAGAATATGTTGTAGTATGGTTTGAGTGTGGTGTGACCTGTTGCTGGATTGTTACAAGGTCATAAGGTCGTGACCTCCCCAGTGAAGTCATTTCTCTCTGCCGCAGTCGGTGCACAGGATGTCGTCACGCTGGGTGAGGAAGCCACGGCCCACTAGAGACACGGAGCACTGCATACAGGTGAAACACTCGCTGTGCCACTGGCGCTCCTCAAAGGAGATGTACTTGGCTCCTGCCAGACCTGCCACACAAGGATGCAGATATGGGTATAATCTCAATTGTATACTCTTCGAATCCTCGCCTCCTTCTCAAAACCCATTGGAGGAGAAGGTCAGAGGGAAGGGACCTCTGGCATTCTCATCCAATGGGTTTTGAGAAGGAGGCGAGGAGAGGGGATGTGAGGAGTGTGCAATTGAGATTCTCCCGCAGACGCATATATGCACACATGTTAACACACCTAGGGCTCTATTTTAACAAACCTAAAGCAATGGTCTCAGTGCTGGCTGTAGTGCTATAGGTCCTGGGTGTGTCAGAAATATTGTAGTTATTTTCACAGCCGGAATTATGAGTGAAATAGCTGGCAATGGCGCGAAAGGGCTGGGTTTTGATGAATAAACAAGGTGTTAATGCATTCCATGGCTTAATACTGCATGTGCTTGTCTCAAGTTTTGTAGCTTATTGACCGTCTTTGCGTTGTCATCAACTCCAATTCGGCTGGGGGCAGGTAATAATATCTTCCTAGTCCTTTATTGATTGATAATACCGTTTATTAAATAGCATAGGCTACATTAACGAGTAATCTAGCATCTAGCGGAAAAGCGCTCAGTTCTGCCTGACAAGGCTCATCCCAATAAACTTTGGAGATGGGGATGGATGCTTGAACAAGCAAAATTAAGTATGCAGGTAGGCATATGTGTGTATGTTTTAGAATATGCCGTATATTTGCAAGGTACTGACGAATAGACCATTTAAACATATTTTATGGATAGGCTATTTTGCAAGGCCGGGATAAAAAAGACAACGTATTTCTGTTGAACCAGCCTTAGTAGCCTAGGGTAAGGGTAGCCTATGGAGGGCTTGAAATAAAATGGAAAACAAGCAATCTGTTATTTAAAACAACGTTTCTAAATAGGATGGGGTCAGAAACATGATATCATAAATCGCTTCTCTCATTCCATGGCACTGTGGACACACAGGCCTAAATGTCTTTACGCATAACATTTGCATGTCTATACAAAATACTAAGCTCCTGTCAATTGTATCCTATATGAGAGGCAGACAACAACAAAAATCTGCCGTTGATATGGCATTATAAGAGGACTGAATAGTGGAGGAATGTGTCTTTGGAAATCAGACGAGGGGTGGTCTTTGAAAATGGGGATGGAGAGCCTTTTGAAAAAGCAAAATTAAGTTGCAGGTATGTGAATTGTGATTAATGAAAAAGCATGAGGGCAAAAACCTCATATGTGACCGACTGCCTTGATTCGGTCTTATGTAGCAAAATTTGAAATTGTGTTTTTTACATGGGATAAAAGCAGAGACACAGAGCTACAAAATGGAATATCATACACTGCATTTGAGGAACAATGGGAAAGTAATTCTGCTTTGAAAGTTGATAAACTTCTAACCTCACTTTTGAGAAAATAGCCTTTGAATTCTTTGGTACCTACTGGAGAGCTCTTCTTTGTCCACACCCATTCAGCATCGTTCACACCCTTTAAGCTTTAGCCCCACCCATCTCTTTAAGGTTTGATCTGACCGTTCTGTCCTAACAGTCAAGCACCCAAGCTAACTGGCTAGTGTTGGCTAGCTTCCTAGCAATTTCGACACAAATGAGAGAACAGCTTACTGACCATTTTAATTGCCCTAGCAGAGCTAGTTAGGCTGTTTTTATGTTATCCAGAGCGTTGGTGACTGCAACTGTGCTGCTGGCAACAATTTACACTTTATTGCCAACGTTTACTGACACCAGCTATATTCAACGGGTGTTGAATAAAATCAAATCTGATTTGCCACATGCGCCGAATACCACAGGTGTAGACATTACAGTGAAATGCTTACAAGCCCTTAACCAGTTTAAGACATTTTTTTAAATAGCTAATAATTAAAGAGCAGCAGTAAAATAAAATAACAGCAGGGAAGTTATATACAGGCGGTACCGGTATAGAGTCAATGTGCGGTGACACCAGTTAGTCGAGGTAATTGAGGTAATATGTACATGTGGGTAGAGTTAAAGTGACTATGCATAAATAATAAACAGAGTAGCAGCAGCATAAAAGAGGGAGTTGGGATGGGGTGGGGGGGCAATGCAAATAGTTTGGGTAGCCATGATTAGCTGTTCAGGAGTCTTATGGCTTGGGTGTAGAAGCTGTTAAGAAGCCTTTTGGACCTAGACTTGGCGCTCTGGTACCGCTTGCCGTGCGGTAGCAGAGAGAACAGTTTATGACTAGGGTGGCTGGAGTCTTTGACAATTTTTAGGGCCTTCCTCTGACACCGCCTGGTAGAGGTCCTGGATGGCAGGAAGCTTGGCCCCAGTGATGTACTGGGCCGTACATACTACCCTCTGTAGTGCCTTATGGTCGGAGGCCAAGCAGTTGCCATACCAGACTGTGATGCAACCAGTCAGGATGCTCACGATGGTGCAGCTGTATAACTTTTTGAGGATCTGAGGACCCATGCCAAATCTTTTCAGTCTCCTGAGGGTGAATAGGCTTTGTCGTGCCCTCTTCACTACTGTCTTGGTGTGTTTGGACCATGATAGTTTGTTGGTGATGTGGACTCCAAGGAACTTGAAGCTCTCAACCTGTTCCACTACAGCCCCGTCGATGAGAATGGGGGCGTGCACAGTCCTCTTTTTTTTCCTGTAGTCTACAATCATCTCCTTTGTCTTGATCACGTTGAGGGAGAGGTTGTTATCCTGACACCACACGGCCAGGTCTCTGACCTCCTCCCTATAGGCTGTCTCATCATTTTCGGTGATCGGGCCTACCACTGTTGTGTCGTCGGCAAACTTGATGGTGTTGGAGTCGTGCCTGGCCATGCAGTCATGGGTGAACAGGGAGTACAGGAGGGGCTGAGCACGCACCTCTGAGGGGCCCCCGTGTAGAGGATCAGCGTGGCAGATGTATTGTTACCTACCCTTACCACCTGGGAGTGGCTCGGCAGGAAGTCCAGGATCCAGTTGCAGAGGGAGGTGTTTAGTCCCAGGGTCCTTAGCTTAGTGATGAGCTTTGAGGGCACTATGGTGTTGAACGCTGAGCTGTAGTCAATGAATAGCATTCTCACGTAGGTGTTCCTCTTGTCCAGGTGGGAAGGGCAGTGTGGAGTGCAATAGAGATTGCAGCATCCGTGGATCTGTTGGGGCGGAATGCAAATTGGAGTTGGTCTAGGGTTTCTGGGATAATGGTGTTGATGTGAGCCATGACCAGTCTTTCAGAGTACTTCATGGCTACAGACGATGTGAGTGCTACGGGTCGGTAGTCATTTAGGCAGGTTATCTTAGTGTTATTGGGCACAGGGACTATGGTGGTCTGCTTGAAACATGTTGGTATTACAGACTCAGTCAGGGACATGTTGAAAATGTCAGTGAAGACACTTGCCAGTTGGTCAGGCGAATGCTCGGAGTACACGTCCTGGTAATCCGTCTGGCCCTGCGGCCTTGTGAATGTTGACCTGTTTAAAAGTCTTACTCACATCGGCTACAGAGAGCTTTGATCACAAAGTCATCCGGAACAGCTGAGACTCTCATGCGTGCTTCATCCATCATTCCTTCAATTCTGACCAGTTTCCCAGTCCCTGCCGATGAAAAACATCCCCACAGCATGATGCTGTCACCACCATGCTTCACTGTGTGAGAGGTGTTGGGTTTGCGCCAGACATAGCGTTTTCCTTGATGGCCAAAAAGCTCAATTTTTGTCTCATCTGACCAGAGATTCTTCTTCCATATGTTCAGGAATGCTGCCTATGACCCCAAGAACACCATCCCCACTGTCAAACACGGAGGTGGAAACGTTATGCTTTGGGGGTGTTTTTGTGCTAAGGGGACAGGACAACTTCACCGCATCAAAGGGACGATGAACGGGGCCATGTACCGTCAAATCTTTGGTAAGAACCTCCTTCCCTCAGCCAGGGCATTGAAAATGGGTCGTGGATGGATATTCCAGCATGACAATGACCCAAAACACACGGCCAAGGCAACAAAGGAGTGGCTCAAGAAGAAGCACATTAAGGTCCTGGAGTGGCCTAGCCAGTCTCCAGACCTTAATCCCATAGAAAATCTGTGGAGTGAACTGAAGGCTCGAAACCTTAATGACTTGGAGAAGATATGCAAAGAGGAGTGGGACAAAATCCCTCCTAAGATGTGTGCAAACCTGGTGGCCAACTACAAAAACAGCTGACCTCTGTGATTGCCAACAAGGGTTTTGCCACCAAGTACTAAGTCATGTTTTGCAGAGGGGTCAAATACTTATTTCCCTCATTAAAATGCAAATCAATTTATAAAAATTTTGACATGCGTTTTTCTGGATTTTTTAATTTTTTATTCTGTCTCTCACTGTTCAAACAAACCTACCATTAAAATTATATACTGATCATGTCTTTGTCAGTGGGCAAATGCACAACATCAGCAGGGGATCAAATACTTTGTTCCTTTCACCGCACCACTTTTCCATTATTTATTTTTTTGAATTTTTTGAAAGAAGTTATTTTTTTCATTTCACTTCACCAATTTGGACTATTTTGTGTATGTCCATTACATGAAATCCAAATATAAATCCATTTCAATTACAGGTTGTAATGCAACAAAATAGGAAAAACGCTAATAGGGATGAATACTTCTGCAAGGCACTGTAATCCGGAGACAGGTGTTTTCTCCATCTCCTTAGCTATCATACGCTAATTTCACTGATTTCAAAACTCGGTCCTCCAGAAAGTGGAGAGCCACACTTATGCAGTTCTACTTAGCGATATATATATATAAAAAAAGGCATTAGACAGGATTTCCTACCCATACTGACCAGCTCAAATAGACAGAAGCGTGCTACAGTGGGGGAAAAAAGTATTTAGTCAGCCACCAATTGTGCAAGTTCTCCCACTTAAAAAGATGAGAGAGGCCTGTAATTTTCATCATAGGTACACGTCAACTATGACAGACAAGTTGAGAAGAAAAAAAATCCAGATAATCACATTGTAGGATTTTTTATGAATTTATTTGCAAATTATGGTGGAAAATAAGTATTTGGTCACCTACAAACAAGCAAGATTTCTGGCTCTCACAGACCTGTAACAACTTCTTTAAGAGGCTCCCCTGTCCTCCACTCGTTACCTGTATTAATGGCACCTGTTTGAACTTGTTATCAGTATAAAAGACACCTGTCCACAACCTCAAACAGTCACACTCCAAACTCCACTATGGCCAAGACCAAAGAGCTGTCAAAGGACACCAGAAACAAAATTGTAGACCTGCACCAGGCTGGGAAGACTGAATCTGCAATAGGTAAGCAGGTTGGTTTGAAGAAATCAACTGTGGGAGCAATTATTAGGAAATGGAAGACATACAAGACCACTGATAATCTCCCTCGATCTGGGGCTCCACGCAAGATCTCACCCCGTGGGGTCAAAATGATCACAAGAACGGTGAGCAAAAATCCCAGAACCACACAGGGGGACCTATTGAATGACCTGCAGAGAGCTGGGACCAAAGTAACAAAGCCTACCATCAGTAACACACTACGCCGCCAGGGACTCAAATCCTGCAGTGCCAGACGTGTCCCCCTGCTTAAGCCAGTACATGTCCAGGCCCGTCTGAAGTTTGCTAGAGTGCATTTGGATGATCCAGAAGAGGATTGGGAGAATGTCATATGGTCAGATGAAACCAAAATATAACTTTTTGGTAAAAACTCAACTCGTCGTGTTTGGAGGACAAAGAATGCTGAGTTGCATCCAAAGAACACCATACCTACTGTGAAGCATGGGGGTGGAAACATCATGCTTTGGGGCTGTTTTTCTGCAAAGGGACCAGGACGACTGATCCGTGTAAAGGAAAGAATGAATGGGGCCATGTATCGTGAGATTTTGAGTGAAAACCTCCTTCCATCAGCAAGGGCATTGAAGATGAAACGTGGCTGGGTCTTTCAGCATGACAATGATCCCAAACACACTGCCCGGGCAACGAAGGAGTGGCTTCGTAAGAAGCATTTCAAGGTCCTGGAGTGGCCTAGCCAGTCTCCAGATCTCAACCCCATACAAAATCTTTGGAGGGAGTTGAAAGTCCGTGTTGACCAGCGACAGCCCCAAAACATCACTGCTCTAGAGGAGATCTGCATGGAGGAATGGGCCAAAATACCAGCAACAGTGTGTGAAAACCTTGTGAAGACTTACAGAAAACATTTGACCTGTGTCATTGCCAACAAAGTGTATATAACAAACTATTGAGAAACTATTGTTATTGACCAAATACTTATTTTCCACCATAATTTGCAAATAAATTCATTAAAAATCCTACAATGTGATTTTCTGGATTTTATTTTCTAATTTTGTCGGTCATAGTTCACGTGTACCTATGATGAAAATGACAGGCCTCTCTCATCTTTTTAACCCTCCTGTTATGTTGTGGGTCAATTTGACCCGTTTCCACTTTTGCGTTGTCTAAAATACTAGTTAACCACTCTTTTTCGCCATGAAATTACATGACTTTTCCTCATTTAGGGTCATGAACCTAACTGCAAAATGTGGACACACTGATGTGTTGTGGAATGTCTGTGTACATTTTGTATACAAACATGATGTTGTGGGTCATTTTGACCCGGAGGCTTTCATGTGTATATATATTTGCACAGGTGCAAAACAAAAAAGTGTCTTTGATTTATTTTGTTTTGACTGGTCCTGGTTGCACTTTTAGAATTGTGTTTGGGTTAAAAAGGGCTTTCCCAAGCTTCTCCTCAGTGTGAGAGCAGCAGGTCCCTGACACAGACACTCAAAAATGAGCTCCAAAAGATTTTCAATCAATGAAGTCTTATCACAAATTCTGGACTGTGACAGTGAAAAAGAAGAAGAGGTTTCAGAGACAGAGGATATTTCAGAGATAGAGGACAATGCTGTTGATGATCCAGATTTTGTCTTCATTGAAGAGGATTCAGAGGAGGAGTCTGCCGTACCATCCCCTACATCAGATGAGAGACAGAGCATGCAACAAGCATCATCAAGAGAAGAGAAGACATGGAAGTCTAAAGATGGTCATATTGAATGGTCACCGTCACCACAACGAGGTCAAGGTAGACTCTCAGCTTCCAATGTAATAAAAATGGTTCCAGGACCTACACGATTTGCTGTCACTCGAGTCCATGACATACAATCAGCTTTTGAGCTCTTTTTACCCCAAGCAATAGAGAAGATTGTTCTGGACATGACCAACTTGGAGGGGAGCCGTGTGTTTCAAGAGAACTGGAAGCCACTGGATCGGATTGACTTGCATGCATACATTGGATTGCTCATATTAGCTGGAGTCTACCGGTCAAACGGAGAAGCAACGGCCAGCCTGTGGAATGAAGAGAATGGAAGGCCAATATTTCGGGCAACAATGTCTCTACAAGAATTCCACATAATTTCTCGGGTGATTCGCTTTGATAACCGTGATACCAGACCGGGTCGACGTGAAAGAGACAAACTAGCTGCAATCAGAGATGTATGGGATAAATGGGTGGAAATTCTACCGTTACTGTACAATCCCAGTCCTCATGTTACAGTTGATGAACGCCTTGTTCCATTCAGAGGACGTTGTCCCTTCAGACAGTATATGCCAAACAAGCCTGCAAAATATGGCATCAAAATATGGGCAGCATGTGATGCCACATCAAGCTATGCATGGAATATGCAAGTTTACACTGGGAAGCCACCCGGCGGAGTGCCTGAGAAAAACCAGGGGATGCGGGTGGTGCTGGACATGAGTGAAGGGCTGCAAGGTCATAACATCACGTGTGACAACTTCTTCACATCCTACCGCCTTGGTGTTGAACTACAGAAGAGAAAGCTGACCATGGTTGGAACAATCAGAAAAAACAAACCTGAACTTCCCAGTGAGCTTCTGAAAATGCAGGGCAGAACTGTGCATTCCTCTAAATTTGCTTTCTCTGAAAATGCAACTGTTGTTTCATACTGCCCAAAGAAGAACAAGAATGTTCTTCGAGATATTAGCTGATGTAAGAAGGGCTATATAAAATAAAATTGATTGATTGATTGATTGAATGTTCTTGTAATGAGCACAATGCACAAAGATGCATCGCTGAGTGCAAGAGAGGACATCAAGCCACAAATAATACTGGACTACAATTCCACCAAAGGAGGAGTTGACAATTTGGATAAAGTCACAGCAACATATAGTTGTCAGCGCATGACTGCCCGCTGGCCTTTGGTGATTTTCTACAACATTGTGGATGTGTCTGCTTACAATGCCTATGTCCTGTGGACTGAAATCAACCAGCAATGGAATGGTGGCAAATTGTACCGACGCCGGCTTTTCCTAGAGGAGCTCGGCAAAGCTCTCATCACTCCCAAGATCCAGAGGAGAGTCCGGCCTCCTCGGTCGACAGCAGCTGCATCTGCCGTCCAGAAAATTCAAGCTGGACCATCAACACATGCCTCCAATCAACCAGAAATGGATCCAGTGGATACAGGCAGTGGCAAGAAACGGAAAAGATGCCAGCTCTGCCCCCCTCGACAAGACAGTAAAACAAGCACCACTTGTGTAGAATGCAATAAATACATCTGCAGAAAGCACACACACACATTGTGTTCAACATGTAGAGAGAAAGACTGAAGGGATAATATGGACCAATAGGGGGGGAAAAAACCTACTTGGGGAAACTGAAAAATCTTGTTTGTGAGAAAGGAAATATGTTTAACAAATAGTTCTGAAATGTCTGATAAGACAAAATAAAGTTGTTTCTGTTTTTACTTAATTCTTTGACTGTCTTGAGTGTGTTTAAACTGTGCGGGTCAATTTGACCCGTAACATAGTGGATGTAATTTTTTTTTAGCATAACAGGAGGGTTAAGTGGGCGAACTTGCACAATTGGTGGCTGACTAAATACTTTTTTTCTCCACTTTATATGGCAGACCAATCAAAACTAATTTCTCGGCCTGTCCATTCAACTTTATTATCTCAGCCAATCATGGCCAGCGGGAAGGTTGCTTTCTTTTTCTGGGGCTAAACCAACTAGGCTCGTAATTTAACAATTTTATTCGTATTTGCAGGTGGCATACAAGTTTTGTTTTTAAGGCACATGAAAGTTCACATGTTCCAGAAGGCATTTCTGCCAAAAAATGCATTGATAAAAAAAAAAAAAGTTTACTACTGTGAAGTAGTGATCCGCGACAGTTTCCTGAAACGAGTCACATATTTCAAAGCAATCTCAGTAGACCATTTACATTTACATTTACATTTTAGTCATTTAGCAGACGCTCTTATCCAGAGCGACTTACAGGAGCAATTAGGGTTAAGTGCCTTGCTCAAGGGCACATTTACGTCATTTAGCAGACGCTCTTATCCAGAGCGACTCACCAATTGGTGCGTTCACCCTATAGCCAGTGGGATAACCACTTTACAATTTGGGGGGGGGGGGGGATTACTTTATCCTATCCCAGGTATTCCTTAAAGAGGTGGGGTTTCAAATGCCTCCGGAAGGTGGTGAGTGACTCCGCTGTCCTGGCGTCGTGAGGGAGCTTGTTCCACCATTGGGGTGCCAGAGCAGCGAACAGTTTTGACGGTTTTGATTTAAAACCCCTTTATTCAAAGGCTACTTGGCTAATGGCCAGGATAAAAAGACGTACCTATGCGATGCTGCTAAACCAGCTTTGATTAAGGGGTGGGTAGGCTATGGTTGTTTTTTCATCAAATTCAACTAAATGGGGAGGAAACAATTGTTTTTTTATGTTTCTAAATAAAAGATTCACCAGCACAAAAGGCATAGGCTGCGCTTCGCTCTCAAAATCCATGACATTATCAACAGCATTTCTGCTAAAACCTGCTTTTTGTGAGTCTTAAAACTTTCCAGTAGCGCTGCATGAAATTGTCACTTTTGTGTTTGTTTCTAAGCGAGCTGTTGTTAGACAGGTTAATTGCCGGACCATGCCAGTGCGCCATTCTTTACATGATGAAATTGCAAACTAGCGTTTGACACGTGAGCCTCATTTTAAAAACATTATAAATGTTTTGTCATTTAGCAGACGCTCTTATCCAAAGCGACATACAGGAGCAATTAGGATTAGGTGCCTTGCTCAAGGGCACATCGGCAGATTTTTCACCTAGTCGGCTCAGGGATTCAAACCAGTGACCATTCGGTTACTGGCCCAACACTCTTAACCGCCTCCAACAATAAAGCCCCTACAATATATGAACAGCATACTATGCAGAATAATGCTTGCATACACACACACTTACAAGTGCACACATATGATGTTACAAACACCAACAGGCGATGTGTGATTGCATGGCATAAATAGAGAATATTAATAGAAAAACGTAGCCTGAAGGGTGAGAAAATGAATGACAATATTCGTAGAGTGACTCACTGGTGATGGGTTTGGTGCAACCCACACACTTCTTGGCATAGAGGTTGCTAAAGCAGTCCAGACAGTAGGGGTAGTTCTCTCTGGAGGTGAAACGCTGTCCTGATAGCTGCTTCTTACAGCCGATGCACAGGAAACACTCACGGTGCCAGGGTTTGTCATTGTAGGTCACCCCACCGGTCGTAATGGCCTTAAGGAGACACACACACACGGATGACACTAGTTTCAAGTTATAATGTCACATGCACAAGTACAGTTCAATGCCTTTCTAGCAAACTAAAAACTCAACAATATAATAATCAATAACAATGTATTAATAGAAAGAAAAGAAACACAAAAAATAAGAATAAGAAATACACAATAAAGTAATTAAGTAAGCAAGGGTATAAGATAAACAGAGTAGTAGCAGCTTGTGGGTGTGTGGGTGTGTAGAGTCAGTATAAATGGATGTGCATATTATATGTGAGTGAGGAAATGTTGGAGTGAGTGTTTGTGTGTGTGTTGGAGTGACAGTGTGTGCGAGTGTGTAGGGCCATGTGAGTGTAGGCAGAGACAGTGCAAATACCGAAATAAAAGGTAACTAAAGACACAAGGTAAACTCGGTCCGTGTCGCTATTATGTTAGCAATTTATCAGTCGTATTGCTTGGGGATAGAAGCTGTTCAAGAGCCTGTTGGTGTCAGACTTGATGCACTGGTACATCTTGCCATGTGGCAGCAGAGAAAATAGTCCATGGCTTGAGTGGTTTGGGCCTTTGACGATTATCCAGGCCTTCTTTTCACACCGCCTGATATAGAGGTCCTGGATGGCAGGGAGCTCAGCCCCAGTAGTGTTCTTGGTTGTCCGCACAACCCTCTGTAGCACCATGTGATCGAGGGCTGTGCTATTGCCATACCAAGCAGTGATGCAGCCAGTCAATATGCTCTCAATGGTACTGCAGTAGAACCTTTACAGGATTTGAGGGTCCATGCCAAACTTTTTCAACCTCCTGAGGGGGAAGAGGCACTGTCGCGCTTTCGTCACGACTGTGTGTGTGTTTGGACCATTTTAAGTCTTTATTGATTTGGACACTGAGGAACTTGAAGCTGTCTACCTGCTCCACTGCCCCCCCCCACCGTCGCCGGTGATTAGGCCTACCAGGTCGTGTTGTCAGCGAACTTCACAGTAGGGCCGTAAAATCAAACAAAAACGTATCGAACATGTGAACTTTCATGTGCCCTAATTACAAACTTGTATGGGATCTGTAAATAGGAATACAAATGTTAAATTCAGGCCTTATGAAACCAATAACTAGCCTACTGATTTTTATTCACTCATTAGGTCTAGGGTAGTAGGCCTAGCTACATGGTCTGTGACCTCATTTGATGTGTGCATTAATATGAGAAATCAGCATTTGAGGACAGTGTTGAATGCACATGTGCCCAGGGAGACCACAACCTTACCTTGGTCCAGGGCCAGCTCTGTCATGACTCATTTGGGTCGGCGAGCCCAAGTGGATTGTTATTTTCAGATGGTGACGGAAACAAATATATACAAAAAGGAAAACTACAAAAAGGCATGCCCAAACTAAAGATTCAAACACAAACAAAATGCCTCATGGCCACCAACCAAACCAGCAGCCTAACGGCTTGCCAGCTGGTACTCTGACTGACGATCCACACTTAATTGGCAGCACCTGTCTTTATTACATCTTGGCAGCACAGCACTTGGACCTGGGTACTACTGCCCCCTGGGGGAATGGAGTGTGGTAGTGGTAGTGAGCTGTAGTGTGCTGTCTAAATGACCTAACCTATTCCATAGCACCTCCCCCAACAAGAAAATAAAAGACCTCACATAGTCACCAATATCTATTTTCCTGCATTTTCCTAAAATGGTATACTTTGTTTTCTATTTCTTTTCTATACACTTCCTTAACCCTTTACACTCGTACCCGTATACGGGTTGAAAATGGCAGATTTGGACACTGATAACTGCCTAAATTGGAACGCAGTGGCTGTACAGTAACATACATTATGTCAGAGCTCAGGGTCTCCGCTTCATAGCTCTGTATGGGTTTTGACTGAACTTGAGCACCACACACGATAAGAAGTTGCCCCCATCCCTCCTGCTAATTGCGCAACTTTTGAAAATGTTTGGTTGTCTGAGTGAGGGAAATGTTATAAATTAAGAGGACTTGATGTATTTTGAAAGATGAGATGTTGAGGATTATAATAAATACCGCTTTGATGTCATACAAACAAACCAAATACCCTGGGTTGTCCTGAAGAGAATGAGCCTATGTTTGTTGTATAGTGAAGAAAATTTGCTTTCGGACCACGCATCTGAATGCACTCATGACTCCATTATATGCGCACCAAAATTACGATCTGCTTCTCTGAATTGCCTCGTGAAAGCCTAACATTGTAAGATCATATTTGAAATGTATCTAGTCATGTTGGCAATAGAACAAGCTTTCAAATTATGCCCAACTGACCTAGATTGTGATTTATAATGGACCGTTTTTGGATTGCGTAAACAAAAACAGTTATTGTGTGATGGCGGGGATGCAGGGCTGTGTTCCAAACAAAACAACTACAAGTGTGGTTGCTCTAGTTCATTTTTTAAATTTTAGTCATTTAGCAGAAGCTCTTATCCAGAGCGACTTACAGTTAGTGACCACATATATATATATATATTTTTTTATACTGGCCCCCCGTGGGAATCGAACCCACAACCCTGGCGTTGCAAACGCCATGCTCTATCAACTGAGCTACATCCCCTCCCCTACCCTGGGCCAATTGTGCACCGCCCATGAGTCTCCCGGTCGCGGCCGGCTGCGACAGAGCCTGGATTCGAACCAGGATCTCTAGTGGCACAGTTAGCACTGCAATGCAGTGCCTTAGACCACTGCGCCACTCAGGAGTGCAGTTCTTCAACTGCACAGCTAGGAGAGCTCAAAAAAGCACTTTCTAAACCACGTTTCCATCCACAGTTTTTATGCATAAAAAGTCATACCGTATAAATATAATTACGACAGCTGTAATGGAAACAGGAAGTTTCGGTACAGATAATTTGTTCATTCGACATGGTGTGATCTTTTTGTGTCAGTAAAATGACTTATTTGAGAAATGGCTGTGGAAATGCCTTTATGCGCAAATATTGATATAATAACCAACATATCGAAGTAAACTTGGAGTCACGCGATGATATGGTGTGTGGTTCTCCCACTACGACTCGGGAAAGCATGCAGTTTACTAGGATACAGATGAAATAAGTTATGATGAACTTCACAGGGTGGTGAAAGTGCACAGTGATCTTGATGCTCTTTTCCAATAAATATAGAGGGTCTTATTCTAGTGACATGATGATTGATGCCTGACTGCCAGTTGACAAATACAAATATTCTCGCTCTTATCCATAATAATCTCATCATGTAGACTGCTATCGATCAGAACCGGCGGCAAGCACTCACTCTACATCTCCCATAACAACACTGCCACCTCTAACTTGCTCAATTCCTCTGCTATTTCAACCTCTAGCATTTTTGCCACCTGACATACAGTGGGGAAAAAAAGTATTTAGTCAGCCACCAATTGTGCAAGTTCTCCCACTTAAAAAGATGAGAGAGGCCTGTAATTTTCATCATAGGTACACGTCAACTATGACAGACAAAATGAGAAAAAAAATTCCAGAAAATCACATTGTAGGATTTTTAATGAATTTATTTGCAAATTATGGTGGAAAATAAGTATTTGGTCAATAACAAAAGTTTCTCAATACTTTGTTATATACCCTTTGTTGGCAATGACACAGGTCAAACGTTTTCTGTAAGTCTTCACAAGGTTTTCACACACTGTTGCTGGTATTTTGGCCCATTCCTCCATGCAGATCTCCTATAGAGCACTGATGTTTTGGGGCTGTCGCTGGGCAACACGGACTTTCAACTCCCTCCAAAGATTTTGTATGGGGTTGAGATCTGGAGACTGGCTAGGCCACTCCAGGACCTTGAAATGCTTCTTACGAAGCCACTCCTTCGTTGCCCGGGCGGTGTGTTTGGGATCATTGTCATGCTGAAAGACCCAGCCACGTTTCATCTTCAATGCCCTTGCTGATGGAAGGAGGTTTTCACTCAAAATCTCACGATACATGGCCCCATTCATTCTTTCCTTTACACGGATCAGTCGTCCTGGTCCCTTTGCAGAAAAACAGCCCCAAAGCATGATGTTTCCACCCCCATGCTTCACAGTAGGTATGTTGTTCTTTGGATGCAACTCAGCATTCTTTGTCCTCCAAACACGACGAGTTGAGTTTTTACGAAAAAGTTCTATTTTGGTTTCATCTGACCATATGACATTGTCCCAATCCTCTTCTGGATCATCCAAATGCACTCTAGCAAACTTCAGATGGGCCTGGACATGTACTGGCTTAAGCAGGGGGACACGTCTGGCACTGCAGGATTTGAGTCCCTGGCGGTGTAGTGTGTTACTGATGGTAGGCTTTGTTACTTTGGTCCCAGCTCTCTGCAGGTCATTCACTAGGTCCCCCCGTGTGGTTCTGGGATTTTTGCTCACCGTTCTTGTGATCATTTTGACCCCACGGGGTGAGATCTTGCGTGGAGCCCCAGATCGAGGGAGATTATCAGTGGTCTTGTATGTCTTCCATTTCCTAATAATTGCTCCCACAGTTGATTTCTTCAAACCAAGCTGCTTACCTATTGCAGATTCAGTCTTCCCAGCCTGGTGCAGGTCTACAATTTTGTTTCTGGTGTCCTTTGACAGCTCTTTGGTCTTGGCCATAGTGGAGTTTGGAGTGTGACTGTGTGAGGTTGTGGACAGGTGTCTTTTATACTGATAACAAGTTCAAACAGGTGCCATTAATACAGGTAACGAGTGGAGGACAGAGGAGCATCTTAAAGAAGAAGTTACAGGTCTGTGAGAGCCAAAAATCTTGCTTGTTTTTAGGTGACCAAATACTTATTTTCCACCATAATTTGCAAATAAATTCATTAAAAATCCTACATTGTGATTTTCTGGAGAAAAAAAATCTCAATTTGTCTGTCATAGTTGACGTGTACCTATGATGAAAATTACAGGCCTCTCTCATCTTTTTAAGTGGGAGAACTTGCACAATTGGTGGCTGACTAAATACTTTTTTCCCCCACTGTAACTGATCCCTCGCTTGAAAAAAAACCCACTATCCTCTACATATGCACAAAACACTTCTGGCTCCAACACCCCGTAGTCAAAATCAATATCCTGAACAGAACCATTAAACCGATTGACAAAAGTCACAATTAGCCACTATAGCACGCTACTAACCAACCAATACATGCACACTCTCCCAGCCCCATAGATAACCACTCCAACCAGGCAAAAACCAGCACAGCAAGCACAAAAGCTAAAGTTAGCCACTAGCCCAGCAATACCACAAACGCATTTACCAAAGCTATAAACCACAGCAACAGTTAGCCACTAGCCTAGCGCTAACACAAACGCATCTGCCACAGAGTCCTCCAGACTCCAAATCTTGCAAAACAGTCAACATAAAATGTTCTGGTCCACGAGCAAAACACCTCAGCCGCCCTACGGTAGCTAACGACTACCAGCTGCAAACATTTGACAACATTTGCGGGCGAGGTCCCACCAAACATTTCTGTTGACCAAAAAAACATAATCTATCTTGATAACCTGCAAACGAAACTCACACTAGCGCTACTGCAAACCTCACCTAGCATGCTAGGTCGACACTTGCAACAAACTTTCTCAACAAATGCACAATGACTCTACCAAACCATACCGGTTTAAAACCACCCGGACTGCTAAGATCAAATCAAATCAAATTTGATTTGTCACATGCGCTGAATGCAACAGGTGTAGACCTTACCGTGAAATGCTTACTTACAAGCCCTTAAACAACAATGCAGTTTTAAGAAAATAGAGTTAAGAAAATATTTACTAAATAAACTAAAGTTAAAAAAAGAAGAAGAAAAAAAAAGGAACACAATAAAATAACAATAATGAGGCTACATACAGGGGGTACCGGTACCCAGTCAATGTGCAGGGGTACAGGTTAGTCGAGGTAATTTGTACATGTAGGTAGGGGTAAAGTGACTATGCATGGATAATAAACAGCGAGAAGCAGCAGTGTAAAAACAAAGGGGGGGGGGGGGGGGGGGGGGGTCAATGCAAATAGTCCGGGTGGCCATTTGATGAATTGTTCAGCAGTCTTATGGCTTAGGGGTAGAAGCTATTAAGGAGCCTTTTGGACCTAGACTTGACGCTCCAGTACCGCTTGCCGTGCGGTAGCAGAGAGAACAGTCTATGACTTGGGTGACTGGAGTCTTTGACAATTTTTGGGGCCTTACTCTGACACCGCCTAGGATATAGGTCCTGGATGGCAGGAAGCTTGGCCCCAGTGATGTACTGGGCTGGACGCACTACCCTCTGTTGCGCCTTACGGTCAGATGCCGAGCAGTTGCCATACAAGGCGGTGATGCAACCGGTCAGGATGCTCTCAATGGTGCAGCTGTAGAACTTTTTGAGGATCTGGGGACCCATACCAAATCTTTTCAGTCTCCTTAGGTGGAAAAGGCGTTGTTGTGCCATCTTCACGACTTTCTTGGTGTGTTTGGAGCATGATAGTTTGTTGGTGATGTAGACACCAAGGAACTTGAATGGGGGCGTGTTCAGCCCTCCTTTTCCTGTTGTCCAAGATCATCTCCTTTGTCTTGCTCACGTTGAGGGAGAGGTTGTTGTCCTGGCACCACACTGCCAGGTCTCTGACCTCCTCCCTATAGGCTGTCTCATCGTTGTCGGTAATCAGGCCTACCACTGTTGTATCGTCAGCAAACTTAATGATGGTGTTGGTGTTGTGCTTGGCCACGCAGTCGTGGGTGAATACAGGAGGGGACTAAGCACGCACCCCTGAGGGGCCCCCGTGTTGAAGAGCACAATTGGTTAGGAGCCCGTAAAACGGCAGCCATCCCTTCCGGCGTCATTACTTCTTCTGCCCCAATTGAGTCCTAAATGTTAAAATGTCAATATGTAACGTTTTTGGCTACCTGACCAAATTCACATAGAAACGTGATTTATAGATCTATCATTCTACTTGAAAGCAAGTCTAAGAAGCGGTAGATCAATTCTATGTGCGCTTTTTCTATGCTTCCCGTTCTTATGTTTTGTTTTTGCGTCTTTTACTTTTGGTTTTGTACACCAGCTTCAAACAGCTGAAACAACAATATTTTGGTCCTGGAAAATATATTTCACAGCAGTTTAGATGGTATAATGATTCTCTATACTATACTATCTTATTTTGTCACATAATCTGAAATTAGGTGAACTATTAGAGTTTTAGCAACCTGGAAATGGTGGAGCGATTTCTGCATAGTGCAACTTTAACATTTATCCCAGACGAGCCCCCACATGTAACAAAACCAATAACTAGCCTACTGATTTTGCTGCACTCGTTAGGTCTAGGGGTCTTAGTGCTACTGCCCCCTGGGGGAATGGAGTGTGGTAGTGGTAGTGAGCTGTAGTGTGCTGTTTAAACTACCTAACCAATTCCATATCACAGGATCCTTCCTGGCTAGCGATGATTGGCTGAGATAATGAAGGGGTTGGCCATGCGTTTACATGTGAATTCTTAAAGCGATGGGTGGGTCTCTAGCACTCAACAAAAGCTTTCAAGGGCATTTTTCTGCTACTTGTCTCCTAAGTGGGATAACAAGTTTATGAACTTTTAAAACAGCATTCATTTCCCATGCTTTCTCCAATCACAGTGTATGATATACCATTTTGGAGCTCAGAATCTGAACTAACAGAAAACAAATTGGGTTGGGTCTTCACACATACAATTACACATTCTTCTAGTGTGCTGCTTATGTCTACATCCTACAGTGTAAATACAAACTTGTAAAAGAACCCTCGCTATTTAACATACAGTTCAAACCATGAGACTGTAAGATTCTTACTTTTTTACAGGCACAGCACTGATATGCAAATTGCTTCTCAAAACAGGGCACGCAGAAGTAGCCGTTGTCTTTGGGGATGAAGGACTTGGTTCCTATTGGCTGCTGGCAGCGGTTGCACAGGAAGCAGGTCTCATGCCAGCTGTTCCCCTTGTACTCCATTTTGCGGGAACCTAGCACAGAAGAAGGACAGCTTAGTCAGCATATGGAAACAAGACACAATCACCTACTGCACCAGTGGAGGCTCCTCAGAAAAGGAAGGGGAGGACCATCCTACTCAGTGAATTTCATAAAATAAAAATATTCAAACATCATTAATATTTTTTTGTTGTTGATAAAACTATACTAAATACATTCACGTCACCAAATAACTGATTAAAACACTTGGTTTTCAATGAAGGTCTACAGTAGCCTCCATAGCACTCTGTAGGGTAGCACCATGGTGTAGCCGGAGGACAGCTATTTTCCGTCCTCCTCTGACGGCAATACAAAACCTAGGAGGCTCATGGTTCTCACCCCCTTCCACAGTAATTATGATGACTTTCAGAGGACGTCCTCCAACCTATCAGAGCTCTTGCAGCATGAACTGGCATATGTTGTCCACTCAAGCAAAGCACAGCATCCTAGTAATGAAAGCTACAGCTAACTAGCAATGCAGTGCGCAAAATGTGGTGAGTAGTTGACTCAAAGCAAAAGAAAGACAATAGTTTAACAGTTTTGAACAAATGAATTTCTTCAAAAATGAAGGAGAAGCAGCAGAGAGAGAGCTAGCTATATTTCGTTGTATTTTTTTCACCTTCACTTTCACTTACTTAGCTAGCTAATGCAGCTAGCAATTTAGTTTACTCAAACACAGTTTTGAACAGAGAGGAATGCTATTTATGTTAGCTAGCTGGCTAAGGCTAAGTTTATTAGGATACAGATGAAATAAGTAATATTCTCGCTCTTATCCATAATAATCTCATCATGTAGACTAGCTTACCCGCTCAGCCTACCCAAACTATATCGGCGAGCTGTTGGCTAGAGTGCATGTGCCAAGACCAGAGTAGGTACATTTGCTATTTAACGCAACAGTTATTGTGACAAAACTATCTGTAGAGTTGCTGTCACACCCTGGCTCGGGGACTCTATTTGTTGAGCCAGGGTGTGTTTATTCTATGTGTTATATTTCTATGTTGGGGGTTCTAGTTTGTCATTTTCTATGTTGGCCTGAGTGACTCCCAATCAGAGGCAACGAGTGTCAGCTGTTTGCTGGTTGTCTCTGATTGGGAGCCATATTTAAACTGTCGGTTTTCCTTTGTGTTTTGTGGGTTCTTGTTTCTAGTTGGTTGTGTTTTACCGTGTACTGTCACGTTACCGTCTTTTGTTGTTTTCATCACGTTTCGCTAATAAACGAGTATGTTTGCCTGCAACGCTGCGCCTTGGTCTACTCCTTACCCTGACGATCGTGACAGTTGCGATGCGACGGAAACACATTGAACTTTAGATTTTTATTTGGTACATGAAAAATTAAGCAAAAAATTACATTTTGTGTGGAGTATGTTATCAGCAACTGATTTTTAGCCACAACAAGTCAATGTGGTGGAAACCCACCACTGGTGGGAAAATGCACATATTTTCTTTATACGGATTCTAGAATTGTGGTGAATGATGGACGGAGTCAGGTGCAGGAGTAAAATAACCGGATGCAGATGTATTCCTTCCAGACATACAATGTGCCTACAACGGCAATCGAAACAGGTACAGGGGAAAACAATCCTCCCTGACCAAACACAGTCTCAGAAAATACAATAAATGTAATGACACAGGGGAAAATCAACCCTGGCAAAATAAATGAGAGAGTATCTCAACCGAGCTACTCTCTTCCCACATAGAACAATCACAAGGGGGCAGAGGGAACACTTATACACAGACTAATTAGGGGATGAGCACCAGGTGTGTGTGATTGACAAGACAAGACAAGTGGAGTGATGAGAATGGGAGCGGCAGTAGCTAGTAAGCCGGTGACGACGAACGCCGAAACCTGCCCGAACAAGGAGGGGAGGCAGCCTCGGCGGAAGTCGTGACATGAATTCTGTTGCCAATTGAATGGAAACCTAGCTAGTGTTGAAGACTCTTCTTTGAGTCATAAAAGTGTATTGAAATTACTTAGGAACTGTGCACACTTTGGAGAGATGTGTGGCCACTTGGAGACACCAATTTAACCTCTCACTCAAACCCACAAACTCACTTAGCCCAAATTTTCCACGAATATTCTTACCTTACGGATGTATCCAGAGTATTTTTAGATTTCGTTATCAACAAATGTTGTGAACAGTACAGTCAATGAAAAATGCACATAAAATCAATAGTCTAATGTTTGGATTCAGTCTTGTCAGGTGAACTGTTGTGTCCTTACCTTTAGTCTAATAATTCATAATCTCCAAACTGTTACTTTTTAATTGCTACCATGGTTATGCATATGCTTTCCATATTTCTTCTGTAAGAAATATTTCAATTTAGCCCTATCCATATAGGCTAATTCTCACAAGTGGAAAGGGTTAACTAAAGATACTAATATGTACAGTATAAACACTACAGCTGCAAAACTATGCAACATGACTACAGAAACCCTCAACTCTGAGATAAAGCCATTCTAGAAAACCAGAACCAAATCAAAACACAAAACCATCAAATTCACTGCTCTGCACTCAGGTAATTTCTTCCTGCCAAAAGTCTCTGACTTGAGCAAACCAAGGGAAAACCTGTGACCCATGTTCACAAGCGCCAAGCTCCATCTGATATGTAAGCAATAATGAGAGACTTAGAACCACCATCACCAGGGACAAGTAAACATCGACCACAACTTCAGCAAACTCACTAGAAAAACAATCCACGTACCCAAGAGCAAAAACCAAGCCATGAGGTCGAAGGAATTGTCCATAGAGCTCCGAGACAGGACTGTGTCGAGACACAGATCTGGGAAAGGGTGTTAAAGTTTGGCCGGGTGCAGCATTGAAGGTCCCCAAGAACACAGTGGCCTCAATCATTCTTAAATGAAAGAAGTTTGGAACCACCAAGACTCTTCCTAGAGCTGGCCACCCGGCCAAACTGAGCAATCGGAGGAGAATGGCCTTGGTCAGGGAGGTGACCAAGAACCCGATGGTCACTCTGACAGAGCTCTAGAGTTCCTCTGTGGAGATGGGAGAACCTTCCAGAAGGACAACCATCTCTGCAGCACTCCACCAATCAGGCCTTTATGTCCAGACGGAAGCCACTCCTCAGTAAAAGGCACATGACAGCCCACTTGGAGTTTGCCAAAAGGCACCTAAAGACTCTCAGACCATGAGAAACAAGATTCTCTGGTCTGATGAAACCAAGATGGAACTCTTTGGCCTGAATGCCAAGTGTCAAGTGTGGAGGAAGCCTGGCACCATCCTACGGTGAAGCATGGTGGTGTCAGCATCATGCTGTGTGGATGTTTTTCAGCGGCAGGGACTGGGAGACGAGTCAGGATCGAGGCAAAGATGAATGGAGCAAAGTACAGAGAAATCCTTGATGAAAACCTGCTCCAGATCGCTCAGGACCTCAGACTGGGGTGAAGGTTCATCTTCCAACAGGACAATGACCCTATGCACACAGCCAAGACAATGCAGGAGTGGCTTCGGGACAAGTCTCTGTAAATCCTTGAGTGGCCCAGCCAGATCCCGGACTTGTACCCGATCTAACATCTCTTGAGAGACCTGAAAATAGCTGTGCAGCAACGCTCCCCACCCAACCTGACAGAGCTTGAGAGGATCTGCAGAGAGGAATGAGAGAAAGTCCCCAAATACAGGTGTGCCAAACTTGTAGCATCATACCCAAGAATACTTGAGGCTGTAATCGCTGCCAAAGGTGCTTCAACAAAGTACTGAGTAAAGAGTCTGAATACTTATGTAAATGTGATATTTCAGTTTTATTTTATTTATTTTCAGTTTTTGCTTTGTCATTATGGGGTATTGTGTGTAGATTGATAAGGGGGGAAAAACATTTAAATCAATTTTAGAATAAGGCTGTAACATAACAAAATGTGGAAAAAGTCAAGGGGTCTGAATACATTCCGAAGGCACTGTAATATGCATGTCAATCTCTCCTGGTTCAAAGTGGATGAGAGATTGACCTCATTACTACTTGCATTTGTGAGCGGTATTGACATGTTGAATATACCGAGCTGTCTGTTTGAACTACTGGCACACAGCTCAGTCACCCATGCATACCCCACAAGACATGCACCAGAGGTCTCTTCACAGTCCCCAAGTCCAGAACAGACTATGGGAGGCGCACAGTACTACATACAGCCATGAATACAAGCAGTAAAAACAGATACAAATACACCTTATGGAACAGCAGGGACTGTGAAGCAACACAAACATAGGCACAGACACATGCATACACACACACGATAAAATACGCACTAAACACACACGTACACATTTTGTGTTGTAGATATATGGTGGTAGAGTACGGGCCTGAGGGCACACACTTAGTGTGTTGTGAAATCTGTTGTGAATGTATTGTAATGTTTTTAAAATTGTATTACTGCCTTAATTCTGCTGGACCCCAGGAAGGGTAGTTGCTGCCTTGGCAGTAGCTAATGGGCATCCATAATAAAAACAAATGCAAACACTGGAACTCTTCCAAGTCAAGGTAAGCTTTTGGTTATATTAATTTATTGCCACCGGGGCCTGCCAGTGTAACTGCTAAACTGCTTTCTGTATACTGTACTGCATGATTGTAGCGGGTTTGCTTATGCGTTAGTTCTAGTAGCTATGTTGACCAGCTATTATGGTGACATTGACAACGATGTAGGCTGTGTGTAGCGGTTTGGCTTTGAAAGGTTTTTCGCATGGTCACAGACAGCTGTTGTGTTGTGCACTGAAGTCCACAAGCGAAGAGAAAAGAGAGAAGGAGAGCGCGTAGATGCAAGAAGGAATTATACAACGAGTAATGTGATGATGCTGTTTGCATGTGGCTGCTTTGAAAGTGAACTGTGTTGCGGGTGATCAGGGGTGTATTCATGCTGCCAATTCTATTGAAAAACGTTTCTTAAACGGAAGCAAACGGAACGAAATGGAGATAAACCTACCTGAATTTTTCCAATAGAAGCTCTTGTTTGCAACGGTTTAGACTAATGTGTGCAAGGCGGTATTGAATGTGTCACTGTCTGTCACCTTGATTACGCCAATTTGTCTCTCAACCTGTGCACCTACGTTATAAACGTTCATTCGTAGGGTACCCACCTTATGATGCGTATAGGGACAATTTGAGTATGATGTTGTAGCCTAAACCTATCGATGTTACTTTGAGCTGGGTGAATGGAATATGAATGACAGTCATCCAATATGCTGTAATAGAAATAAGGCCATGCTCATAAAAAAAAGAAAATCGTCCTCCCTAATCTTAAATGGCACCGACTGCCCCTGTACTGCACATATAGTAGTAGGCCTGCAGAAATAGAACACCTCCACCAATAGGGACTGAGGAATGGTGACAAATGTATTGGTGGTCAATGCAATGTTATAGTTCTTGCTATATCATATCAAGCATTTTTCAGGGAAGAACAATGTGAACTAAAATACATATTTTATAATAATCAATATCATGATCATTGTTGTCCTACAGCACCTGGCATGATGGTTTTCTTGCAGGTGGAGCACTTGGAGGAGTACTCATGGGAGTAACACTCTGTGCAGAGCAGTTGTTCATCCTTAGCTGCAAAGGGCTTTTCCACCAGAGAGCGGCTGCATTTGGCACACTTGAAGCACTGCTCATGCCAGTGGCGATCCTTATAGGACAGATCCTATCACACAAACATATAGACAGTGTTAACCATGGAATGGATTGGATTGATGGTTATTATTCCCACAGCAATTTAATTGATTAAATCAAAGAATTTGAAAGAATATGATTTATAAATAATACCTTACTGAGATTACTGTCTTCCTTATCAACTGTCTTACCTTATCATCACCAAAAAACATTTGGTTTTTGTTGGTATTGTTGGTTTTTGTTGTCATTGGATAATTTCTGAACAAATTATATATAGCTTAAAAGCATGTTTTTTGAAAGTATTTTTTTTCCCATGGAAAGTCAATATTTGAGAACAACAATAATTAATGTCAAAATGTCATGGGATGCATATTTTTGTTGGTGGCCCATTCTTTGTTTGAGGGTATGCAGTTCTGTTAATTAGATGTCTATAAACCTTGGACATTTTTCACAACTTTGCTTGTTCAAACCATAACTGACGAAAGGCTTTAAAGCCCCAATGCAGTGTTTTTAATTTGTGTGTTTATTTCATGAGCCGTGTTGATAGAAATGTAAATATACGTATTTACATACATAGCCCTGATTGGCGGATAGGATCGTCTAGACTCTAGAGAGCCTACCCCCTTACCCCTTCCAAGTAGGAGGATACATATGCAAATAAAATATGATTGGTCATTGGTCAGAACAATCAGATCAGATTGTGACATGATCTGGGCCCAAACATTCCATCCCACCTGAATAGGCTGAAATTGTAGGCGTTTTTTTTTTGTTCTTCAAAAAGCTCTTACACTAAAAGGACATGATCATAATTTTCACAATTTCAGTTTTATTTCGACCTCATAGTGTGGAAATATCATTAAAAAAACAGAAAATCACATTTTTGACTGCACTGCCCCTTTAAACATAACAATCTTGTACTTCAGTTTCACCGACGTGCTTATTTATATACACTGAGTATACCAAACATTAGGAACACCTTCCTAATATTGTCTTGCCCATTCACCCTCTGAATGGCAAACATACACAATCCATGTCTCAGTTGTCTCAAGGCTTAACAATCCTTCTTTAATCTGTCTCCTGCCCTTCATCTACACTGATTGAAGTAGATTTAACAAGTGACATCAATAAGGGATCATAGCTTTCACCTGGATTCACCTGGTCAGTCTGTCATGGCAAGAGCAGGTGTTCTTAATGTTTTCTATACTCAGTATATAATACTCTATGCACATGAAAATATGCGTTATATGTGGTCAGTACATAATGCTTACCTTACAGTTGCACCCAATAGGCAGAGAGCACACTTCACAGCAATTGGAGAACAAGTTCTCATAACACTTAATGCAGTACTGAGTATCCTCCTTCAAAACATATTTATTTCCCAACAAGGACTCCTTGCAGTAATGGCAGTCAAACCGCTCTGTAGACATGCTTGCTCTTTACCTGCAGGTCAAAGACACAGAAATGAACAGCAAGAAAATACCAAAATATTATTTGTATCCTTAGTAAATAGCCTTCCTTCCTGCAATCAGGATCCAACCAATGTCCTTCCCCATATAGTTCAAAGTAGTCTGAATTCTAAGTGCTGACTTATTTTTATTTTTTTACCTCTGATGATGTTGGTTCCAAGGAGAGACTGAATTGATGGCTGCAGAGTGAGGACTAGGCGTGGGGATGGAGAGGGGTAAACCAGGATTAAGTGGGTACATCATTGAAAGGCACATCTATAAATACTAGCCCTCATATTACCAGTCATCTCTGGGGAGAACGGACATGCTCCACTGCACACTTCTGCACCTTTTAAGGGAGTTTGTGCTGAGCATACTGGCAAACTTTTATGTTGGTTAAAAGGTTGTGGTTATGAATGTGAATATTGAGGGAGAGGGGGAAGGCGTGTTTGTATATGAGACGTTTCATATTAATCTTGTGGTATTTTTTGTTGTTGAAAATGTCTGTGAAAACTGAGGATTCAATTAAGCAATAAGGCCCGAGGGAATGTGGTATATTGCCAATATATGACGGCTAAGGGCTGTTCTTAGCACGATGCAACGCGGAGTGCCTGGATACAGCCCTTAGCTGTGTATTGGCCATATACCACAAACCCCCGAGGTGCATTATTGCTTTATTGAATCCTTAGTTTACATTGACATTTCAATAAATAAATATAAACTGGTTACCAATGTAATTAGGAAAAATAAATGTTTTGTCATACCCATGGTATACGGTCTGATATACCACGGCTGTCAGCCAATCAGCATTCAGGGCTCGAATCACCCAGTTTATAATGGGGTTTATACCACTGCATTGTTGAATACTCGTTTCTGATTGGCTTGAAGTGCATTATTTAAGCAATAATGCATGAGGAGGTGTGGTATATGGCCCATATACCACGGCTAAAGGCTGTTCTTATGTACAACGCAATGCGTTAGCTGTGGTATATTGGCCATATACCACAAACCCCTGAGGTGCCTTATTACTATTATAAACTGGTTACCAACGTAATTAGAGCAGTAAAAAGTAATGTTTTGTCTTACCCGTGGTATACGGTCGGATATACCACGGCTGTCAGCCAATCAGCATTCAGAGCTCGAACCACCCAGTTTATTATTCCCTTTATAAACTGGGTGGTTCGAGCCCTGAATACTGATCGCCCAGTGCCAGACCTCACTAATGCTCTTGTGGCTGAATGGAAGCAAGTCCCTGCAGCAATGTTCCAACATCTAGTGGAATGAAGTGTGGAGGCTGAGTGGAGGCTGTTATAGCAGCAAAGGGGGGACCATCACCATATCAATGCCCATGATTTTGGAATAAGATGTTCAATGAGCAGTGTCCACATCTTTCAAAAAGCATGTTGATGAGTTAATAATTAAAATAGGCTAATTCTATTGGAACAGATCCAGTCTTTCGTTAATTAAAGAGCAGAAAAACGAATCATTCAGTCAACATTCATTCTGTATATTGACTATGGCGATATCATCTATATGAATGCAGCTGCCACTGTATTGAAGCCATTGGACGCAGTTTATCATAACACCTTGCACTTTATTACGGGCGATAGGTTCAGTACACATCATTGCATTTTGTATCAGAAAGTAGACTGGCACTCTTTTAAGTCTCATAGATCAACGCACTGCGCTCTTTTTGTCTATAAAGCCCTCTTGCATAAACTTCTGCCATACCTTACCTCATTGTTAACCTTTTTTTTTTTTATGAGATTCCCAGGTTTTCCAGAATACCCGGTTGGAATATTCCTGGAAACGGGAGGGAATAAGCAGGAAATCCTTTAAACAGGATTTCTTGAAAATCTGGGAATTTTGGGAAATAATTTTGCAACCCTACTTGCAGGCCTGATGTGGCCTGTAAACCATGAGCTTCAGGTCACTGTATTAGGGTAAAACTAGGTCTCAAAAAAGGCCTTATGGGATATGTCATGTATTGTCATAAAGCGTTTAATTTTAATTATAACATTTGCTCAGGAATTCACTTGGCGAAGACCACAGGACTGAAAATGAATGAATTCAACAACCATGTCTCTGTCACTAACAAATAAAGTCATGGCTGGTAACTCTACAATTCACTCGAAAAGACAAGGCACAAAGGGAAATTATATTGGAGGTATGGCTTTCAGTTAGACCTTTTTTGGCCATCCATGATTGGAAGTGTTTAAGTGGTCTATGGTAGAGGTACATTATTGTCAATTACTTTACTAGAAATATAGGCTTTGTCACTGTGGTGGTTCACTATAAAGGCACATTTGACCTTTTCTAAAAGCATGCTTTTGTGCCTGTGGACTTTATGTAAGAAAGGTACTATCTGAGATTTTAACTGGGGTACAAAGGATGACCTTACAGGGTACCCCTCCAGTGACTAGCGGTTGTACCCCTTTAAGAACACATCTAAACCTTTATTTCTGAGAGTGTAAGGTGTACTTTGTTTAAAGTCGGACTGCAAATCCTTCTAGAACATTTGTAAAGCGACCACTCTATTTAATATTGGTTGTTCTTTGGATGTCACAGCAGTGTGTCTGCCTATGTCCATGCCTTAGCCACATAGCAGTTGCAGATGGCTTAGTGGGACTGAGGTGCCAAGGGCCCGATTCCGACTTAAGAAATGTACGCCTTTCCTATGAGGGCCTTTCCTACGCACTTCTAAGTAGATGGTATTTAGACTTACATTATGGTAACGGGCTTTGCAGGCGTGGTTCCCTTGCGCGCCCTGAATATATTTAATTAAACCGCTGAAAACCCTCCCAATTGCTGGCCAACAGATTTTCTTGTGGAGTTTTCATTCAATAGGGTTTTCAGTACATTTATCTAAAGCCATCCCTATAAATACAGTGTACCTTTAATTAGAATTTTGTCGACAGACTATAATACATTGAGAAAACGGGTTCAGAGTAAAGGGATCAATGAAAGAAAGCCATCTAAATATATATTTCAGCACCAACTTGTAGATTTTAAAACAAATACTCAGATTTTGTAGATTATTTAGGCAGATTTTAGGGTTAGGAAAGTATGTATGGCGTGTAGGTTTGGAGAGCCGTTACACACAAAATACTGTATATTGATTAATCAAAAATACAGTGGTTTGATTCACCCTGAAAGTTGTCATATTCAAGTTCAATCCATGAAATATTGGAAAGTGGAAAAAAGTGTACAATAAGAGTTGAACAACAGTCCTATAAATCTACCCTAATCCTCACTAATCATGGAACTCTATGACACCGGTCCAGTCGTCGTGAACTGTGCGCCACGCTCCAGATTTAACCTGTTACGTGTGGTCTGAGTTCCATAATGATTCAAGTAGGCTTTCCCAAATTATTACATTTACGTCATTTAGCAGACACTCTTATCCAGAGTGACTTACAGGAGCAATTAGGGTTAAGTGCCTTTCTCAAGGGCATATCGACAGATTTTTCACCTAGTTGGCTCGGGGATTAGAACCAGCGACCTTTTGGTTACTGGCACAACGCTCTCAACCACTAAGCTACCTGCCGCCCCGGCACAACTAATATGATCCACTAATGCTGGCAACCCTCAGGAACAACTACACAGACATGAGAGAGGAAAGAAAGGTAAACAGAATGGAATGGAATAATGCAAAATGTAAGCTACAAAGAGATGAAAACAAACACTAAAGTGACAGTTATAAATTATATATGGGTATTACTGACGGTGGCTCCCGATAATGGCTAATGTTTAACATGATACAAATTGTAAAATAAAACAGAGAAAAGCCTGTGTATATAATTAAAACATTCCAAAGCACATACATCAACTCAGCAGGTTCAGCCCTACAGAAGCCTATAGCTTAGTCTCCAAATTTCATCAACGGATATTATAAGGTCACACAATTAAAATTCAGAATAACGGCACAGCTTTATAACTTACTTCACTGTGGAGAAGGGGCCGCAATGCATGTCATGAAGATATGATTTTCAGTTTGCGTCCATATGACTGGTTTCACATTCGTCTCCAGGGATCAAATGGAAAAATCAGCTAAAACAATTGCTATGTGTATTTACAATCCCCTTCTCCAAACGGATTACTAATTTATCTAGCTCTTATCAATAGCTCTTATCAATTTATAAATTACTGTGCATGGAGAATACTGAAATGTCTATCTGCAAAAAATTAAGTAGATGCTTTTTCCACTTAGAACCGGCAGGTTCGCTCGGCCTTATTCATGGTTTCCTTGCACGTAAAGGTGCTGGAATTATGAGGGAATTAAGTCAATGTCAGAATACGGGGAATCTCTCTCCGCCACACCTTCATTTCTTAGATCGCCACCTCGAACGAATAGTGGGCGAATAGCATGCTATTCTCATGCTTAAGTTCAAGGTCAGAATACGCATAGAGAGAAAAGTGCATAAAAAGGGAACTACATTCCATTTGCGCACGCTTAACTCGGGTCGGAATCGGCCCCCAAGTGCTTAGTTGTTGCCAAGCCCTCTCAGTGGCTATTGCCAGTGCCTTGGCTTCCGATCAGATGGAGAAAACTGTGGGCCTGCAGAGACTCAATCGAACTGCGCCAAATTCTTAGAAAGTAGGGAGTTTATGAGCTAACAGTGAACAAACACTGAGTATATCTGAAATAGAGTTAGTCCAGTTGCAATTGTATAGAGAGTGAAAATATTTTTTCACCAATCTCCCATTGACATCAATGCATGATTTATACAAGAGTTCAAGTTACAGTCCACACATTTTCAGGTTCAGGAGGAGAGTTTATGTGAACTGGACGAATTAAACAACCCTGTGAGACCCACAGTTGCAAAAATGCAACAGGTCCTAAACTCATGTCAAACACTGCATAGTTAACCTCCTTAGACCCAGATGTATATTTTTGTAGCATTTGTTGTGTGTCCTGTCTTCTCTTAAGATGTAGTGATTATGTAGGAATAAATAAATAGAGAAACAAACATTCTGAGCCAGAGCTAGAGGTATTTTTGTAATTGTGGCAACAACAAAACACATTCTGGCCATAAATGGCCATGTACTCTTATAATCTCCACCCGGCACAGCCCGAAGAGGACTGGCCACCCCTCAGAGCCTGGTTCCTCTCTAGGTTTCTTCCTAGGTTCCTGCCTTTGTAGGGAGTTTTTCCTGGCCACCGTGCTTCTACATCTGCATTGCTTGCTGTTTGGGGTTTTAGACTTTATAAATACATTTGATTGATTGATTTGCAAAAATGCTTAGGTCTCACAGTTAAAGGTGACATTGTCATGGTGCAAAAGCAATGTGTGAAGTGCAAAAGGTATCTTAAACCAATTTCTTCAGAAATTGTAAGAGATTATGCGTTATAAGGAGGAGATAATTTAACTAGAGTTAATTCAACTGAGCAATACATCAACAGTAAACACTTTATAACGCACATTATTGAAGAACAGTTCCAAATTAAATCATGCTGCCAGGTTACAATAACGTTTATAGTAAGTTTGGTGTATTTGCACCACGAAAATGTGAATCGTGAATGTATGTGGTCAAAGAAAAAGCCCAGTTGTCATTTTTCCACCTCGTTAAAAATCCCAGTTGATTATTTTTGACTGGCAGACAACTAATTACATTTTAATCTTTGAGCATGTGATCATATCTTTTTTCAAGAGGATCAGGAGGCGATCATCTTATATAAATAGCCTGGGAAGACCACCAGTCCAGAGGCTTAGACAGGAAGGTCAGTGGCTGAGATGAGGCCGAGAAGAATGCAACTCCTGTTATGGGCTTTTCCTCTGCTGTCTACTCCACAGTCAAACACATTGCTGACATTCAATTCCCATACATGTCAAGAAATGCACTTATGTAATTACATTGTATTAGGCTACACAAGGGAGACTAGCATCACTGGTTGGTTGATTTTTAGTGGGAGGCAAACTCTATTATATTTATTTTGTTATGTGCGGTGTAATCAAATAATATTTGTGGGATAGCAGAGGTTTAATTAGTATTGGCCTGCAAGCAGTATTCTTGTGAACCTTACCAGTTTTAATATAATGTTAGCTATCATGTTTGCTAACTTCATATTAATTATGCTGAGATGTTGCACAAGTTGAGACTGTAGACCAACTGCACTTGAACTATTCACACACTTCTAAAATGTGTTGCTTTCATTGGCATGTCTGTCTGTATTGTAATGTGCAAAGACATAGTAAACTCAGCAAAAAAAGAAATGTCCCTTTTTCAGGACCCTGTCTTTCAAAGATAATTCATAAAAATCCAAATAACTTCACAGATCTTCATTGTAAAGGGTTTAAACACTGCTTCCCATGCTTGTTCAATGAACCATCAAAAATTTATGAACATGCACCTGTGGAACGGTCGTTAAGACACTAACAGCTTACAGACGGTAGGCAATTAAGGTCACAGTTATGAAAACTTAGGACACTAAAGAGGCCTTTCTACTGACTCTGAAAAACACCAAAAGAAAGATGCCCAGGGTCCCTGCTCATCTGCGTGAACGTGCCTTAGGCATGCTGAAAGGAGGCATGAGGATTGCAGATGTGGCCAGGGCAATAAATTGCAATGTCCGTACTGTGAGACGACTAAGACAGCACTACAGGGAGACAGGACGGACAGCTGATTGTCCTCGCAGTGGCAGACCACGTGTAACAACACCTGCACATGATCGGTACATCCGAACATCACACCTGCGGGACAGGTACAGGATGGCAACAACAACTGCCCGAGTTACACCAGGAACGCACAATCCCTTCATCAGTGCTCAGACTGTCCACAATAGGCTGAGAGAGGCTGGACTGAGGGCTTGTAGGCCTGTTGTAAGGCTGGTCCTCACCAGACATCACCAGCGACAACGTCGCCTATGGGCACAAACCCACCGTCGCTGGACCAGACAGGACTGGCAAAAAGTGTTCTTCACTGACGAGTCGCGGTTTTGTCTCACCAGGGGTGATGGTTGGATTCACGTTTATGGTCAAAGGAATGAGCATTACACCGAGGCCTCTACTCTGGAGCGGGATCGATTTGGAGGTGGAGGGACCGTCATGGTCTGGGGTGGTGTGTCACAGCATAATCGGACTGAGCTTGATGTCATTGCAGGCAATCTCAACGCTGTGCGTTACAGGGAAGACATCCTCCTCCCTCATGTGGTACCCTTCCTGCAGGCTCATCCTGACATGACCCTCCAGCATGACAATGCCACCAGCCATACTGCTTATTCTGTGCGTGATTTCCTGCAAGACAGGAATGTCAGTGTTCTGCTATGGCCAGCGAAGAGCCCGGATCTCAATCCCATTGAGCACATCTGGGACCTGTTGGATCGGCGGGTGAGGGCTAGGGCCATTCCCCCCAGAAATGTCTGGGAACTTGCAGGTGGAAGAGTGGGGTAACTCACAGCAAGAACTGGCAAATCTGGTGCAGTCCATGAGGAGGAGATGCACTGCAGTACTTAATGCAGCTGGTGGCCACACCAGATACTGACTGTTACTTTTGATTTTGACCCCCCCCTTTGTTCAGGGACACATTATTCAATTTCTGTTAGTCACATGTCTGTGGAACTTGTTCAGTTCATGTTTCAGTTGTTGAATCTTGTTATGTTCATACAACTATTTACACATGTTAAGTTTGCTGAAGATAAACACAGTTGACAGTGAGAGGACGTTTCTTTTTTTGCTGAGTTTAGATGTGACCTATATTGATGAGCAAAGAAAAGGGCACTGATCTCATGCTGTGTACTGGCTTAATCTGACAGTGGTCATGAAAGAGCCCTTTGTGTACCAGTTTAATTTAAGGACAAAGAAATTGAGTGGGAAGAGATTTACGATGTACCGATTCCATGGCACATGGTTTATGAACTGATACACAAAACGACGCTGGATTCAAAACTTAGAGTTTTTCAATTTAAATTATTATACAAAATTCTTGCAACCAATATAATGTTAAATATATGGGTGATACAATGTCCTTGAGTGGCCCAGCCAGAGCCCATACGTGAACCCGATCGAACAGCTCTGGAGAGACCTGAAAATACCCAGCTCTAAAGATGTTGCTGAGAAGAGACAGAATCATTAGATCATTTGTTTTGGTACTGTCCATATGTAGCTTGTTTTTGGTCGAGGGTTCAGGAATGGCTGAAGAATTGCAACATTTACCTGTAGCTAATTCTGCAAATAGCACTGCTGGATGATATTAAAAGTCCAAGTCAATCGATCAATAATATAATATTACTCTTAGCAAAAATAAGTATATTTTATTTACAATATGTAGAATTTATGAGAATAGAAAGGTTCAGAACTTTTATGAAACATCACAGCACAGTTGAAAAATATATGGCAAATAGAAATCAAAACTGGATGATGTTCAGAGATAGATGGGAGGGGTTGAGTGCAGCTGAAGGATGGGACTAAAAACAAACAAAAGATAACTATGTCCGTAAAATGTATATACAGTGCCTTCGGAAAGTATTCAGACCCCTTGACTTTTTCCACATTTTGTTACGTTACAGACTTATTCTAAAATGGATTAAATTTTAAAAAATCCTCAGCAATCTACACACAATACCCCATTATGACAGTGAAAACAGGTTTTTTGACATTTTTTCTAATTTATTAAAAATAAAAACCAGAAATACCTTATTTACAGAAATATTCAGACCCTTTACTATGAGACTCGAAATTGAGCTCATGTGCATCCTGTTTCCATTGATCATCCTTGAGATGTTTCTACAACTTTATTGGAGTCCACCTGTGGTAAATTAAATTGATTGGACATGATTTGGAATGGCACACACCTGTCTATATAAGGTCCCACAGTAGACAGTTCATGTCAGAGCAAAAACCAAGCCATGAGGTCGAAGGAATTGTCAGTAGAGCACAGATCTGGTGAAGGGTACCAAAAAATGTCTGCTGCATTGAAGGTCCAGAAGAACACAGTGGCCTACATCGTTCTTAAAAGAAAGAAGTTTGGAACCACCAAGACTCTTCCTAGAGCTGGCTGCCGGCCAAACTGAGCAATCGGAGGAGAAGGAACTTGGTCAGTGATGTGACCAAGAATCTGATGTTCTCTCTGACAGAGCTCTGGAGTTACTCTGTGGTGATGGGAGAACCTTCTAGAGGACAATCATCTCTGCAGTACTCCACCAATCAGGCCTTTATGGTAGAGTGGCCAGACAGAAGCCACTCCTCAGTAAAAGGCACATGACAGCCCGCTTGGAGTTTGCCAAAAGGCACCTAAAGACTCTCAGACCATGAGAAAAAAGATTCTCTGGTCTGATGAAACCAAGACTGAACTCTTTGGCCTGAATGCCAAGCGTCACGTCTGAAGGAAACCTGGTACCATCCCTACGGTGAAGCATGGTGGTGGCAGCATCATGCTGTGGGGATGTTTTTCAACGGCAGGGACTGGGAGACTAGTCAGGATCGTGGTAAAGATGAACGGAGCAAAGTACAGAGAGATACTTGATGAAAACCTGCTCCAGAGCGCGCAGGACCTCAGACTGGGGCAAAGGTTCACCTTCCAACAGGACAACGACCCTAAGCACACAGCCAAGACAACGCAGGAGTGGCTTCGGGACAAGTCTCTGAATGTCCTTGAGTGGCCCAGCCAGAGCCCAGACTTGAACCCGATCGAACATCTCTGGAGAGACCTGAAAATACCCAGCTCTAAAGATATTGCTGCGAAGAGACAGAATCATTAGATAATTTGTTTTGGCACTGTCCATATGTAGCTTGTTTTTGGTCGAGGGTTGAAAATAGCCGTGCAGCATAGCTCCCCATCCAACCTGACAAAGCTTGAGAGGATCTGCAGAGAAGAATGGAAGAAACTCCCCAAATACAGGTGTGCCAAGCTTGTAGCGTCATACCCAAGAAGACTCAATGCTGTAATCACTGCCAAAGGTGCTTCAACAAAGTACTGAGTAAAGGGTCTGAATACTTATGTAAATGTAATATTTCAGTTTTTTATTTTAATAAATTAGCAAGCATTTCTACAAACCTGTTTTGCTTTGTCATTATGGGGTATTGTGTGCAGATTGATGAGGGGGAAAAAATTATTTTAGAATAAGGCTGTAACGTAACAAAATGTGATAAAAGTCAAGGGATCTGAATACTTTCCGAAGGCACTGTATAATGTATAAGCTGGAAGTAGAAGCCGAAGTGTTGTTGTCCATTAGTTTATTCCAGTTAGGGGAGGGGTTGTAGGGTTAGGAGAAAGTAATAAAGGAAAATATATGAAAAAAATATATATATGGGAGATTGGACATTATGCAGACAATAACATTGATGGAAGCCACAATGTATCTGCAATGTTAAAGATGATCTACCCCCTAATACAAATAATAATAAAAAGAGCACTTCTGTGTCAACACTACTAAACAGACATTAACACATTGAGGGTTGCTATGCACTGTTGAGTACTATATTTTGTCTGCCAGACACTAAAGCTTGGATTATAGTTATTGCGTATAATGTGTGTGAGTACTGTATGTGTTTTATGTAATCACTGATTCACACCCTAATAGTTCAGAAGAGGATGTATCCAATAGGGCGGTAGCAAATCCAATTTATTGGATAGAGTAAAGTGTGCTGAAATAGCAGTGGGATGGATTCAAACCCATGCTACAGCAGCATATGTGTCCTGGAGACAGTGGTTTAGACCGCTACACCACCCTAGGCCACATGATTAACATTTGAAAATAATCAAATGCATAAGCTGTGTTAGGCAAAAGCTTACTGATCTTGCACATTATTTTGACTGCTTAATCTTCTGACATTAACCTATGGACACCCGCCAACTGATGTCATATTTCACCCTAGCCTCAACAAATAGGCCTTATCAGACCTTGTCTCAAGTGTCTCTAATGCATTCAATCTTTATAGCAAGGTGTCAGTGAGCATTCTTAACAATGAGGCTTCAAGAAAATCAGATTACTTAACTTTGTTGGGTCCATTGAGGCGGTGACTTGTTGGGGAGGGGGGAGCGATGTTTCCCTTTGAGGCACAAAGCTTCCCTGCAATGAGACTGTCAGTTGCCTGGCATTGTGATGACAGGATAAGTGGATCCATTGGGTTGAGATGTGGCTTGTTCTAGTGGTTCATGAGAGGCCTCACACAAACCTGTTCCTCAGAGCCAGGCGATAAGCTTTCTCCGCCATGGAGACCCAAGGTCCAGGCTCTCAGAAAAGTACTCTGCCTAAACAGGATAGCCTCAAAGGGGGTAGGCAGGGGACAAGGAGGCACAATTGCAAACTGTGATCTAGCAAAACTTTACACCCCTTCAGGGATGGTCTGTGAGTGCCTGTGAAATCGGTTCCCGCCCACTCTTGCCAAGTGAGTCATCGTAGGAGTGGGTGACAAGGCCTGTCAGCGAGCCAGACATATGAACTCTTCTGCTAAGGAGGAGCTAAAAGCTATAACACGTTGAAGAGAGCAAACATCTACTGTTTAAATAATCTGTTAGAGAAATATTTGGACAATGAAAGTAGAGCAACAAAGGTGGCAGACTTACAGTAATGCATGCATCTGGAAATTATACAGCATGCATCAGACAGGTTTGATAGGATGTCATCGATCAACAATTTCTTGATCGATGAAAATAAAATCGACATACTGTTCAACCTGAAAACACCAGAATCTAGGCAAATGGCTGAAAATAGAAGGCAATCTTACCTTTCTGGAGAAGGCTAAAACATTATGCGAGCTTCAGGCAGCTGGAGAACCCCAAAAGACCAGAGCAACTGCCCACTGTGAGGGAAAAAAGTATTTGATCCCCTGCTGATTTTGTACGTTTGCCCACTGACAAAGACATGATCAGTCTATAATTTTAATGGTAGGTTTATTTGAACAGTGAGAGACAGAATAACAACAACAAAATCCAGAAATACGCATGTCAAAAATGTTATAAATTGATTTGCATTTTAATGAGGGAAATAAGTATTTGACCCCCTCTCAATCAGAAAGATTTCTGGCTCCCAGGTGTCTTTTATACAGGTAACGAGCTGAGATTAGGAGCACACTCTTAAAGGGAGTGCTCCTAATCTCAGCTTGTTACCTGTATAAAAGACACCTGTCCACAGAAGCAATCAATCAATCAGATTCCAAACTCTCTACCATGGCCAAGACCAAAGAGCTCTCCAAGGATGTCAGATACAAGATTGTAGACCTACACAAGGCTGGAATGGGCTACAAGACCATCGCCAAGCATCTTGGTGAGAAGGTGACAACAGTTGGTGCGATTATTCGCAAATGTAAGAAACACAAAATAACTGTCAATCTCCCTTGGCCTGGGGCTCCATGCGAGATCTCACCTCGTGGAGTTGCAATGATCATGAAAACGGTAAGGAATCAGCCCAAAACTACACGGGAGGATCTTGTCAATGATCTCAAGGCAGCTGGGACCATAGTCACCAAGAAAACAATTGATATACAGGCCTGTCTAAAGTTTGCCAATGAACATCTGAATGATTCAGAGGAGAACTGGGTGAAACTGTTGTGGTCAGATGAGACCAAAATCGAGCTCTTTGCCATCAACTCAATTCGCCGTGTTTGGTGGAGGAGGAATGCTGCCTATGACCCCAAAAACACCATCCCCACCTTCAAACATGGAGGTGGAAACATTATGCTTTGGGGGTGTTTTTCTGCTAAGGGGACAGGACAACTTCACCGCATCAAAGGGACGATGGACGGGCCGTGTACCGTCAAATCTTGGGTGAGAACCTCCTTCCCTCAGCCAGGGCATTGAAAATGGGTCGTGGATGGGTATTCCAGCATGACAATGACCCAAAACACACGGCCAAGGCAACAAAGGAGTGGCTCAAGAAGAAGCACATTAAGGTCCTGGAGTGGCCTAGCCAGTCTCCAGACCTTAATCCCATAGAAAATCTGTAGAGGGAGCTAAAGGTTAAAGTTGCCAAACATCAGCCTCGAAACCTTAATGACTTGGAGAAGATCTGCAAAGAGGAGTGGGACAAAATCCCTCCTGAGATGTGTGCAAACCTGATGGCCAACTACAAGAAACGTCTGACCTCTGTGATTGCCAACAAGGGTTTTGCCACCAAGTACTAAGTCATGTTTTGCAGAGGGGTCAAATACTTATTTCCCTCATTAAAATGCAAATCAATTTATAACATTTTTGACATGCATTTTTCTGGATTTTGTTGTTGTTATTCTGTCTCTCACTGTGCAAACAAACCTACCATTAAAATTATAGACTGATCATGTCTTTGTCAGTGGGAAAACGTACAAAATCAGCAGGGGATCAAATACTTTTTTCCCTCACTGTAACTTTTTCCTCCACTTTGTGTCCTGCTGTGTGGATTGCAAAAATATTTTTCCAAGAAGGATAACTTTACTAAATGGCTTTCTGCAAAATCACTTTGGATACTAAAACAATTCTACACAAATACACAAGCTTAATTTTCCAATGAAAATATTCAAACATCTGGCATACATCCCAAAATCGTTGGACTCCAGTAGTGGTAAGAATGACAGGAATTTTAGTTGGACAATGGCATACTCTTGGTGAATTGTCTGTGGGATGGGGGCCATGGGAAGACTGAAACTATTCAAATTTTCTGAAATATGTCACCTATTTCAGTCAAGGCATTGATTCAATCATATCAAGCGTTGGCAGACATTTTGTTGTTTTTGGCGGTGTTGGTGGTATAACTGCATATGAGCTGACAAACACACTGCTCAAAAAAATTAAGGGAACACTTAAACAACACAATGTAACTCCAAGTCAATCACACTTCTGTGAAATCAAACTGTCCACTTAGGAAGCAACACTGATTGACAATAGATTTCACATGCTGTTGTGCAAATGGAATAGACAACAGGTGGAAATTATAGGCAATTAGCAAGACACCCCCAATAAAGAAGTGGTTCTGCAGGTGGTGACCACAGACCACTTCTCAGTTCCTATGCTTCCTGGCTGATGTTTTGGTCACTTTTGAATGCTGGCGGTGCTTTCACTCTAGTGGTAGCATGAGACGGAGTCTACAACCCACACAAGTGGCTCAGGTAGTGCAGCTCATCCAGGATGGCACATCAATGCGAGCTGTGGCAAGAAGGTTTGCTGTGTCTGTCAGCGTAGTGTCTAGAGCATGGAGGCGCTACCAGGAGACAGGCCAGTACATCAGGAGACGTGGAGGAGGCCGTAGGAGGGCAACAACCCAGCAGCAGGACCGCTACCTCCGCCTTTGTGCAAGGAGGAGCAAGAGGAGCACTGCCAGAGCCCTGCAAAATGACCTCCAGCAGGCCACAAATGTGCATGTGTCTGCTCAAACGGTCAGAAACAGACTCCATGAGGGTGGTATGAGGGCCCGAGGTCCACAGGTGGGGGTTGTGCTTACAGCCCAACACCGTGCAGGACGTTTGGCATTTGCCAGAGAACACCAAGATTGGCAAATTCGCCACTGGCGCCCTGTGCTCTTCACAGATGAAAGCAGGTTCACACTGAGCACATGTGACAGACGTGACAGAGTCTGGAGACGCCGTGGAGAACGTTCTGCTGCCTGCAACATCCTCCAGCATGACCGGTTTGGCAGTGGGTCAGTCATGGTGTGGGGTGACATTTCTTTGGGGGGCCGCACATCCCTCCATGTGCTCGCCAGAGGTAGCCTGACTGCCATTAGGTACCGAGATGAGATCCACAGACCCCTTGTGAGACCATATGCTGGTACGGTTGGCCCTGGGTTCCTCCTAATGCAAGACAATGCTAAACCTCATGTGGCTGGAGTGTGTCAGCAGTTCCTGCAAGAGGAAGGCATTGATGCTATGGACCGCCCGTTCCCCAGACCTGAATCCAATTGAGCACATCTGGGACATCATGTCTCGCTCCATCCACCAACGCCACGTTGCACCACAGACTCTCCAGGAGTTGGCGGATGCTTTAGTCCAGGTCTGGGAGGAGATCCCTCAGGAGACCATCCGCCACCTCATCAGGAGCATGCCCAGGCGTTGTAGGGAGGTCATACAGGCACGTGGAGGCCACACACACTACTGAGCCTCATTTTGACTTGTTTTAAGGACATTACATCAAAGTTGGATCAGCCTGTAGTGTGGTTTTCCACTTTAATTTTGAGGGTGACTCCAAATCCAGACATCCATGGGTTGATAAATTTGATTTCCATTGATAATTTTTGTGTGATTTTGTTGTCAGCACATTCAACTATGTAAAGAAAAAAGTATTTAATAAGATTATTTAATTCATTCAGATCTAGGATGTGTTGTTTAAGTGTTCCCTTTATTTTTTTGAGCAGTGTAGATGAGTGGCTGCTCGTGCATCACAAACCACTCCCTTTCTCATTAACCCTACCGCGTTAGAAGTTCAAAACGGTGATAGAAAGTGTACGCTAATACATGTTTCATGTGTGGAAAAGCCCCCTGTTTTATACTGAACAAAAATATAAATGCAACATGCTACAATTCCAAAGATTTTACTGAGTTACAGTTCATATAAGGAAATCAGTCAATTTAAATAAATACGTTAGTCCCTAATCTATGGGTTTCACATGACTGGGAATACAGATATGCATCTGTTTGTCACAGATACCTTAAAAAATCAGTGTAGGGGCATGGATCAGAAAACCAGTCAGTATCTGGTTGACCACCATTTACCTCATGCAGTGCAACACATCTCCTTCGCATAGAGTTGATCAGGTTGTTGATTATGGCCTGTGGAATGTTGTCCCACTCCTCTTCAATGATTGTGCAAAGTTGGATATTGGCGGGAACTGGAACATGCTGTCGTACACGTCGATCCAGAGTATCCCAAACATGCTCAACAGGTGACATGTCTGGTGAGTATGCAGGCCATGGAATAAGTGGGACATTTTCAGCTTCCATGAATTGTGTACAGATCCTTGCGACATGGGGCCTTGCGGTGATGGTGGCAGATGAATGGCACGACAACGGGCCTCAGGATCTCATCATGGTGTCTCTGTGCATTCGAATTGCCATCAATAAAATGCAATTGTGTTCGTTGTCCGTAGCTTATGCCTGCCCATACCATAACCCCATCGCCACAATGGGGCACTCTGTTCACAACGCTGACATCAGCAAACCGCTCACCAACACGATGCCATACACATGGTCTGCAGTTGTGAGGCCTGTTGGACGTACTGCCAAATTCTCTAAAACGTAGTTGGAGGCGGCTTATGGTAGAGAAATTAACATAAAATTATCTGGCAACAGCTTTGGCGGACATTCCTGCAGTCAGCATGCCAATTGCACGCTCCCTCAAAACTTGAGACATCTGTGGCATTGTGTTGTGTGACAAAACTGAACATTTTAGAGTGACCTTTTATTGTCCCCAGCACATGGTACACCTGTGTAATGATCATGCTGTTTAATCAGCTTGTTGATATGCCACACTTGTCAGATGGATGGATTATCTTGGCAAAGGAGAAATGCTCACAAACAGGGATGTAAACAAATTTGTGCACAACATTTGAGTGAAATATGCTTTTTGTGCTTATGGAACATTTCTGGGATATTTTATTTCAGCTCATGACACATGGGAACAACACTTCACATGTTTCGTTTATCTTTTTGTTCAGTATAGATATATTTTCTTATTATTTAATTGTCCTTGTTTCAGGTCAACATCATTAACAAAGTGCCCTCCACTAATATTGGCACACTTGGTAAATATGAGCAAAACGGGCTGTGAAAAAAATGTCTTTGCTGTTTATCCTCTTGGTCTTTCATTCAAAATATTCACAAAAATCTAACCTTTAATTAAAGTAAAATAATTGAAAGAAAAAATACATTCTTATCATAAAACAAATATTTTTCTCAAATATATGTGTGCCACATAATTGTGGCACCCCTTCATTCAATACTTTGTGCAACCTCCCTTTGCCAAGATAACAGCTCTGAGTCTTCTCCTATAATGCGTAATGAGGTTGGAGAACACATGGCAAGGGATCTGAGACCATTCCTCCATACAGAATCTCTCCAGATCCTTCAGATTCCGAGGTTCACGCTTGTGGACTGTCCTCTTCAGCTCATCCCACAGGTTTTCTATGGGGTTTAGGTCAGGGGACTGGGATGGCCATGGCAAAACCTTGATTCTGTGGTCAGTGAACCATTTTTGTGTTGATTTTGAGGTGTGCTTTGGATCATTGTCCTGCTGGAAGATCCAACCACGGCCCTGTTTAAGCTTCCTAGCAAAGGCAGTCAGGTTTTGATTTAATATTTGCTGGTACTTGATGGAGTCCATGATACCGTGTATCCTATGGAAGAAAAACAGTCCCACAACATCAACGATCCACCACCATATTTCACAGTAGGGATGAGGTACTTTTCTGCATGGTTATCTTTCTGTCTACGTCAAACCCACCTCTGGTGTTTGTTTCCAAAAAGGTCTGTTTTGGTCTTATCTGACCATAGAACCCGGTCCCATTGATAGTTCCAGTAACATTTGGCAAAACTGTAGGCGCTTGAGTTTGTTGTTTGATGACAGCAAAGGCTTTTTTATGGCAACCCTCCCAAACAACTTGTGGTTATGTAGGTGGCGTCTGATCGTAGTTTTGGAGACTTTCTGACCCCAAGACCCAACTAACGTCTGCAATTCTCCAGCTGTGATCCTTGTAGATTTTTTGGCCACTCGAACCATCCTCCTCACCGTGCGTGTGGTCAATATAGACACGCGTCCTCTTCAAGGCCGATTGTTAACATCTCCAGTTGCTTTAAACTTCTTAATTATTGCCCTGATAGTGGAAATGGGCATTTTCAGTGGTTGAGCTATTTTCTTACAGCCATTTCCTGATTTGTGCAGCTCAACAACCTTTTGTAGCACATCATTACTGTATTCTCGGGTCTTTCCCATAGTGATGGATGACTATAGGAACATGGCCTGTGTGTCACCTCATATTTATACCCCAGTGAAACAGGAAGTCATGGCTTACCACTTAAGTGTTCCTAATCACTCAGGTGAACTTAAAAATGTAAAATATGAATGGAAATATACTTCAGTTAGATTTTACTCATAAGAATTTCTAGGGGTGGCAATAATTGTGGCACACATGTTTTAGAGAAAAATATTTTTTTCACATTTTTTTCAATAATTTCACTTCAATTAAAGGTTCGATTTTTGTGAATATTTTGAATGAAAGACCAAGAGGATAAACAGCAAATAAAAAAATTTCACAGCCCGTTTTGCTAATATTTACCAAGGGTGCCAATATTAGTGGAGGGCACTGTACATATATTTGAATTCTAAAACATAGCATAACCAACAAACACCAAAACAGAACCAAACAGTGACAATAAACACAAACACAAACACAAAAAACTAAAACAACAAGAATTATACATTCACTTTCAGTTCTCTGCTCTCTTAAGCGCTTTTCAGACAGCCAGCGGAATATCGCTGAGTACCACGCAGAGTACCCCACTTGTCCCTATAGTCAAAGGGGCTTTAACACGTGGGCGACAGCCACCGGTGACCATAGCAACGAAATAAACAAACATTATCTACGTGCAAGAAGTGAATCGCTACAGAAATTACTCTGTAAACTGATAGTGTTAGCCAGCTAGCTAGCGAGAGTGGGCAAGTTAGCTGGTCCTGCTGTTGGATGTACGTGCTGATCACCATGGAGGCTACGTTTTCTACTGTGATTGGTCAACAACGACGGCAACTCTTGAAAAATAGAGCAGAACCCTATTTTCTCTGCCTCGGCTGAGCAGCTTCCACGGGCACCAGAGCACCGCAGCCGACCGCTCCACCTCGATAGAATTCCAGCCCCCGCCTAGGGTTCACTAAAATGAATGGGCCACCCCGTCTGCCGCACGCTGTCTGTCAGCGTCTTTACAATGTTTCATTACCCCTAACCATTTTCTTTCATTACATGCCTTTATTAATTTGACTGTCGCAAAGTGTGTGGCTGTAGTATATGAAATAAAAAATACCCCTAACAGAGCATAGAGGCCTTAGAGTTATACAATAAGAAAAAATCATACTATACAAGAAAGCGTCGTCAAAGTGGCCTCTGTTAGGGGAAGACCGCTAGATTCACAGTATTTTTATATTGACATCTCAGGGTATCTACAAGATTAGGGGGGAGAGATGGCAAAAAGGGGTCCCATATTGTATAGAAGTCCCCTTCCTTATTCCTAAATATATAACTTATTTTCTCCAGTGGCAGCACTTTGATGATCTCACAGTACCACTGATTTAATGTTGGTGGCTGGTCTTTTATCCAGTTACGGAGTATGCATTTGCGGGCCACAGAGAGACAGAGCTGTACTATGGTAAGTGAGGGACTGTTTCGGACAACATCCAATGCAAATAGCCATGGGTCCATTATTATAGGACATCTGAACATGCACTCAAGCTCAGTTTTTGACATTTCCCCCAATAGTTTTTTAAGAAAAGGTGGGCATGGGGGCCTTTTTCCTTTTTATACTTACAGGAGGTATCAGAGAATTCTGCATTCATTGTATTACATAAAATGGGAGTCCTATGAAACCCTTGCATTTCTTGCAGGTGAACAGTCGGCTTGCCTCGAGCATAGCCTTTGTCCAGTTTTGGATTTCTGGAAATCTCCCCAGCTCCGTTTCCCATACCTTATCAGACTACTTGAGTTACTTTCAACATTGGAGTGTATAGCAGCATAAAATGAGGAAATAAAGTTCTTAGGTCTTTCAGATTTCAACAAGAGATTGTCAACTGGGGTTTGTATTGGGTTCTTTGGGGGGGGGGGGAAACCATATTGGATTCAATAAAATGTCTTATTTGTAGATACCCCCAAAACATCTGTGGTACAGCAAATTTGTGTTGGAATTGCTGAAACAATAGTAATGTGTCACCATTAAACATGTTGGATATTGATCTTATACATTTCTGGTACCAGAGGTGGAAAATGCCATCAGAAACACCAGAGGGAAAGACCTTGTTATTAATAAGGGGAGTCAGAGTGGAGGAGTAATCTTTTCTCCCAAGGTGTTTAAAAATATATTTAGCGGAGCTGGGGTCTCCTTGCCCCCCAGCAGCCAAATTGAATGCTCTGCACCGTACTGGGACGTTTAATTGATAACAACCTATTAGCCTGCTACTTGCTAGGTCCTGTCATGCTAAACTAGGTCCGTATTTAGCCTACATTTGGTACCTGGGGTAAATGATGTATGACTCTGTGACTATATGCATATCTCTGCCTTGGTTTATTCCTATATTGAGATATTAGCCTGTATTATCAGCATTTCTGCCTCCTGTGGTTCATATTAATATGTGAATATTTGAGTAATTCCTGTTGTTTTGTATTATATTTCTGTATGTAACCTTGTTAGGGTATTAGGTGATTACAGCTTAATTATTCTGTGCCTTTATTTGTATATAATTACAGTGCTTTATGCCACTAATCTGCACTTTATTGGTTATTAATCCTTAAGAGTCTATTGGCGCACTCTAACAAGGTTACAGTCTAAGTAACATAATAAAAAAATCCCCATGTTAATCCACCTGTTTAAGATAGAGATATCAGGTTTTTTGCATGGTCTGCGTTTCAATCCACCGCATCAGCCTATGTCGGCCTTCCGCATCTGCGGTGGAAGGTGGCCGAGCTACAGCGGTGTTTGTCAGACCATGAGACATCCCGAAAATTGGTCTTCTCACAAAAACATCTGTAGCGTCCAAACGGTTTGGCCTACAAACCACTCAATGGAAAGACGAGACTCTTACAAACACAATAGTGTTCTACGTTTTGCTCTACAACCCCCCACATGTGTCACGGGACTCATCTGAAGGTAACTCATTCAAATGAATGTATGTGTCCAAAAAAAAACGAAAACATTTCCTAGATATAGGACAGACACTTCAAAACCTTATTCCGTATGAGACATTTTTGGACTGTATTTTTGCCATTTACGAATGTGTTTTTCAATGTGTTTCTAGTAGTAAAGGCCAAATTCAATATTTTATCAAATAATTTGTAAATACTTTTTTGGGATACCTAAAGGTGTCCTAAAGTTCTAAATCAAAACAGCAAAATTATCCATGGTATGGTCATCTTAAAACAATTCCATTTGTTAGCTTAGTAGAACCCCTCCCCCAATCGGTTTAGACTTTTAGAGGTTTAATAGCTAAAATGGCGGCGGCCTCATGTTACCTTACTGTTCATAATTGGTATGCTTCTTTATGGAGTTTTGCCTAGTGGCCATTTTATGTACTCTCACCTAGCGGTAGAGCATTATTATAGCTTACAAGTTCCATTGTATTTTATATGCTCCCGAGTGGCGCAGCATCTCAGTGCTAGAGGCGTCACTACATACCCTGGTTCGATTCCAGGCTGTATCACAATCCGGCCATGATTGGGAGTCCCATAGGGCAGCGCACAATTGGCCCAGCGTCGTCCGGGTTTGGCCGGGGTAGGCAGTCATTGTAAACAAGATTTTGTTCTTAACTGACTTGAATAGTTAAATAAAGGTTACATTTAAAATATGCTCATGCCATAGCTTGTGGTTGTTAATGCTATTTATTTGGCTGCTACCTACTTGCTTATGTATATTCATTATTGTGTACTCTCTCTCTCTCTATTTCAGAGACCACACACACGCTCACACACCATTCTCCTACCATGCACCACATGGAATACATATTGATAGTTTGGACTCAGCCTTTCCTTCTAACAGAGGAAGTACATCTGTAGTAGTCATACGCCAGTCAAGCCAGTGTGTGTAATCTAATGTACCACAATTTGGATGGGGGGATTTATAGCCTATCAGTCTAATCGAGGTGTAAACAATAGAACATCACACATTTGAGTGTTTGAACTTGTAACGCGGCTGCATGGGATTTGTCGGATTATAAAGTAGCGTGGTTTCGTTGCATCCAATGGCAGTGTCCGCCATAAACTAACGCAAGGAGCCGCTTGTGGATTTGACCGTTCAAATGCAGTTCCACCCCTGACACCGCCAAAACAACCGCTCTGCAGGTGTTGGCTAGCGTGGATCTGATATAATCTACCCCCAAATCTGCGAATTTGGACAAATATGACTGTACAATCAGATGAAATACTGAAATTCAATTGTCTAGGATTCTGGGTTACGGTTCTATTCAAAATGTCACAGAATAATTCATTAGAACACTACAGTATTTCATACTTAAGAGTCATACAAATCTTGCATTGACATCGAGCATGCTTATCTCAAGTTAGGGTTTGGCCCGCAGTGCCCAACTGAGGCAATGGATTAATCTGTGTCAACTCTGCATGTTAGAAGGGATGAGTGTGAATGTCAGAGTGCTAGTGAGGATCTTGGGTAACTAACAACAGCCAGAGGATTGAGGCGTTACCATCATAACACTGGGCCCTTGCTCTCATCAATCACTTAACAGTGCATTTAGCCCGCTATTTATACCAGTGTGGATCATGATGGCACAATGTATTGCATTACATACACTGAGTGTACAAAACATTAGGAACAACTTCCTACTATTGAGTTGCAACCCCTTTTGCCCTCAGAACAGCCTCAATTCGTCAGGGCATGGACTCTACAAGTTGTCGAAAGCGTTCCACTGGGATGCTGGCCCATGTTGACTCTAATGCTTGCCACAGTTGTGTCGAGATGGCTGGATTTCCTTTGGATGGTAGACTATTCTTTATACACACGGGAAACTGTTCAGCCTGAAAAACCCAGCAGCGTTGCAGTTCTTGACACAAACAGTTGCGCCTGGCACCTACTACCATACTCCGTTCAAAGGCACTTCAATATTTTGTCTTGCCCATTCACCCTCTGAATGGCACACATACACAATCCATGTCTCAATTGTCTCAAGGCTTAAAAATCCTTCTTTAACCTGTCTCATCCCCTTCATCTACACTGATTAAAGTGGATTTACCAAGTGACATCAATAAGAGATCATAGCTTTCACCTGGATTCACCTGGTCAGTCTATATGTCATGGAAAGAGCAGGTGTCCTTAATGTTTTGTACACTCAGTGTATTTTAGTATTTTCTTCATTAGTCCACTGTTGGTTGATATGGTCCCCGGAAATTGTGCCTGTCAGCAGTAAAGTTTTCAATACATAACACTTTCAGTACAAAGCAAAAAGTGTGATCATGATGCCAAACGCATCATATGATATAATATACTTTTTTGAAAGATTATGTTCTGAAAAATATATTTCGCAATATATGATAAAAATATGAAATATGTTATGTGATATATTTTCCAAAAAAAAAAGCTTGGAATGACTTATATGCTTTCTAAATATAGCATAATAAAATTATAAAACAACTAACTATAAAATGTCACCTTCCTTATAACTGTAAAATACATATTTGTACTGTATGTTTAGTGCTAGAGAAAGTTTGCATATTTTCTGAAGGTCTCTCTTGATCACAACGTCTGCCCCCATCGCTGTGAACGTCTCACAGAGCTCTAGCTTGGCTCCCTGAACTCGGTAGGAACTCGCTTTTCATCTCATATTAATCTTGTCCGTCTATGACAAACAGAAGGTGTTTTTTGTTTAAAATCTATGAATTATAATTATTTTATATTAATGACTATAACTTGATCTTTGAATGTGCTATCGTGATGAAACCACACTCTACTGTTGCGCTATTATGTAACGATTGCAGGCATGTGCTTTGTCCCTGGCTGTAATGTAGGGTTCAGCCAGTAGTTGATGGACAGTCGGAAGATTGAATGAAATGGTAGGAGGGACATCCCCAACTTCAAGTGGTTTCAGTTTTCACATTCTATGTCACACAGGCTCAGACAAATTACAGTACTACTGTGTCCGTGTGAACCAGGGCTATCGCTCAATGCAAGCCATTTCAATCTACAGTACCCACAGATCGATTTATAAGCGAAAAAATGTCGGTCGGAGCCGGTACCAGACCCACGCAGGTCCCCAAAAAAGGGGACTTACATCTAAGGGGTTTTATAAGAAGAGTTAGCGCTCTATTCAATCCATATCGCGGAAGTTCAGCGACACGGATTGAAATTTTAAGGCAATGTTCCCGCGTTAGCGTAGACTGCATTCACCGTAAACGCTGCATATGTCATCTCAATCGGAAATTACCTGTACATTTCGCTGTCTGTAACGCTTCAAAGATTCAGATTGAATAGAGCCTTATGTTTCTTATTGAAACCTTATGAACTTTAAACTTAGTAAATCGGCACATTGTGTCTTCCAATCTATATGGATATGAATACTAACCCTAAAACGTATGCTCTTTTATAAATATCTTTATTTTCTTGACAATACCAGACATATACAGTTATACACATTGGCAAAATACAATGATTTGGCAAAAACCTTATAATGATCGATTCAACATCTCTTCCAGTAAACTGGCAGAACATTTGCAATGTTCAATTAGGATTCAGCAAAACATGAAGAATGCACTTCATGCAGAGATAATGTCCATGGACACCAACTTTGCGCCAACTCGAATAAAAAAACACATCCTAAGCCACTCTCCTAATATACTTACTCACAGACTTGAAAAGGGAAAAGAGAATTGACACGTTTGTGCAAAGAACAAAGAGAGTTCAGACAAGAGAACAAACCTGTTGCAACAGATCACATAACAAGAAACCTCTGTTTCATACATGAAGTGAAACTGTACAATGTGAAACCATACCTGGAAGTTTCATAGTCATATTCTAGGATAGTCTGGGACAGTTCATGAACTCACAATAGCTCCATTTGAGACAGTCACCAGAACAATGAGTCACACATTTATGCAAAAAACAAGATGGTTGAAATTAGGTCATGTCAACAGAATTAGCGTCAAATCCAAAAACTGTCTGCATTCTCTTTTGTATAATTGCCTCACTTGAAGAAAAATGTCCTTCCCACAACAGTATTACTGTTGTCTTCAACGCTGGCTCTCCGGTTCAAGTGTCTCTTTTCTATCCCCCTCATTCATAAGATGCTTTGAAGCACAAATCATTATTCAAAGCTGACAACACTTGAAAGTTAAAAAGAGACTGAAACATTACAAATATATACACACTATTCGAAAGTGTTTAGAATGCCATTTGATGGTCTTGATTGAATGCATTTTATACCATAATTTGAGAATATGATTAGTTGATACTGCTGTGACATAGCCAGAAGATCAAAGCAAGGCAATGCCAGTGGCTGAGCTGAAGAAGGCTATGTGCTGCTGTTTTTTAGACTAGCAAGGTAGTTATTAGTACCTACCTCAGCAAATTAATCTACTAGCTAGTTGTTGTTGTCAAAGCAGAGTTGGCCTACTCACCGGGCACTACTCACTCTGTGCATTAATAGCTAGTGAGAATTAGTGTTAGCAATTTGTTTTCCAAATGTAGCTAGTACATTAGTAGCTAGCTAACTTAGTGTGAGTATAAATACTGTCCAACCAAGGTTAGCCTAGATGTTACTGTCAGCTGCCCACAATATTAGCTACGGTAGCTAGACTGATTGACTTAGCTATGGTCTGTTCAGCTCACCCTTGACTGGTGGGAGGCTATCATGCACCGCTGGCGCTGGTCTGCTTCAGTATTTGGAACTAGGCTATGTCACAGCAGTATCAACCAATCACAGCCTGGAACAGTGGGAGATAAAAATCTATTAAATCAAGACTGTTGAACTGCTTTCTAAAATCTTTCTACATTATTTAATTAATGGTAGAGTTGTGGGGTGTTTTTTAAATGAAAGTTACAGAATTCCGCTCGTCTACATACAGGCATGATCTGTGTCAGTGGACTAGTTTGTTTTGAGGATGGGACACGTCATTACGAACGTCGGCCGTGTGCAGTAGATCTTCTGCGTGTCAATGAAAGATGGCGTTTCAACATGAAGAATCATTTGGAAAGAAAATGATGGCCGATATTCTGTGGTCAGAGGCTATAGGACGGCTGCCCGCTGCACACGGACAACGTTCTTTATGTTGTGTCTTTGTCCCTTACACCACCTTATTAAAATAAACTTTCAATTTCAGGTTATACACAGAGACTATTAATGTTTTTTTTCCATTGTCTATAAAACAAATATTTGTAAATATTTGTATTGTGTGGTCCTCTGTAGCTCAGCTGGTAGAGCACGGCGCTTGTAACGCCAAGGTAGTGGGTTCGATCCCCGGGACCACCCATACACAAAAATGTATGCACGCATGACTGTAAGTCGCTTTGGATAAAAGCGTCTGCTAAATGGCATATTATTATTATATTATTATTATTCATCCTATTTACACTAATGGTCCCACTCACAGTAAATACAACAACATGAAAACAACCTGAAAGTTGAGTATTTTCACCAGGTACCAGCTAATCTTGCATAAAATATATTTTGAAGGTTTTGCTTTAAGATTCAATGGCAACCCTTTAGGTTACTTTCTTTGAAGGTTGCATATATAACCGAATTGAAATGGTTTAACAAAGGGCTCGATTCAATCCATATAGCGGAAGATCTCCGTTATAGCACGATTAAAATGTAAAGGACATTTTCCCGCGTTCGCGTAGACTGCATTCACGGCACAATCGGAAATTCCCTTTACATTTAAATCGCTCTATACCGCGGATCTTCCGCAATACGGATTGAATCGAGCTTGAAACCAACACCTGCATTGAGACCTTTTCGGTGACGCAGCTAGCTAAAGGTGTTTCAAGAGGGCGAGCACATGTGTTTGCGAGGCAGAGGTCCAAGGTTATGGTCTCGGTGTGAACTTGAGCAGGTGGAAGTAGCACAGTTAAGCAAGCACAGTGATGTTCGTTACTGATACATAAAGCATTCACAACAACATAATAATACAAATTCATAACACATCCATGAAGGTGTACGTAACATTTATAAAGACCTTCATAGTGCATTCATTCATAAAGCATCTACAATAGGAACTCAGAGATACGAAAATGTCAGGAATGGAGGTAGTTTGGAACACTGAAATGTCCTTAACTATTAAATTCCCCTTATCAAACCTTTATTATTATTACCTAAATTAACATTGATTGCATTTTTTACATGTGTTTTCAAACCATATAGCCAGATACTGTAAATATCTGATGTATTTTTAGAACATGTAAGCAACAGTTATGTTTGATAAAAATAAAAATAAAATATTTTTTTTAATGTAGCCTACAGAAGTTATATTGCCCATTCGGTTGACCAGTCAGTCTGTAACTCTGAGGTTCATATATTTGAGGGTCTACTGTATGTCATTAGTGACAGTGTTGGATAATAAGTCTACATACAATCAATGTTCTGGCCAAACAGAAACATTTTCTTCCTTTATGTTTTGATCTATCACTATAATTTACATTACGAAATGAATACATGGCAAGTAAACCTGTGTTTAACATTGGGAAAGCAAGAGCTTAATTGCTCTTAATAATTGCCAGTGACCATGTTCTTGTGTGGCTTTTGGTAAAAACATCAGTGGTAGGACATTATTGCAGACCATTTCAAGCATATGCTTTGTGCTGACTATAGATTTTGGAAATTAAATTCAAAGTAAACTAAAAGTATCAATGATAACACAACATGCATGATTAGTTTGTAGTGATATACAACAAAATGTTGGAGAGGATTTGGAAATAGTAAAAAATAAATAGTATTTCAGTGAACCAATAAAGTAACATAAGGGAATAAATGTTTTTTTGTTCTGCCAAAAATGTATTTGTTCATAGGACTCTTATTTTCACATTTAAACTATTCAATAATGTCACTAATGACAAATAATTGTCCTGTATGCTTATTGAATGCACTCTGAAGGTCTTTATGGTGTTACTGATTTCATGGATGTGTTATGAATAGTTTATATATGCTGATAAGAATGCTTCATGTATTCAACGTTCAAAGAAAGTGTTACTACACTGTATTTGAACTGTAGCTACAACATACCAGCGTCATAACATTGTCATAAACATGACATACTGACAGGTATTATTAACATAACAGTTTGTCACTTGCTCACTAAGGCTAAAATGGTTAGCTGTAGTGTAGGTAACCTGGCATTGTGTCATAAATATGAGAAGTGTAAAAAATAACATAAAAGGACAGTCCTGGTGTGTATTTTGGTGAACTATGACATCATTATGTAAGGTATCTATAGCTACAGTAAAGTGATAATTACTCTGCTTTATATCATAGCACCTAGCCATACCCTAATTCCAACTGGCATGTTCACTCCTCATCTCTCCACTGCAATATCCAACATTGAATGTTCCAGTGGGTGTTACACATTGCAGGTGGATAAGGTCAGAGAGATTTTACCAGAAATGTGAAGTGCTTAGACTTGATGAACGTGCTAAATGTAATAGCCCAATATCATAGATTATATAAAAAATGTAATGAAGGGTTAGTGGCTGGTACGATAAAGTTATAATGACGATATTATACTAATGAAATAATGAACATTTTACTTCAACTTAAGGTACAGTGTTACCCTTTAGGAAAGACTTTCACGACACTTCTCATGGTTATGACACAGTTATGTAGTCTTGACAGGTGTCAACAGCTAGAAATTGCAAGTCACATTAACTGTTGTCATAACACTTGTTATAACTATTTCAGAATTGTGTTATGTTATGTTAATGGCAATATTATGACTCTTATTATGTACAGTTCGAATAAAGTGCTACCGATTCATCCATCATGCCAATAGCTCCTGAGAGCTGTTTAGATGCATTGTTCAGTGGAGAAAATGTGGACAAAATTAGCATTTTATACAACATGGAATGAAAAGTGAGCTTGGCTGATAAGCAGTACAAATGTTAACATGAATGTAAATCAAATCCCTACAAATACAGAATGTACATTCTACATCAAGACATTATGTAGTGTTTAAGTTAACAGAAAATATGGTCAAAATAACTAATCTAACCAAGTAGATTGAATTTTCAATGGAGAAAATCAGTAATTATCCAAAACTAAGTACAGTGCCTTGCAAAAGTATTCATCCCCCTTGGCGTTTTTCCTATTTTGTTGCATTACAACCTGTAATTTAAATGGATTTCTACTTAGATTTCATGGAATGGACATCAGAATTGGTGAAGTGAAAAAAAAAAAAAAACTTGTTTCAAATAATAATAAAAAAATTAATAACGGAAAGGTGGTGCGTGCATATGTATTCACCCCCTTCGCTATGAAGCTCCTAAATAAGATCTGGTGCAACCAATTACCTTCAGAAGTCACATAATTAGTTAAATAAAGTCTACCTGTGTGCAATCTAAGTGTCACATGATCTGTCACATGATCTCAGTGTATGTGGTCCTCTGTAGCTCAGCTGGTAGAGCACGGCGCTTGTAACGCCAGGTTAGTGGGTTCAATCCCCTGGACCACCCATACGTACAAATGTATGCACGCATGACTGTAAGTCGCTTTGGATAAAAGCGTCTGCTAAATGGCATATTATTATTATTATTATATATATACCCCTGTTCTGAAAGGCCCCAGAGTCTGCAACACCACTAAGCAAGGAGCACCACCAAGCAAGAGGCACCATGAAGACCAAGGAGCTCTCCAAACAGGTGAGGGACAAAGTTGTGGAGAAGTACAGATCAGGGTTGGGTTATAAAAAAATATCTGAAACTTTGAACATCCCACGGAGCACCATTAAATCCATTAGAATATGGCACCACAACAAACCTGCCAAGAGAGGGCCGCCCACCAAAACTCATGGACCAGGCAAGGAGGGTATTAATCAGAGAGGCAACAAAGAGACCAAAGATAACCCTGAAGGAGCTGCAAAGCTCTACAGCGGAGATTGGAGTATCTGTCCATAGGACCACTTTAAGCCGTACACTCCACAGAGATGGGCTTTACGGAAGAGTGGCCAGAAAAAAGCCATTGCTTAAAGAAAAAAATAAGCAAACACGTTTGGTGTTCGCCAAAAGGCATGTGGGAGACACCCCAAACATATGGAAGAAGGTACTCTGGTCAGATGAGACTAAAATTGAGCTTTTTGGCCATCAAGGAAAACGCTATGTCTGGCGCAAACCCAACACCTCTCATCACCCTGAGAACACCATCCCCACAGTGAAGCATGGTGGTGGTAGCATCATGCTGTGGGGATGCTTTTCATCGGCAGGGACTGGGAAACTGGTCAGAAATGAAGGAATGATGGATGCCGCTAAATACAGGGAAATTCTTGAGGGAAACCTGTTTCACTCATCCAGAGATTTGAGACTGGGACGGAGGTTCACGTTCCAGCAGGACAATGACCCTAAGCATACTGCTAAAGCAACACTCGAGTGGTTTAAGGGGAAACATTTAAATGTCTTGGAATGGCCTAGTCAAAGCCCAGACCTCAATCCAATTGAGAATCTGTGGTATGACTTAAAGATTGCTGTACACCAGCGGAACCAATCCAAATTGAAGGAGCTGTAGCAGTTTTGCCTTGAAGAATGGGCATAAATCCCAGTGGCTAGATGTGCCAAGCTTATAGAGACATACCCCAAGAGACATGCAGCTGTAATTTCTGCAAATGGTGGCTCTACAAAGTATTGACTTTGGGGGGGGGGTGAATAGTTATGCATGCTCAAGTTGTCCTTTTTTTGGTCTTATTTCTTGTTTGTTTCACACACAAAAAATATTTTGCATCTTCAAAGTGGTAGGCATGTTGTGTAAATCAAATGATACAAACCCCCAAAAATCCATTTTAATTCCAGGTTGTAAGGCAACAAAATAGGAAAAATGCCAAGGGGGGTGTATACTTTCGCAAGCCACTGTATTATCTTTCAAAATGAAACCACAGATGTGTGGGCAGATACTAGCTTCAATAGTTATCATATTTATCATGCACTGAACCCATATGGTGACATTTGCTTAAAGGTAAAAAAATATACAAGTGAATATTTAAAACGATATAGCTAGATGGGACTAGACAAGCCCACACAGATAAGCATATGGAAATGATTCATTATTCATGTTAAAATGTGTGCCCTGAACATTGTACCACTACAGGATGTAAATATTTGAGCGCAAAAACCTTCAAAATGAAAGTGGATAATGTTCACATTGTAAGTGAAATATTCATGGGGCATTTTATAGAACTGCAATGTATTTAATGTGATAATGCCCACTAAGAAACCACTATTAGCATAATAAGTTCACTATTCTCCCCTGACACAATTTGTCAAAATTATTTTTTGTTATCGTTCTTTCTATCCTTCTTTCTTTCTTTCTACACTGTATTACTGTACATACATGATCAAAGATGAGTGTCCGTTTGTTTTGCAGAGCAAATGCAACCTTGCAAAAATAATTTAGGCTGATTTCTCAAAAAACACACGTACAATATACAGTAGATAACAAAACTGAACTGCTTTCACATTTGAAGTTCAGTAAACACTGCATAGATGACTGTTTCACGAATAAAGATGGTATTTTATCATACAATGTCTCAATTCAATAAATAGTACATTTTAATTGAAATAACTATTTCTTAAACTTCAATGATTTCTTGTATCTTTTTTAAATTATTATTTTATTTAACTTGTATTTAATCATGGGAGCCTATTGAGACCAGTGTCTCATTTTCAATGGTGCCCTGAGGACAACAAATTCAACATGAACATTTCACTAAAAAATAAATAAAAACTACCAGTTACAACTACAAAACTACAATTTCAACACCACAATATTGTGTATACTGCCATATGAAAGATGTGGCATGTCAGCTTGATTCCCACCTTATGGCAAAACAGTTACAGTACATCATAAAAAACAAATAGCAGCAAATGTGGTCACGTTCAGAGATGAAATATAAAAATGTGATTTTATAAAACAAATATTAAATGCATTGCAAATGACTACAACATATAGTGAGGGAATAAAGTATTTGATCCCCTGCTGATTTTATACGTTTGCCCACTGACAAAGAAATGATAAGTCTACGATTTTAATGGTAGGTTTATTTAAATAGTGAGAGACAGAATAACAACAACAAAATCCAGAAAAATGCATGTCAAAAATGTTATGAATTGATTTGCATTTTAATGAGGGAAATAAGTATTTGACCCCTCTGCAAAACATGACTTAGTACTTGGGGGCAAAACCATTGTTGGCAATCACAGAGGTCAGACGTTTTTTGTAGTTGGCCACAAGGTTTGCACACATCTCAGGAGGGATTTTGCCCCACTCCTCTTTGCAGATCTTCTCCAAGTCATTAAGGTTTCAAGGCTGACGTTTGGCAACTCAAACCTTCAACTCCCTCCACAGATTTTCTATGGGATTAAGGTCTGGAGACTGGCTAGGCCACTCCAGGACCTTAATGTGCTTCTTCTTGAGCCACTCCTTTGTTGCCTTGGCTGTGTGTTTTGGGTCATTGTCATGCTGGAATACCCATCCACAACCCATTTTCAATGCCCTGTCTGAGGGAAGGAGGTTCTCACTCAAGATTTGATGGTACATGGCCCCGTCCATTGTCCCTTTGATGCGGTGAAGTTGTCCTGTCCCCTTAGCAGAAAAACACCCCCAAATCATAATGTTTCCACCTCCATGTTTGACGGTGGGGATGGTGTTCTTGGGGTCATAGGCAGCATTCCTCCTCCTCCAAACACGGCGAGTTGAGTTGATGCCAAAAAGCTCCATTTTGGTCTCATCTGACCATAACACTTTCACCCAGTTCTCCTCTGAATCATTTAGATGTTCATTGGCAAACTTCAGACGGGCATGTATATGTGCTTTCTTGAGCAGGGGGACCTTGCGGGCGCTGCAGGATTTCAGTCCTTCACGGCGTAGTGTGTTACCAATTGTTTTCTTGGTGACTATGGTCCCAGCTGCCTTGAGATCATTGACAAGATCCTCCCGTGTAGTTCTGGGCTGATTCCTCACCGTTCTCATGATCATTGCAACTCCACGAGGTGAGATCTTGCATGGAGCCCCATGCCGAGGGAGATTGACAGTTATTTTGAGTTTCTTCCATTTGCGAATAATCGCACCAACTGTTGTCACCTTCTCACCAAGCTGCTTGGCGATGGTCTTGTAGCCCATTCCAGCCTTGTGTAGGTCTACAATCTTGTCCCTGACATCCTTGGAGAGCTCTTTGGTCTTGGCCATGGTGGAGTGGAGAGTTTGGAATCTGATTGTTTGATTGCTTCTGTGGACAGGTGTCTTTTATACAGGTAACAAACTGAGATTAGGAGCACTCCCTTTAAGAGTGTGCTCCTAATCTCAGCTTGTTGCCTGTATAAAAGACACCTGGGAGCCAGAAATCTTTCTGATTGAGAGGGGGTCAAATACTTATTTCCCTCAATAAAATGCAAATCAATTTATAACATTTTTGACATGCGTTTTTCTGGATTTTGTTGTTGTTATTCTGTCTCTCACTGTTCAAATAAACATACCATTAAAATTATAGACTGATCATTTCATTGTCAGTGGGCAAACGTACAAAATCAGCAGGGGATCAAATACTTTTTTCCTCACTGTAAATACAAATACATGATTGAATGAAAATGCAATAGGCAAAGTAAGGCTGAGCAAATCTGGCTGGTAACAAAATAAAAAAAGGGAATGGCTAATTTGGGCCCTTGTAACCACTGAGAAAAACATGTTGAAGCATTGTCCATGACAGAAAATATTTTTCAAGCAATGCCTCCAACAGCAAAACAACAATTTCATGGGCCTTCAAGGCATTCCACCCCAATACCATTTATCGAGGTTATTGAATGCCTTGTACTCCTTGTGCCTTCTGAGATAATCACAAGCGAGGCATGTGTGTTCAGCCCAGAAGTATGCCTTTTTCACCTTAAAGTGCCGTCGCCAATCAAAGTACCTGAGGTACATTTCCTCATTTTTGTCCAAGAGCAGGAGATAGTCAGCCAGCTCTTTGGGAGAGGTGAAGTCATCCACATGGATAAAAGCATCCCCCTGGACAAAGTTCTCATAGTTCTGTCTTGGCGGGCCTAAAACCACAGGCACCGTCCCGACAGAGAGTGGGTTATACAGTTTCTCTGTGATGTAGTCTTTGTGAATTGAGTTCTCAAAAGCCAAGTAGAATTTACAACTGGCGATGGTAGGAAAGTAGTCTTGATCCGCAATGTACTCCCCAAAGGCTTGTCCGTAAGCGCGAACCTCAATGTGTTTGTAGAGCTCGTTGTAGTACTTCACTCGCACATGATCCGGGTTCCAGTTGCTGACAATCCAGCAGATCAACTTGCTTTTGCTCGGTGGCACGAAATCCTCATCCCCTTTGGCCGTCACGATCGACCCGTAAGGCACTTCGATATCAGCATCCTGGCGATAGTTCAGAGTTAAATTGAACAGGTGTTCGATACCGGGCAGCTGAGAGGAGTGAGACGGTGACTCTAGATTCATCCATATCCACTTTTGGAAGGAGGGACGCTGAAGGGGGGGCAAGTTGGAGAGATCAGTACAGATATCCCTGTGATGTATGACGACCCCATCTGACTTATTATATAGGTTCCGATCTGCTGTGATGAAACAGCCTTCAATGTTGAACAGAGAGCTGCAGACACCCAGGTCATAGGTCTGTCCAAAGGGCCAGAGCCAGACGAGTACAGTGGTCAGGTTTTTGTCACTCTTGGTGGAGAAGAGGTTTTTAACTCGGAGAGTGGATGCTGTTGACTCTACAGGACCTGATAGCCAGCTAGTGGACGGTTTAAAGTACATCAAAAACAGAGTCACAAAACAGCCCAGTAGAAAGGTGCCAAGTAGAAGGGGTCGTAGAATTCTGTGGAAAGGTGCAGATGGCATACTCTGTCCTATAAAGATACATAAAAAAAAAAACACAAAAAAACATTAAACTCAATAAATCAGTGAATTCCTTATTTAATCAGAGTTACTCTTTCCAATGAATAAAAGAGGAAGACAGTGCGATATCGGCTCCAATTTTGCCAAGAGGCATAATTGTTTGTAAACGGGATGTCTGTCCTTGCCTCGAACAGTATGAGAGGGCCAACAACGTTAGATAATGGCTTTTACATTCTCTTGTCACGTCCAATGAATTGTTTGGCAAACATTTTTGACGTGGCTCGTGCAGTGTGAGAAGTGTGATGAGGCGATTTGTGAACGGGCACACTAGATTAGCTCGCATCAGTTTGCCGAGTAGGCAGAGTTTGCAACTAGGGACCGATAGAATGGCTCCAAACGTGAATCTTCGCTGGGCAAGGTAAATCAAGTGCGCCTTTCGACAACCTGCAATAACCAATGGACAAACTATGGTGCAAAAGGTACAGGGCACATGAAAGTCTACTTGCTGTGAACCAAGTATGGTGATGATTTATAATACCTTCTCAGATGATTGTGAGGAGCAGCTGTCTTGCATGTCTCAAGTCCAAACTTCTCTGTGGAGAGACCACGTCCACAAATACTACTAACTGTCCTCTTTCTTAACTTGCACTTTCTTAACTTGCACCATGCCGTGCAGTTTGGTTTGAATAAAGACAGCAAGACGTTTAAGCTTTTTAAAGTATAGTGCTTCCCACTGGGCAAAAATGGGTTGCATTAACGTTGTTTCCACGTCATTTCATCAAGAATATTTCAATCTGATGACGTTGAATCAACGTGGAAAACTGATTGGATTTACAAAAAGTAATCAACGTAAGGGAATTTCGTCTTTTTTTTCACCTAACTTTTAACCTAAATCCAATGACATGGTGAAATGTTTGGTTGATTTCACATTGAATTCACATTAGTTGACATCTCAACCAAATGTAAATCAAAACTAGACATTGAACTGACGTCTGTACCCAGTGGGTTGGGCTAGTTTGCGATTGGTAAAAAGACATCTCTCCCTGGCATAAATTGCAGTCTTATCATTCTAATTTGTACTGAGAAGTACATATAATTATTCAGTCTAAAAGCTAATGTAACATTGAATCTGCATTATATCATTTTACTATGAGTTCAAAAGTATCAAATAAAAAAAGAACTATTCCACACCTGGTAGATTTGACTTTGTGCTGAAATCCAGGCAAGGAAAAAAGTCATGGAATTCTGAAGTGGCAGGTTCTACATTGGCTCAGCAATGAGATTGCTCTTCTCTGTGAAGTAGTGTTTGAATGAGGTGTCACTGCACACAGTTGGAATAAGGTCCTTAGTCATCTAGTGAATTTGGTCTGATGTTGAGTTCCCAGGTCATCTCATTGATGTCTCCTTAAGAAAAAGAGAACAAGTGAGGTTACAATAGTTTGTTAAAAGGGGGAATCTGCAGTTTTGGGGATGGAGCTGGAGAAATGTAACCACTGTCAAATTCATAGACAGAGCTATGGATGCGAGGACTGACCATGAGATCATAATTATAGTTTTAATCATGTTGAGGCTATACAGTGTTTGTTTACAATTACATTGTTTACAAACATTGGGGTAAAACAAGCTGATATTTTGGGTTCTGATGAGGTATGACAGTTGAACTAAGCTCACTAGGCATGTATAAGTTATATATTCTTCAAGAATCAATGGGTATATATCATTAATTTATAAGTACAGCAATGGATTTGGCAACTAGGTATCCTAGCTTTAAAGGGACAATCTGTGACTGCTACAAATACAAGCTTGTTTTTGTAGCAATAGCAGATTGCCCCTTTAAAGCTAGAATATTTAGTTGCTACATCCATTTTTGGACATATAAATTAATTATATATACTCATTGATTCTTGAAGAATATATAACTTATACACGCCTCATGAGAATAGTTAAACTGTCATACCCCATCAGAACCTAAAATATAAGCTTGTTTACACCAATGTTTGTAAACAATGTAACTGTAAAAAAAAACACTGTATCGCCTCAAAACATGGTTAAAACTAAAACAATTATATCATGGATGGTCACGAATTTGAGAGTGGTTACATTTCTCCAGGCCCAGCCCTCAGCTTTTTATCAAAACAGAGGCGGGGTATCTGCTTTGTTGTTGTTTCAATTAAGGATTCTAGCTTTAAAAGACAATATCAACAAATCAGGGTAGACTTGCACCACTGGAATAACTTGGTGATATTACTTTACATGTTTGACTGGCCTGATACTGAACTTGATTAATCTCAGTGTTAACCCATTGAGTTAAAGCCTAGGCCCAAGGTATAAGTTCTGGGAGCTAACACAATTCTTCAGGTCTTAGGCAAGAATACTCATCACACATGCATACTGATAGTTCAATTAAGCACCTACTCCTCCACTACACATTAATCAAATCACTGTCAGAAAAATACAGTATTCATATATCCATGTGACATGTCAAACACATCAATAACATGCATATGAGAATGCTGCCATCTTAAGGCTGAGCGTGAACACATAATGCTCCAAGCTCTTGTAAGCTGAACACACACCTGTGACCTGCATGTTGCATAAGCAAAGCAATAAGCAAATCAAATAATGCCTGTGTAGAATTAGACTACTCTTTTCATGTATTCCATATTTTCTTGAAACAGTTATAAATAAATTATTCTGGTTAAACCAGTAATTTTCAAATTTCCAGAGTCTTTAACAATTTTCTACCGAATTGCCTTATGGCAGCACTTTATTTTTCTATACAGACAGGCATTTGTGACTGAGCAGTGGTTAAGAGAGCTATGTTCATCAGCCATTAATGGACTAGGGCAGACAAATGCACCTCCTTTTAAAAGCTTACAGTATCAATGCATTTCCATGTACACCAAATCCTCTTACATGTCAGGAATACACTTTCTGTAAGTATTAGAGTGATAAGCTATGTGCTTAAAGGCTGCAAATGTATTAAATTGTTTTTAAGGGGAAGCTATAGTATGCAAAATAGGACTGAATATCAATGATAATGATAAAGATTGAATGGAAGTGGACAAATAGACTGTGAGGGTGAGACATTTAGAATAATAGTTATTCATTCACAGGTGGCAAAGTTAGGTCTCCATGGTGATCAAAACTAAAGTCAAATAAATAAATGATATAGAGAAATGGATAAGGCTCATTGCGCTTATTTTCATTTGGTAAATGTATAAGTTTATGCAGAAATACAATATTTTTTTCAAAATAGTATGACAACAGTGAAATATTTTTTACAATTAAAAAGATGTCTAACCTTACACTGTGCTCATTTAGATTAAAAAATAAATTGTAGCGTGACCAGGATTGTCAAATGCATTGTGATGTATTTGGGACACTGATAGAGCACTGCATGTGTAGTAATCGAACTATGCTACGGGGGGATGCAATGGTCTTGTGTAGGCTATTGGCTTTATCCGAGGGCGGAATAAAACAGGTCCATTTGCAGGCTGGCTATTAGAATAATTTTCCTAACCATTTCTCGTTTGGTTTGGCTACACTGGCGAAAGGTTGATACCAGCAGTATCCAAAGTGAGAATGAATTTTCAGCAGGTGCAACTGAAGGTCATTTAAAAACCTGATGTAGCCTAAACACACTTACAATGAGTGTCATTCCTCATTATGCAGCATTGTAGTTGGTGTGTTTAAAAGAAAACCTATTGGTAAAATGTAGCCTTATATTATTGTAGCCCTATTCTCTCTGGTTAACAAACGCCCTTTTACGCACCAACACAGCTTCATATCATGTTGGCCATATATAAGCATCTGAGAACACTGACAGGCGTGTAAACATAGGCTACTCATTATCGTCATTCATAAGGGGCAAATCATCAAGAAAAATGCCTATAACGTCAATGACCTTAATACAAATGTGTAATTTTCTTAATGCATCCTTTTAAGCAAAAATGTTGACTTGAATGATGAGATATACGCATTTCGTTTAGAATCTTTTTGATGTTTTATTTATAATTAGCTAGCACAGCTTGGCTTGCGAAACCAGGTACCACTGCTTTGACATGGTGCAGAGAAAAATCAATTGTACTCACCATCTCGACAAGCATGTATTAAAATATGCATATCTTCCCATTGCTTTGCCGGGTCGTTCCTTCATACATACCGTCCTACATGCCGAAAACGTTAAGGATGCAAATAAATATTAGCGCTGATGGCAATATTTGCAGGAATTGGCCAGGATTCATAGGAGCCGAAACCCATATCGTTTCTGCGATCTTGCAATGGAGGGAGGCTATATACAATTCCACTCCAATGCGACCTAAATGCCAAGGTTACCAGAATTCGAAAATGACTGTTATTCTAAATTCACTAAATTTGAACAAATGCATCGTTTCGTTAAATATAAGGACGCCATGTAAGGCATGTGATACGATGTGGAATAATTCCTCACTGGCTGCCCATGCGCTACCTTCCTTGCCCCTATTTACCGACAATGCAGATATAGGCTGAAAGTGTATTCGTGAAACCGAATGTAGGTAGCCTAGCAGAGATTCTATCAGTTGGGCATGCGTTCCAAAAATTATTGATTAAATGTAATGTGATTCATACGTTCCCAATCTTTGCATTAGGAATGCATGTGCAATATTGACCCTGCTCATACACAATTATTTGTTCGCAGGTACGTGGTTTTCCAAGTAAATCTTCAAAATTACAATTAGCCTACAACATAGGCATAGCCTATTTATAAACCCATATTCATAAAATTGACAAGATTCATGCTTTATTAAAGTTTATTTGGTAGCCTATTTGAATAATCCCCAATCTAAATTGTTTTGGCGATACAGTAGCCTACAGTGCGAATCACCAGAGATGATGTTGAGGCACCAGAGATGATGTTGAAACGTATCCCAGGTTGATCATTTTAATATGACAATGTTTTCCCCTTTTGTTAAATGTCCTATATTTAAAGAAAGAAGGAAGGAGAACCCAGAAATAACACATCACATAAGAGTAGCATAGATGTTCTCAATGTTTATTTTAATTAAGGATGTATATATTCATAGATATACATAGACTCGTGCATTATGGTTTACAATTAACATAAACTTAAGCTGCTTAGTCATTGGTATGTACAGTGCCTTCATAAAGTATTCACACCCCTTGATTTTTTCCACATTTTGTTGTGTTACAGCCTGAATTTAAAATGGATTATATAGATATGTTGTCACTGGCCTACACAATACCCATAGTGTAATTATGTTTTTTGAATTTGAATTTTAAATTTATTTAAAAAGAAAAGCTGAAATGTCAAGTGAATAAGTATTCAACCCCTTTGTTATGGCAAGCCTAAATAAGTTCAGGAGTAAAAATGTGATTAACAAGTCACATAATAAGTTGCATGGACTCACTCTGTGTGCAATAATAGTGTTTAACATACTTGTACCCCACACATATCATTATCTTAAGGTCCCTCAGTCGAGCAGTGAATTTCAAACACAGATTCAACCACAAACACCAGTGAGGTTTTCCAATGCCTCACAAAGAAGGACGCCTATTGGTAGATGGGTACGAATAAAAAAGCAGACAGTATATACAGTAGTGCAATGAAGTAGGAACTGTCACATTGTGGTGGGTCGCACAGAATTCAGACCCTCCATTGAAAGTGCTTTTTAGTCCAGGAAGGGGTTTAATCTGGGTAGCCCCTACCTGTAACTGCCCAAATATCATTTAAGTAAACAGTTACCACACAATTCTATACACAATACAAGGCTTCCCTTTCATATTGTTACCACACAGGATCAAAAGTGAATATAGGTTTCTGTCACATGCACTATTGTTGTCAAATTCTATAATCTATATTGTGTATGTCAATTTCTGATCAGATTTAATGTTAGGCACTTTTTTGGATCATTCTGGCCATCTCTTCCTTTCATTGCTAAATATTGCTGCCCATTTGCGAGTTATCTCTAAATAGACAACAGGCTTGTGTGGTAAGTAGTCTAGGTACATAGTCTGGCTTGTTTTTGGAATTGCCATCTCAATCTGGGTTCCCTCATGCCATTCATTAAATGACGTTATAGATATAATATCAGCACTTGCTTCTAGGGCTGCACTCAGGGCCATTTCATAGTACTTCCCGTTAATGCGGTTGCGTGTATTCTGGAAATTCCAAGGCCTAATACTGGTGTCAATATAACCTGGCCCCACACTCGGAATGAACAACAGGTTGTTGTCGTCACAGAATGTTTTAATGGACTCCCAATTGCGGTGAGTGGAGCCATAGGAAAACCCATTAGTGGCAAAGTAAGTGTAGACTCCGTCGAAACCTGCCGTGACGATATCCCTCTTGTGTTTATCTTCAACAAGGAGGGCTATGAAGATGCCATCATAGGGAGTATCTCTAATGCTACTGCTTTCGGTGTGTTTCAGGAGTTTTGCCCACTGTTCTGAGTTGAGTAGATAGGAATCGTAGACGTAGAATAGAGGAAGAAATTTGCCAGTGTTTGTTCTATGCCTGTAGAATGCAGGGTGCTCACCATATCTTTAGATAGAATGACAAGATTACAAATTAAGTACCATTTTACAAATAGAGTCTACTTACAAAGATGGGCTGTTCAATCACATACAAATCCATAAAGCTGAGGTAGTATTTTAAACATTGCCAATATAAGGTATTACTGAACAAATGAATGAGTTAAGCTGGGGTAAAACCTATGTTGAATAGTAATAGAAGTGGAACTCCATTGATACTGACAAGGCTAAAAGCCAATCAGAAATATAAAATAAGGAATGGTGTAATACTTACTTCTCTATGATGTACTTGACATTGTTAAACATACTTGTTTCATCTCTTCCTTTGTATGGTTCAATGTGAAAAGCAACCTGTGTAGTAAACAAAAATCAACAGTAATATGGAAAAAATAAGCATTGGATTTGAGAACTGAAAATTGTTGGTCAAAGAATAAAAGTATTCACACCCTTGATAAAGATAAGCAAAAATGACTGTATAAAATAAATAATTCAAATACTGAGCTATATTGTATGCTAAATTTTTTTTTGAAATTATTTTGAATTCATACTAAAACAATTGCTCAGAGAAAATAGATTTAGTTTAACAAGTAATCATTTATTTTCTCAAAAATGTAGGTCTAAATGATTGACACCCCTGTTTTCAATACCTCACCTAGCAAGGATAACGGCACTGAGCCTTTTTCTAAAATGTTTTAGGAGTTAAAAAACACATGGGGGGGGGATCTTAGACAATTCCTCCCCACAGAATCCTTCCAGATCCATGATATCATTTGTCTGTGCTTATGGAGTGCCCTCTTCAATTCAAACCATAGGTTTTCAAAGGGGTTCATGTCCGGAGACTGAGATGGCCATTGCAAAATGTTGATTTTGTGGCCAATTAACAATTTCTTTGTGGATTTTGATGTGTGCGTGGGATATTGTCTTGCTGGAAGATCCACTTGTGGCCAAGTATCAGCCCCCTGGCAGAGGCAACCAGGTTTTTGGCTAAAATATCCTGGTACTGGGTAAAGTTCATGATTCCTCTAACAAGGGCCCCAGGACCAGTGGAAGCAAAATAACCCCATTTATATGTATTTTTTATTTTGACAGGGAAGACATATTGAGACCTAGGTCTCTTTTCCAGATGCGCCCTGTATAATACAATATTAAATACACATGAAAACACAAAATATATATATTAAAATAAAAAAACACAGTCATCCTAAGCACAAATAAAACATCACAAATCACTCAGAAAAACAGTTACATTCCTCCACAGATAAATCCCCAATCAATACTTTAAATTGCCCGAACAGCACCAGAACATCAAATGTATTTAGAATTTTGTTCCAGCAATACGGTGCATTAAAACTAAAAGTACATTTAACTAGCTCTGTGGAGACACTAGGAACCTCAAGAGTTAACCAATCCTGTGAACAGGTTAGTCAACTCAGGTGATCCAACACCAAGCAAAATAGCCCCATAACGTCAAAGATCCACCACCATATTTTAAAGTAGGTATGGGGGTTATTTTCTGCTCATGCATTCTCATTGACACCAAAGAGCTGTATTTTCATGTCATCCAACAAATTTAAATACCTGGAGTTTGCTAAACTGCATTGGTATTTGCCACTTGGATTGGAACCGGTGCTTTGGTCAGATGACATGAAAATAGAGCTCTTCGGGCACGCACACCAGTGGTGGGTTTGGCATCGAAATGAGAATGCATGAGCAGAAAATAAGCCCATAGCTACTGTAAAATATGGTGGTGGATCTTTGATGTTATGGGGCTATTTTGCTTCCACTGGTCCGGTGGCACTTGTTAAGGTCAACGGCATCATGATCTTCAACCAGTACCAGGATATTTTAGCCCAAAACCTGATTGCCTCTGCCATGTGGCTGAAACTGTCCACAGGTGGATCCTCCAGCATGACAATAACCCCAAGCACACATAAAACAATTCACAAAGAAATTGTTAATTGGCCACAAAATCAGAATTTTGCAATAGCCATCACAGTCTCTGAACTTGAACCCCTGTGGTTTGAATTGAAGAGGACAGGATCTGGAAGGATTCTGTATGGAGGAATGGTCTAAGAGCCCTCTCAATGTGTTCTCCAACTCATAAAACATTTTCTAAATAGGCTCAGTGCCATTATCCTCGCAAGGTGAGGTATTGAAAACAGGGGTGTCAATAATTTTTACCCCTATCTTGTTGAGATTTTTTTATTTTATTTCCTCTAATCTCTTTCTCTAAGCAATTGTATTAGTACAAAATAGAATATCCCCATTTCTTTCAGCATACAATATACAGTCGGGAGAACAAGTATTTGATACACTGCAGATTTTGCAGGTTTTCCTACTTACAAAGCATGTAGAGGTCTGTAATTTTTATCATAGGTACACTTCAACTGTGAGAGACGGAATCTAAAACAAAAATCCAGAAAATCACATTGTATGATTTGTAAGTAATTAATTTGCATTTTATTGCATGACATAAGTATTTGATACATCAGAAAAGCAGAACTTAATATTTGGTACAGAAACCTTTGTTTGCAATTACAGAGATCATACGTTTCCTGTAGGTCTTGACCAGGTTTGCACACACTGCAGCAGGGATTTTGGCCCACTCCACCATACAGACCTTCTCCAGATCCTTCAGGTTTCGGGGCAGTCGCTGGGCAATACGGACTTTCAGCTCCCTCCAAAGATTTTCTATTGGGTTCAGGTCTGGAGACTGGCTAGGCCCCTCCAGGACCTTGAAATGCTTCTTAAGGAGCCACTCCTTAGTTGCCCTGGCTGTGTGTTTCGGGTCGTTGTCATGCTGGAAGACCCAGCCACGACCCATCTTCAATGCTCTTACTGAGGGAAGGAGGTTGTTGGCCAAGATCTCGCGATACATGGCCCCATCCATCCTCCCCTCAATACGGTGCAGTCGTCCTGTCCCCTTTGCAGAAAAGCATCCCCAAAGAATGATGTTTCCACCTCCATGCTTCACAGTTGGGATGGTGTTCTTGGGGTTGTACTCATCCTTCTTCTTCCTCCAAACACGGCGAGTGGAGTTTAGACCAAAAAGCTCTATTTTTGTCTCATCAGACCACATGACCTTCTCCCATTCCTCCTCTGGATCATCCAGATGGTCATTGGCAAACTTCAGACGGGCCTGGACATGCTCTGGCTTGAGCAGGGGGACCTTGCGTGCGCTGCAGGATTTTAATCCATGATGGCGTAGTGTGTTACTAATGGTTTTCTTTGAGACTGTGGTCCCAGCTCTCTTCAGGTCATTGACCAGGTCCTGCCGTGTAGTTCTGGGCTGATCCTTCACCTTCCTCATGATCATTGATGCCCCACAAGGTGAGATCTTGCATGGAGCCCCAGACCGAGGGTGATTGACCGTCATCTTGAACTTCTTCCATTTTCTAATAATTGCGCCAACAGTTGTTGCCTTCTCACCAAGCTGCTTGCCTATTGTCCTGTAGCCCATCCCTGCCTTGTGCAGGTCTACAATTTTATCCCTGATGTCCTTACACAGCTCTCTGGTCTTGGCCATTGTGGAGAGGTTGGAGTCTGTTTGATTGAGTGTGTGGACAGGTGTCTTTTATACAGGTAACGAGTTCAAACAGGTGCAGTTAATACAGGTAATGAGTGGAGAACAGGAGGGCTTCTTAAAGAAAAACTAACAGGTCTGTGAGAGCCGGAATTCTTACTGGTTGGTAGGTGATCAAATACTTATGTCATGCAATAAAATGCAAATTAATTACTTAAACATCATACAATGTGATTTTCTGGATTTTTGTTTTAGATTCTGTCTCTCACAGTTGAAGTGTACCTATGATAAAAAATTACAGACCTCTACATGCTTTGTAAGTAGGAAAACCTGCAAAATCGGCAGTGTATCAAATACTTGTTGTCCCCACTGTAGCTCAGTATTTGAAGTATTTATTTTGTACAGTCATTTCTGCGCATCTTTTAAAGGGTGCCAAGAATTTCGAACCCCACTGTATATGAGCCATGCTTGCTCTTTTGCATGATCATCATACACACCTTTACATGATATGTATGCGCCAACTCCAGTATCAAAGGCACAATGTCATCTGTTGGCTCACCGTTTTCATCCTTCATGCCAGGTGGATACCAGGAAACAGCAAGAACACCTAGAAATGCAGACTGAGTTATTCAACTGATGATGAATGACATGGCAAACATGGGTCTTACCTTAGCAGAAAAATACAAAATTAATTGTATTACCAACATCAGAGCCGTACCAATAGCTGCTGCTCGCAGTTGCTTCATGTGAGCTTCAATAACAGAGGGGTCCCTGGAACTATAAGCTCCCAAAGCAGGATAGAAGTTGGCCCCAATGTCATCTGGTGGGCTGTGTCTCCCTCTTGGGTATCCTGCTGCCACCTTTGAATCCCAGTGTGGCAGAAGAGGGTGGTCCCAGTGAATGTACTTTCCATCAAACTGTGTGTTGCCATACCACGTGTAGTAAAAGGCATGAATGTTGTAGTTTGGAGCAGGGAATTGCCTGAGGGCAGCCTCTATGTTCTTGACCCTCTCGGAGTGTGTGTCATTCGTTTTGGTCAGTGCTGCTTCAGTGACGACACTGTCAATGTTACTAAGCATTTGAATGTCATTTTTTCCAGGTCCCTTGAAATTAGGCAACAATTCAAGATCAAAGCGTCTTCCAAATGGAGAATATTCTGGTGTAAAGGACTTTAAAACAACTGTTACTATGAATACGAGCAACACCAAACCAATAAATGTGGAGCAAGATTTTCGTCTAAACCTTGCCATTCTTCAGTTAATGCTTGTTGTGATCCACTGTCCATTCTTGTGAGAACTGTTAACGTTAGAGGTTTTTGGGCTTATTGTTGTCAATGAAAATTGGCTGCTGGATGTTGGTTCATTCTACGAATTGAAATACAGAAGAAAAAAAACAGGTTGACTACTTATCCATTCATGATAGGGCAGGAATAGCCTACCGATAACTGAAATGCAAGTGACAGAATAGGGACAGTGCTCCCCCAAAAAGAGTGAGGATCATTTCTAAAATTAAGAAGTTTATATTCGACCAGCAGAAAATGAATGGCGACGGACAGCGGTACACTAACCCAATGTTAACTTTTATGCCTTTCCCTAACTCTCACTGAAACTATACCTAACTATAACTTTCATTAATTTAGACCCCTATGCCTACACTTAAACAATTTTTCTGCCGGTTAAATATCCACTTCCTAGTGTCAAAATTAGTAGGCCTATCATGCATTAATGCTACAATCTGCGATTAAATAAAAACAACAAAACAGGTCCCCGCCACTTGTTTTGGTATACAGCTGAGGAATATTGCTAGGGAAATTCAACCCCACCAAAATGCACCGACAGTGCTCTAGATTCAAGGACTGACTGTCCATGAGATCCAAAAGTTAACTACATTTTGACGATATTTACATTTGAGGCATTTAGCAGTCACTCTTATCCAGAGCGATTTACAGGAGCAATTAGGTTTAAGTGCCTTGCTCAAGGGCACATTGACATATTTTTCAGACTTTCTTATCCAGAGCGATTTACAGGAGAAAATTGGATTAAGTGCCTTGCTCAAGGGCCATTCTTGCTCATCGACAGATTTTTCAGACACTAGCAGATGCTCTTATCCAGAGCGATTTACAGGAGCAATTAGGATTAAGTACCTTGCTCAAGGGCACATCGAGATATTTTTCATCTAGTCGGTTTGGGGAATCGAACCAGCGACCTTTCAGTTACTGGCCAAACGCTCTTAACCGCTAGGCTACCTGCCGCCCCGTTTGTTTACATTCTTGTTGCTTGTAAACAAGCAAGAAATAAAATCGTATATTTTGGGTTATGTAGAAGACAGAAAGTTGTACTAAGATCGTGAGACATACTTATATCCTTCAAGAAGCAATGGGTAGCCTAAATATCAAGAACTAAATAAACATTGCAGCTTCCCAATTCCAGACACTATACGTGCAATATATTCTTACAGTTTGATAGTTTCTTATTGTTTTCAATTGTATGTCTAGTGATATGCCGGGAAAACAATATTGCAATGTGAAAGTATTTTGTTATGATTATCGCCTAATAGTTACATTGTTACAACAACCAACATTTCAGTGCGCTATGCGGAAGTCCTATTTTGAAATGAGACTACGGAATGTTATTACAAGAGGCAGATTACTCAGTATAAACACATTTGCCATAAAGTCGAAATTAATCTATATTCTTGCAAAATACGACAATTCAACAATCAAGGTTAACATTACCTTGCTGCATTTGCTTGCTGTTGTCCTCTCCGGACATTGCTGCTGTGAACTTTAGACTGGACAGGACAGCAGAAATCCGAATTAGCTACATAGCCTATTATCTATTTTGTCCGAAGCATACTGAAATGTTGGTTTCACTGAATTAGACAGTAGGTCACAGGCTACATACCTACCTACCTACCATATGCCGATACGCAGGACAATCTACTTGTGAAAGATTGTTTTCAAATTGACGCTATTCATTGCTCCTGTTCAAGATCGTTCATAGCATACCTTTAACATTGTGTGTGTTTGTGACATGTAATGAACGGGTTTAACTCACGTGCTGCGTAGGTAGGCAGCGTATAGATCTACAAGTAATCTTACTTAATGCCAAAGCACTCTATGATCCATCTATGTTATTGAAGATTTGTGAATCTGCGCTGCGCCCAAGCTAAGAAAAAGTGAACAAGAAGATGAAAAACAGCAGTCAGGGGTGCAGTCCCAAAGCATGTCGCCCTCAGTCTTTCAGGAAGACGTATTACATTAAACCAGCCAGCAAAATATTGGTTATAAATAATGATTTTCTTGTGCATAGTTTATTTATGTAAATTGTTTGTTTGCGTCCACGAGCAAACGTTGTTCTCTGTGATGCCACTGATCAACCCTCTACATTACTCAAAAAGGAACTGATCAACCCTCTACATTACGCAAAAAGGACACCATCTTTGTTGCGTCATAAAGGAAAGACAACATTTTCAAACCTCTCATATGTAGACTACCCACCTTTGCCAGCTAAAGCCAGTGGTGAGTAAAATCATTGATACATTCTAATGTATTTCACCCATTTATTTGGACTAGGGACAGATGCAATTAATTATTGAAATACTGAATTATCAAGAGTCAGATGCATTACTCCACCTAGCCCCAACTGTGAATCCGATTCCATGCTGAATACAGTTTTCAATGTGGTGCAATTATCACAAGTAGCCTACATTGTCAATTTTCATAACTCAGCATCCAAGTCTAAACAGATCATAGAAAATGGCTTTTTTTTCAGAACTCTTAATATATGTTAAATTGACCTAGTAGGCCTACAACAAACAAATTCACCAACTCGTTCACTGAACCAAGAACCAAATCACTCTTTAAATTAGAACACATTTTCATTCTATAAATCTGCTTTTAATAATGCAATACTCACATAATTTTTTATGATTTTCTTGCCTTTTGCTAATATACATTTATGACTGAATCCAACTGCTCAAAACGGATAACTTCTTAACCAAAATAGTGCCTCCCAGTGAGTAAAATGATGTTGAAAATACTTATTTTCGGTTCTGAATGAAAGTTGGACAGATGTATTTTCCAGACTTTGAAAATATGTATTTTGCTGACATTGAAGTCACGCTTTCAGTTCTATTCGCCTTATTCAGGAACGTCACAGTGATTTAGTTGCAATTGTGTTTCTATTTCCTGCAACATTCGCGCGACGCTAGCGCATGCAAAAGTGGTACTTTTAGTTGAGCGCTTGATAGTTTCACACTGACAGAACCGCACAAAATCCTAAAATCGATCAACATGACAAGCATGATATGTTCTGTACGAGGCTGTCACAATAATTGGATGAAGAGGAGGAAGATGTTACAACAGCAGTGTTTTGAACACCAACCTCTACGTCGATCTGAATGTACCTGTGGAGCCCCATACGACCTGCATCCACCTCCTAAAGACGCAGAGTCTTTGCGGCTCTGGCTCAAAGCGTTGAACCTAAAGAAACCACCAAAACGTCCCTTTGTGTGCTCATACCACTTCTTTGACAAGAAGCCTACAGTGGAGCATCATTAACCAGAAAAATGGTTTGGCTACGATGCTCCACTCCTGAAGAAGCGTTGGGTGTTGGTCAGGCAGTCATCAGTGACAGGTAAGCCAAACGCTTGAGCAGTTTGCCTGCTCTCATTTTGTGTCTCCCTCTTGCTCTTGTATCTAAGCACAGTCTCATAATAGCACAATTTATTTCCTCTACAACTCAATAAAAAATTCCCATTTTATATATACTTAATTATTATGATTATTAAATATTATTAGTATGGTGTTTAATTGTACGGTTTTGTTAGTAATTGTCCATTGACTTGTTTAACAAGCCATACTGATTTCTTAACAGATGACACAACAGGCTCAAGTGTTCACCAATTTGAAAATGGGGATTGGCCAACACAGATAGAAGGAATGGATATGCCTTCAGAGAAGGATGTCCAAACCCAATGGGAAGACCCATCTCTAAGTGATCACAACTACAGCTCAGGTGATCATGTAAAGCCCACTACCTGTGAGGCAGGGACACAGTGCCCAGCAGCACCTCTCTACAAAACCCTGCTGATGAACGACGTACTCTGTCGACTGCATACAGGCTTGTCTCTTGCTGCCTTTTCTACCCTGGCGGAACATCTTCTACCCCTCTACAAAGACAGCTTTCAGTTAGACCTGACAGACCATCTCCTGATGACACTGATGAAGCTCAACTTGCTGCAGCAATACCTAGCAGAAAGGTTTAATGTTTCCCAGAGTATTGTCAGTCGAGTGATTAGTTATTGGATTGACATGATGGAAGAGAATCTGAGGGAGTACATTCCATGGCTGCCAAGGGAGACCATCTGTGCTTCAATGCCACAATGTTTTAAGGACCACTACCCAGGAACAACCTGAATTATTGACTGCTCAGAAACTGCTTTACAGAAGTGCAATAATCTGGATTCAAGGGGGGAGTCATTCAGCCATTACTACGCACAGAACACTATCAAGTACCTGGTGGACATTGCACCTTGTGGTCTAGTGATGTTCATCTCCTCAGCATATGGAGGTAGATGTAGCAACAAATATATAACATCGGATTCTGGGTTCCTGAAGTACCTCTGTCCAGGTGATGAGGTCATGGCTGATCGGGGCTTCACAATTCGTGATCTGCTACACGAGAGGAATTCCTGGGATACAGATGCTCCTGGAGAAACTTAACAGGGTTGGTGGATTCCCTGACAGGGACCTTCTTGGCTGAGCTTGCAGTAACTCAAAGCTTCCTTGAGTCACGCCACAAGTGTGAGGCACTCTGCTCCTTTGTGATCTGTTCCAAAGCAGTCGACTTGGTTGGGTCAAGTTTCATAAATTAATTGTAGAAGGACAGGCACTTCTGGCAGTTGTAATTGACATGCGCTCCATGTGGGAAAGAGTAGATAATCTATATTAAGTTATTATATGGAGTTAGAAAACATTGAAGAGACACACATCAATTCAAATACATTAAAATGATACAGCCACAAATAAAATTCCTTTCAGTCCAATTTTACCTGGGATGCTACTGGCTGTGATATTATTGTCGAGCATTAACACACTTATAGAGCAGACGTCCCACAGGCAGATTCAGGTGTCTCAGGCTCCTATTCAATTCCTCCTGTGAGTGGAATGCAGGACTTGGAGGCACTGGTGGACATTCTGGACGCTTTTCTGCATATTGGTCACCGTCCTTATGTTGTGTGAAGTCAATGCTGTTTAACCGCTTTGGCTCAAGGTTCCTCCGAGTCCCTGCATTCCATTGTCGCTGCTCATCTGTGCAGGCTATGCCAATTAGCCCACTGGATACTGCATTCTGCACCTGTGATAGAATGTTTGTTACAAAAAAAGACATTCAGAGAAAATCCCATTATTAACAATTGTGTGACTGAGGACTATGTGATCAACTTAATCAAAACACATGCAAGTTTCATCATAAACTTACCTTGCTATTGTTCCCAATGAGATGAGACCACTTATACATACCATACTTTAGGCATTACCCCCAACCACAAGGATATTTTATAAAACTTATTCACCCAGAAAAACAATAACACTAAAGAAATGCATGTGATGCTGACATGTTTAAATACATTTTATACCCTACTCACCTGGACTCCATAAACCTACCTTGCTTCACCAACATGAGATTTGACAGGATACTTACAGATACCCCACATTAATACAGCAGTTCTGTTGATTCACAAATACATGTTAACCAATAAATCATGACATTTTCAATTCGGCTTTCATCCAACAAAACGTTTGGTCTAACTGCTATGTTTAAGCCTGACTATTTTATCATTCTGTGTCTAGATAAGTCAGTATTGCGCACTTTCATCTATAAAAGGAATGAAGAAAATAGGCTATACACATCAATTACAAGACCAAGTAATGCAGAGATTGATCATAGATATCATCTGAGAACTCTATCATAATGTTAGCCTGTGGATTATAGTAACTGTCACCACAACACTTGTAGGTTGCTTGTATGATGTAATCGCTTATGTTAAGAAATGTTAAACATAGAAATGCAAGTGACTTTGCTTATTAGCCTACCTTTCACAAAATGGAGGCTGCATGGCTGCATGACTTTCCAAGGCCAGCGATGCAAGCGCATTCAGCCGTTTCTACTGATCCGTTGTTGGATACAAGTACCCAAGCAGAGTGGTAAGAGCTGCTTGATTGGCTGGGCTGAACATCGGCCTTCAAAAATACCAATCCTTTTCCCTCCTCCTGGTGAAGAATAACTCAGCCCACCTTACCACTGTGGAGGTACTGATAGGCCTCTGTACTCTTGTAATTTTTCATAGTGGAACCATCCCTTCCCAAGGAGAGCACAAAGTAATTATAAATGTCCCCATACGTAATTTCAGGCCATTTTATCATGTCATCCATCCAATTATTAATCATGGATGGATACCATCCGACCTCCGAAGAGCCATTTGTGTGTGTGTTCCCAAATGTGAGCCATGTTTTGTTTTTGTTTATTTGTTAATGATGTGCATTTTTGTATTATTAGCTAGCCACCACTGAGGTAATTCGCTAGCGTTGACGGAAGTTCTGAAACAGAAACACAAATGCGTTCGAATGGAACTGGGTCAAGTGTGCGGGGCTACATAAGGTTGAATACTGAACAAAAATATAAACGCAACAATTTCAATGATTTTAATGCGTTACAGTTCATATAAGGAGATCAGTCTAAATAAATAAATAAATCTATGGATTTCACATGACTGGGAATACATTATGCATCTGTTGGTCACAAATACCTTTAAAAAAAAAGTACGGGCATGGATCAGAAAACCAGTCATTATCTGGTGTGACCACCATTTGCCTCATGCAGCGCAACACATCTCCTTCGCATAGAGCTGATCAGGCTGTTGATTGTGGCCTGTGGAATGTTGTCCCACTCCTCTTCAATGGCTGGTTGAAGTTGCTGGATATTGGCGGGAACTGGAACACGCTACCGTACACGTCGGTCCAGAGCATCCCAAAAATGCTCATTGGGTGACATGTCTGGTGAGTATGCAGGCATGGAATAAAGTGCCTTCAGAAAGTATTCATGGAAGAACTGGAACATTTTCTGCTTCCAGGAATTATGTACAGGTCCTTGCGACATGGGGCTGTGCATTATCATGCTGAAACGTGATTGCGGTGGATGAATGGCACGACATTGGACCTCAGGATCTCGTCATGGTATCTCTGTGCATTCAAATTACCATTGATAAAATGCAATTGTGTTCATTGTCTGTAGCTTATGCCTGCCCATACCATAACCCCACCACCAGCATGGGCGCTGTGTTCACAACGTTGACATCAGCAAACAGCTCGCCATACATGTTGTCTCACTTGTGAGGCCGGTTGGACGTACTTCCGAATTCTCTAAAATGACGTTGGAGGCGGCTTATGGTAGAGAAATTAACATTCAATTCTCTGGCAACAGCTTTGGTGGACAGTCAGCATGCCAATTACACGCTCCCTCAAAACTTGAGACATCTGTGGCATTGTGTTGTGTGACAAAACTAAACGTTTTAGAGTGGCCTTTTATTGTCCACAGCACAAGGTGCACCTGTGTAATGATCATGCTGTTTAATCAACTTCTTGATATGCCACACCTGTCAGGTGGATAAATTATATTGGCAAAAGAGAAATGCTCACCAACAGGGATGAAAATAGATTTGTGCACAACATTTGAGAGAAATAAGCATTTTGTGCTTATGGAAAAATTCTGGGATCTTTTGTTTCAGCTCATATATATATATATACACACACTACCAGTCAAAAGTTTGGACACACCTACTCAGTTAAGGATTTTTCTTTATTTTTACTATTTTTTACATTGTACAATAATAGTGAAGACCTCACAACTTTGAAATAACACATGGAATCAGGTAGTAACCAAAAAAGTGTTGAACAAATGTAAATATATTTTATATTTGAGATTCTTCAAAGTAGCCACCCTTTGCCTTGATGACAGCTTTGCAAACTCTTGGCATTCTCTCAACCAGCTTCACCTGGAATGCTTTTCCAACAGTCTTGAAGGAGTTCCCACATATGCTGAGCACTCTGCCATCTGACTCAAACCATCTCAATTTGGTTGAGGTCGGGGGATTGTGGAGGCCAGGTCATCTGATGCCGCACTCCATCACTCTCCTTCTTGGTAAAATAGCCCTTACACAGCCTGGAGGTGTGTTGGGTCATTGTCCTGTTGAAAACCAAATGATAGTCCTACTAAACCAAAACCAGATGGGATAGCGTACATGTGGGAACTTCTTAAAGACTGTTGGAAAAGCAGTTGGGTGGGGGGGCAATGCAAATAGTCTGGGTAGCCATGATTAGCTGTTCAGGAGACTTATGGCTTGGGGGTAGAAGCTGTTAAGAAGCCTTTTCGACCTAGACTTGGCGCTCAGGTACTGTTTGCCGTGCGGTAGCAGAGAGAACAGTCTATGACTAGGGTGGCTGGAGTCTTTGACCATTTTTAGGGCCTTCCTCTGACACCGTCTGGTATAGAGGTCCTGGATAGCAGGAAGCTTGGCCCCAGTGATGTACTGGGCCGTACGCACTGCCCTCTGTAGTGCCTTGCGGTCGGAGGCCGAGCAGTTGCCATACCAGGCGGTGATGCAACCAGTCAGGATGCTCTCGATGGTGCAGCTGTAGAACTTTTTGAGGATCTGAGGACACTTTCAGTGAGGAAATCTTTTCAGTCTCCTGGGGGGCAATACGCTTTGTCGTGCCCTCTTCACGACTGTCTTGGTGTGTTTGGACCATGATAGTTTGTTGATGATGTGGACACCAAGGAACTTGAAGCTCTCAACTGGTTCCACTACAGCTCCGTCGATGAGAATGGGGGCGTGCTCAGTCCTCTTTATTTTCCTGTAGTCCACAATCATCTCCTTTGTCTTGATCACGTTGAGGGAGAGGTTGTTATCCTGGCACCACACGGCCAGATCTCTGACCTCCTCCCAATAGGCTGTCTCATTGTTGTCGGTGATCAGGCCTACCACTGTTGTGTCGTCGGCAAATTTAATGATGGTGTTAGAGTTGTGCCTGGCCATGCAGTCATGGGTGAACAGGGAGTACAGGAGGGGACTGAGCATGCACCCCTGAGGGGCCCCCGTGTTGAGATGTGTTGTTACCTACCCTTACCACCTAGGGGCGGCCCATCAGGAAGTCCAGGATCCAGTTGCAGAGGGAGGTGTTTAATCCCAGGGTCCTTAGCTTACTGATGGGCTTTGAGGGCACTATGGTGTTGAACGCTGAGCTGTAGTCAATGAATAGCACTCTCACGTAGGTATTCCTCTTGTCCAGGTGTGAAAGGGCAGTGTGGAGTGCAATAGAGATTGCATCATCTGTGGATATATTGGGGCGTTATGCAAATTGGAGTGGGTCTAGGGTTTCTGGGATAATGCTGTTGATGTGAGCCATGACCAGCCTTTCAAAGCACTTCATGGCTACAGACGTCAGTGCTACGGGTCGGTAGTCATTTAGGCAGGTTATCTTAGTGTTCTTGGGCACAGGGACTATGGTGGTCTGCTTGAAACATGTTGGTATTACAGACTCAGTCAGGAACATGTTGAAAATGTCAGTGAAGACACTCGCCAGTTGGTCAGCGCATGCTCGGAGTACACGCCCTGGTAATCTGTCTGGCCCTGCAGCCTTGTGAATGTTGACCTACTTAAAAGTCTTACTCACATCGGCTACGGAGAGCGTGATCACATAGTCATCCAGAACAGCTGATGCTCTCATGCATGCTTCAGTGTTGCTTGCCTCGAAGCTAGCATAGAAGTGATTTAGCTCGTCTGGTAAGCTTGTGTCACTGGGCAGCTCGCGGCTGTGCTTCCCTTTGTAGTCTGGAATAGTTTGCAAGCCCTGCCACATCCGACGAGCGTCAGAGCCGGTGTAGTACGATTCAATCTTAGTCCTGTTGACTCTTTGCCTGTTTGATGGTTCGTCGGAGGGCATAGCTGGATTTTTTATAAGCGTCCGGGTTTGAGTCCCACTCCCTGAAAGCTGCAGGTCTACCCTTTAGCTCAGTGCGGATGTTGCCTGTAATCCATTGCTTCTGGTTGTGGTATGTACGTACAGTCACTGTGGGGATTCAGGGCCGACAGACAAGGTCCTTACTTTTCCACTTTCCTCTTCCATTTTTGTGGTAATGCTGCAATTATTTGGTTGTAATTTTGGGTAGAGCAGACATTTCCATATGTTTTTGTTTTGCTGCATGTGCGACATAAGTCCTACCTATGATATCATTTACGAAGAATATACCTTTTTTAAACATTATTTTAAAAAATAATGTTTAAAAAAAAATCAATTAGTATATTTGAGTTTAACCACAATATCTGTTGCATTATTTGTTCTATCGTTTCTGGAGGATTAAATTGAAATTGCAATCAACTTTCTAAGGCTTGTTTTAGAAATAGTGATATTTGGGGGATTATTTCCTTTTCAAATAACTGAAAGTGAGAGGTTGTAATCTGAATAAAGGGGAAAAGGCCATTGTTGAACATAGGGTGAGACAATCTTACTAATTTGCTTGAGAACCATTTCAGATTTAAGTATATCTTTTAGCTTTTAGTGATAGGTCTAATGCTTTAATATTTTATCATTTTTGTCCTCTAAATTCATATTCATTATATAAATAGGCCCGTTTAATTTTGTCTGGCTTGCCGTTCCAAATAAAATTGAATCTTTTTTTCTCAAGAGCATAAGCAAATAGGTAAACTGGGATAATACTAAAGAGTTAATCGGGGTGATTTTCTTCCACAAATTGACAGGTATTTACCTTTCCATGGTAGCAAGATCTTATCTATTTTTGCTAACTTTCTATAAAAATGTATTGGAGTGAGATCATTTATATATTCACTGTTGACCATGCCCTGCTGTTGTATAGACTAAAAAAGGTTGGTTTAAGTGGTCATGCATAGGATTGGTTCCAAAACTACCTTTCCGACAGAACACACTGTGTAGCACAGGAGGGTATGAAATCTGAGTTTCGAAGGCTTACAAAAGGAGTTCCCAAGGGCTCAATTTTAGGTCCAATCCTTTTTACACTGTATATAAAGTATATAGGGAAGACTGTTGACTGAAAATCTCCATCTGTATGCTGATGACACAATTATTTATTATAGCGCATCTAAAATTGAGAAGGCTTTTCAGGACTTACAGTTGGCTTTTAATGTTATTCAAAGGCAGCTTTTTGAATTTAAACTTGTGCTTAATGCATGGAAAACAAAATGAATGAATGGTTTTCTCTTCCCTGAAAGTAAACAGATGGAGTCACTTGCAGATTTTAAATATAAAATATAAAAGGCCAGCAAATTGATAGGGTCAGCTCCTATAAGTATCTTGGGATTTGGTTAGGTGAAAAGCTTGAATTTTAAACAGCACATTCATAACTTGACCAAAAAACTGAAGTTGAAATTGGGTTTCTATTTTAGGAACAAATCTTGCTTTTCAACGTTAGTCAGAAAGGATCTTGTTCAAAGCACTTTTTATCAGTGCTGGATTAGGGTGATACTGTCTATATGCGGGCCTCAGCAAGTACCTTAAAAACTCTGGACACAGTGTATCATAGTGCTTTAAGATTTATTACAAATGCTAGATCACTCACTGTAATTTGTATGCTATGGTGCAATGGACCGCTCTCTCCACCAGGAGGCAAAAGCACTGGTACACTTTTGTGTACAAAGCATTGCTAGGACAATTCCCTTTGTATCACTGTTCCTTACTGACCTGATCAGTCACTCAATAAAGTCTTCGTTCACAGTCCTTGTCTGTTCCTAAGGCTAGAACTGAGATGGGGAAACAACATTTTTCCCATAATGCCCCTTCATCCTGGAACATGCTTCAAAATATATTAAAGTTAGGGGAGTTAGTGTCCTTGCCTGTTTTTAAGACTCTGATTGACAACACTGGTTGTGATAGCTGCAGTTGTTTCTAATCTTCTATTGTATCTGTAACTTTTGTCTTTTTGTGTGTATTCTGTATTTTTCTGTATTATTTTATGTACACGCTGCTATTTCCCTGTTTTGCCTTCTTGCCAGGTCGCCCTCGCAAAATAGGTTTTTAACCTCAATGGGTCTTACCTGGTTAAATAAAACTAATTAAAAGGAGAGGAGAAACCACTAATTCTCTAATATAGCCACTGATTACCAAAACAACAACAATCACAATTGCCCCTTAATCCTAGTTGATGTGTCAACAATCAGCTGCAGGTTATGAGAAGTCAGCAGTTCACACACCAAGTCTACTGGGAAGAATGGCAGCATTTAAAGTAGATGGCCCTAGCTAGCAAAAGACAGTACTAGACAACAACAGATTAAGACAAAAATTATACTGGAGATAGCAGGAGTCCTCTACTATAGATTGAAGCAGGTAAATCTGCTTTTAGTATTTTTTTATTTTTTTTCACCTTACTTGTGGAATAATCTCAAACTCTCTAAAAATGAATGAATTGGTGCCTCTTGGGCAATTCAGACTGCTGATTGAGAACCTTTTTACGTTAATTAGTATATATTAGCGGGCAATATAGTTGTATTGATGTTTATTTTGGGGGGAATTACAGCTCTCATCTGTAAAAGAGACCTTGGCCTCAGCATGACTCCCTGTTAAATAAAAATAAATGACATAAACAGTGTACGACTTACAACTTAGGTTGTTAGCCCTATAACTAAAACTAAGTTCTTTATAAGCTTGACTAAAACTACCACCCAGTGACCTACACTGTATCCATGTTAAGATACTAAAAAGTGATTGTATCTAATATTTATTTTTTATTCCATGTGCTGTGTTAACAGGGCCAATGGAGGTCAGGGCACGGAGAAAGTCACTGCCTGCCACCCTGAAGAGCGGAATGGCCAAAAGACGTTGCTCTTCACCTGAGATCGAAAATGGTCCCCAAGTGTCTGAAAGTTTTGAAAACCTTGTGTTTGGTAGAGTGGAGAATGGGCAGGTGGGTCAGAAAATAAAGTACGGGTGTATGGGATAAAAAAGAGACAACCCACTGAACACAAATGTCAGTTCAATCAGTTTTCCATGTTGATTCACCGTCATCACATTGATTAATTTTTTGTTAAAATTATGTGGAAACAACATTGATTCAACCGGTTTTTGCCCAGTTGTCTGGCAATCACAGATATTTTTGGCACTTCTCAGAATACTGATCTTATGTTTAAATAATGAATGTATAATAATGTAGCCTATTCCTCTCCACAGTGCTACCCTGAGTGGCTGAAGACCTGTAACCTGCTGCGCTGGCTGTTGGACAGTGGTCTGGGCCGATGGCTGAGGAGCAGCACCCTTGTCAGCTGGCTCCAGACCAGTGACCTGGGGCTGTGGTTAGGCTCACACTGCCCAGCCCTCACCAACCTCCTGCTCCTCAAGGTGACACTGTGGCTCATCCTGGTGTGGATTCTCGCTGACCTCCATCTGGGGTTGCCATGTTTCCTCCTTGCCCTCACCTACTGGCTGTACGAGGGGCCGCTACGGAGAGCTGTTAATAGGGCCAGGAGCCAACTCCAGGGCAGGGCACAGGCTGTCCCTGAGAATGCCACTGGCACAGTGCGATGGAGGAGGGAGGCACCACGTTCGGCTGGACAGGGGAACACAGGCAGAGGACTTCCAATCATTGGGCTTCAGAACAGTGTGTGCCAATAGCCTGGCAGAAATTAAAAGTGCCACTGCTTGAACATGTGTACCAAGGAATATGCTTCTCAATATCCACACTCAGCTGTGAATTTCTAAATTTTTACTGACTGGGATTTGTTTTGCAAGAGAGCAAGCAGCTACAACAACTAAAACTAGAAAATGTAAATTTTTTAAAGAAAATGTCTGTGCTTGCTTTAGCTTTTAGTTACATTTCACATTTGAGTCATTTAGCAGACGCTCTTATCCAGAGCGACTTACACCTTACCAGATCTATAGTTATATGTGTAGTTAGTATAATTGGTCAGATCTACAATATAGTTGGTCTGGATCTAGAGTCATGATTAAGTCTAGTTAGTCTAGATCTATAGTCTAGTAGACTCTATTTAGAGGTCAACTTGCATTCAAATAGTCATTTGAGGCAGTTCCTAATGCCTTTGGTGACCTGGATTTTTTTTTGACAGGGTGGCAAATTTGTTGAATGAGATGCTCTATCAGTCCTTACCGACCTCCTTTTGCCAAGGATGCACAGGAGTGTCCTTTGTGGAAATGTTTTTGATGATAGTCTGCAAAGACCCCTCCCCGTTTTTCAACTGGTCGTTCAGTACTGCACCGTTTCCATTCAATTGAATGTTCCTGAACGTAAAAACATACTGAACACAGCCCTGGACTCTGAGTAGCTATGAGACATCTTGGGCTGTGGTAACTGATGATATCTGGCGAGCGAAGGACCATGAAAAATACTAAAGACTGATCCAGTAGGACCATGTGGAACGGGCAATATTAAAGATCTATAGGTGCCAGTGGCTAAGGTTCAACCACCACAGGTCGCCAGATATCATCAGTTACCACAGCCCAAGATGTCTCATAGTTACTCAGAGTCCAGGGCTGCGTTCAGTATGTTTTTACATTCAGGAATGTTCAATTGAACGGAAATGGTGCAGTACTGAACGACCAGTTGAAAAACGGGGAGGGTGTGGGTTGGGGAACGCTGTCAGCATGGCCACTGCTCTTCAAAATACATCACTCATTGCTTCAAACCACACCTCACTACACCCACCAAATGGGTGCAAACGTACCTCAAAATCTGTTCAAGAACCTACAAGAACGTTTTGGAGAAATGTGTCGTTCAGTTAAAACCATTCTGCAAAGTAGCAAATGTTCAAGCAAACTGAACGTGCCTCAGGTATTGGTCACCACCCACATTTATTTGTATTTGTATTGAACCTTTATTTAACTAGGCAAGTCAGTTAAGAACAAATTCTTATTTACAATGACGGCCTACATCATCCCACACACCCAGAAATAAAGGTTTAGATTGGTTCTTAAAGAGGTACAACCATTTGTCACTTGGGTGGTACCCTGTAAGGTCATCCTTTGTACCTTTTAGTTATAGGTACATAATTGTTCCACAGTTCATACCTCCGATAATACCTTTCTTACAGTACATGTAGTCCACTGGTACAAAAACGTGCTTTTAGAAAAGGTAAAATTTGCCTTTATAGGGAACCACCACAGTAACAAAGCCATGTTCCTGTTAAGTGAAAAAAAGTAGCTCTACCATAGGCCACTTAAACTGGTACAACACTTCCACACATGGGTGGCCAAAAATAACTAACTGAAAGCCACACCCCCACCTACATGCCTCAAATATTTTTTCCCAGTGTGCCTTGCCTTTTCGAGTGAATTGTAAAGTTACCACCCATGATTGTATTTGTTAGTGACAGAGACATGGTTGTTGAAGTTGTTCATTTTCAGAACCTGTGGCCTTCACCAAGTGAGTTCCTAGGCGTATGTTATCATTAAACTCTTTATGACAATGCATTACATATCTCATAAGGCCTTATTTTGAGGCCTAGTTTCACCCTAATACAGTGGCCTGAAACTCATGGTTTACAAGCCACATCAGGCCTGCATGTCACATTATGCTGGCTTTCAAAGTGATGTGTAATTCCTATTAGAATCCAGCTGGAGTTAGACATTTTTATTCACCCCCAACCTGCATTCATAATGACTGCTAGGATTAGAAACATTGTGATGAGACTACGTAAACCATTTAACTGGAACAAACCTTTCAGTAACGGGTTTAAAAAATCTAACTGATTGGATTAGTTTAGAAAAATGTATGTTATTTTTCTTTGTGTACCATAAGATTAATAAATAAATAAATATCTGTGCAAAAGCACAGATATAAAAAAAAAAAAACGTTTTTATCAACCTACAGTAGAGCATGCTGGGAAACATGATAATGATTGTTAAAATTGGCCTTTTTAGGGTACCACCCTAGTGACAAAGCCATTAGTTCCTTTTAGGTGGCAAAAATTAATCATTGTACCTTATGGTAGGTATTGAGATCAGTATGTGTACCTCTGAAGGTACAGTGTGTATTTTAATATTTGTGTTTCCCCAGAGAACAATACTGTACCCTTATTTCTTTTTTCTACCCCTTTTCTCCCCAATTTCGTGATATCCAGTTGGTAGTTAGTCTTGTCCCATTGCTGCAACTCCTGTACGGACTCGGAGAGGCGAAGGTCGAGAGACATGCGTCCTTCGAAATGCGACCCTGCCAAGCCACACTGCTCACTTAACCCAGAAGCCACCCGCACCAATGTGTCAGAGGAAACACTGTAAAAGTGGCGACCGAAGACACGCGCCCGGTCCACTACAAGGAGTTGCTAGAGTGCAATGGGACAAGGACATCCCAGCCAACCAAACCCTCCCCTAACCCGGACGACGCTAGGCCAATTTCCGCGCCGCCTCATGGGTCTCTTGGTCGAGGCCAGCTGCGACACAGCCTGGGATCGAACCCGGGTCTATAGTGACGCCTCTAGCACTGTGATGCAGTGCCTTAGACCTCTGCGCCACTCGGGAGGCACTGTACCCTTATTTCTAAGAGTGCAGTCTCCTTTCCCTGAATGAAGACGAGCACACAAGCCTCAAGACATGGCATGCCACTTCCCCTCCACTGGTCACGGTGACCAGTAGGCAGAAAATATGTTGGATGCTATCATGGTAAAGCAGTAAAGCTTTCCTCTCTGACATGATGTTTCTTGAGGCCACGAATGAGCTCAAACAGATGGAGCTTAAGTTGGAGCAACTCATGGTTACACTAGCCAAACCACGCCCACAGCCAGCTGAACCTCCAGTGCCACAGGTTTGTACCTGCACACCACAGAAGGCCAGTGAGAAGGCGCAGGAAAGGGACAGATCAGTATCTACGACAAGGAGAAGATCACCACCATTGGTCACCAAAAGTGATGCCCATCCTGACCAAGTGGAGGCTGACCAGTCCTCACCTCCCCTTCTTCATGTACCTTCTCCTTCACTGCCAGCTGCTGTGGCTCACCATAAAGGGGTTGCTGCAGATTTACACCCTGTAGCCCCACACCAATCTCGCCAGCCTGAAGCTGACACTATCAGCTTCAACATCAGAGTCGCCATCAGCCCGGTCTCGGATCCGACCCCTGTTCATAGTGCTGCTACAACCTTCTCCAGGGCCAGAGAAGCTACCAGAGCTAACCCTGGTGGAGTATCCCACCACTGTGCTCCAACCTACTTCAACCGTGGTGTCCCAACTGGTTTCCACCTGCGCTCCACAGCCTTCTTCAAGGCCAGAGGAGCTACCAGAATGCACCCTGAGGGAGCAACCCACTACTGTTCTCCAGCCGACACCCACTGTGGAGTCCATCATAGTAACCACAGAGCCTTCTCCAGGGCCAGAGGAGCTCCCTGAGCTCACCCTTGGGAAGCAACCAACCACTGTGCCCCAGCCGACTTCCGAGATGGAGTTCCTCACAGCGGTCCCTCAGCCTTTTCCAGGGATGGAGGAGCTACCAGAGCTCACCCTGAGAGAGCACACTACTCAAGCTGACGTATCAGAATGTCAGTCGGCCCCTGCCTGTTGGGATTGACCTCTTCCTTCCTTCCAAATCCAGCCTGCTGCCATCCAGTGGTGTCTGCCTGCCCCCACATGGACTCAGTCTGCTCAGGCTGGCCTGGCCCCATCAGCCCCTGTCTGGTGGAACCTGCCTGTCACCATCTAAGGGTCTCTGTTTGCCACTCCTGCTAGTACCCTGCTAGCTTTATTCTAAAATGGATTAAATTAATTGTTTCCCTTATCAATCTACACACAATACCCCATAATGACAAAGTGAAAACAGGTTTTTAGACATTTTTATTTGTATTAAATTTGCTACAATTTCTAAAAACCTCTTTTCACTTTGTCATTGTATTTAATCAATTTTAGAATAACACTGTAACATAACAAAATGTGGAAAGAGTGAAGGGGTCTGAATAATTAGCGAATGCATTCAGACCAATACTTTCCGAATGCACTGTATATACTGTGTGCAGAAGGGACAATCACTAGCTAAAAAGAAGACTGTGAGCATTTTAATTAATCGGGAATGCAGGGATTGATGGAGGGATATGACTAACCTATGCTATATAGGCCTATATGTTTAGTTTTTTCTCTCTCTCACTCTCTCCTACATCCTTTGGGTGTTTAATTTTTTAATTTTTTATTGTTGAATATTTTCTGTCTGATAGCTAATTAACTTTGAGTTAAAATAAAGGGATGCATTGGCTATTACACATGACTTGTTTTTGTTTATTTGGTGAAGATTGTTGATTATGGACAGTGTTTTTAGTTTTAGTTTTTCAAGTCGGAAGGGTCTAAATGATCCTCCCATGTTCGCTGTAGACAGCATAGGCTGTAGGCCTACTGACCTGGCGTTTGTGGGTGCGCTCGGTTCCGTGCCCACTCGGGCGTCCGTATGGGCCTGGACTTTCCTGTCCTTGAAAAATCCCTTTGGCTTCGCCCGGCCAACGGCTTGAAATGGGTGGGGTTGAGTGCACCCACTGACAACAATAGTTTAGTCTTTTTTAGTTTTGGAAGTGCTGTAGTTGGTGGAAATTCCCATCCATTATTATGTAGAAAGTATGTTGAATAATAATCTACATTTATCAATCTGACTCCATTATTATGTGAATAAATGCAACAGGACCTGTGCGTCTCTGGAGGATCTAGCAAGATAGCGAACCATTGCATCACTGACTCAGTATCACTATAATGAACATGTCTGACTTGCACCGTTATGCAATTATTAAGAGGCTAGATCCAAATAGCTAATCCTGGTGACCAATGATCTAGCATGAATTTATTGATGTAAACAGCTCAGGGATGTCAAGTTGGTACCCAAGCATGTGCTATGTGTATAGTGTAATTAAACAACTATCCGGCAATAGACCTACTAAATTATAGGCATATAGTCAATCAAATAATTACTCTGTAAAACGAGGAATGCATTTACACAATTCAACTAATATAATTTATTAGTCACTAAATAATTGACACTCAAACAATTATAGTGTACATGAAATACATGATACATTACAAAGTAACACAGAGTAAATTACTATCACCAATAGGTTGACTTAACGTAGTTACACGTGTCTTCAGTTCAGAATAATCTCTAAGAGAAAAACTATGTGTGGTAGCAAGCTCTCAAAGTATGAGCGGATTCACTGCCCTTTTAACCAAATTCAAGCAGAAATTCACACCCAACATTAATTAACATTTCTTAGCACTTTGCTAGTGAAAACAAAAGGCAGAAACAGCAGATTCTAATCTAATCAGCTCAATTTGAATGTTATGACCAGACAACAGGAATGTGCCTTATAACCAGTCAACCCAACATACAATTTCAATCCAGTCACGTAAAAAATACACTGAACAAAAATATACAGTTGAAGTCGGAAGTTTACATACACCTTAAAATAAGTTTTTCACAATTCCTGACATTTCATCCTAGTAGAAATTCCCTGTCTTATGTCAGTTAGGATCACCACTTTATTTTAAGAAAGTGAAATGTCAGAATAATAGTAGAGTGATTTATTTCAGCTTTTATTTATTTCATCACATTCCCAGCGGGTCAGAAGTTTACATACACTCAATTAGTATTTGGTAGCCTTGCCTTTAAATTGTTTAACTTGGGACAAACGTTTCGGGTAGCCTTCCACAAGCTTCCCACAATAAGTTGGGTGAATTTTGGCCCATTCCTCCTGACAGAGCTGGTGTAACTGAGTCAGGTTTGTAGGCCTCCTTGCTCACACACGCTTTTTCAGTTCTGCCCACAAATTTGCTATAGGATTGAGGTCAGGGCTTTGTGATGGCCACTCCAATACCTTGACCTTGTTGTCCTTAAGCCATTTTTCCAGAACTTTGGAAGTATGCTTGGGGTCATTGTCCATTTGGAAGACTCATTTGCGACCAAGCTTTAACTTCCTGACTGATGTCTTGAGATGTTGCTTCAATATATCCACATCATTTTCCTTCCTCATGATGCCATCTATTTTGTGAAGTGCACCAGTCTGGGATTTAGATACCTTTGTACCTGTTTCCTCCAGCATCTTCACAAGGTCCTTTGCTGTTGTTCTGGGATTAATTTGCACTTTTCGCACCAAAGTACATTTATCTCTAGAAGACAGAACGCGTCTCCTTCCTGAGCGGTATGACGGCTGTGTGGTCCCATGGTGTTTATACTTGCGTACTATTGTTTGTACAGATGAACGTGGTACCTTCAGGCATTTGGAAATTGCTCCCAAGGATGAACCAGGCTTGTGGAGGGCTACAATTTTTTTTCTGAGGTCTTGGCTGATTTCTTTTCATTTTCCTATGATGTCAAGCAAAGAGGCACTGAGTTTGAAGGTAGGCCTTAAAATATATCCACAGGTACATCTCCAATTGACTCACTATCAGAAGCTTCTAAAGCCATGACATTATTTTCTGGAATTTTCAAAGCTGTTTAAAGGCACAGTCAACTTATTGTATGTAAACTTCTGACCCACCGGAATTGTAATACAGTGAATTATAAGTGAAATAATCTGTTTGTAAAGAATTGTTGGAATAATTACTTGTAGATGTCCTAACCGACTTGCCAAAACTATAGTTTGTTAACAAGAAATGTGTGGAGTGGTTGAAAAATGAATTTTAATGACTTAGTGTATGTAAACTTCCGACTTCAACTGTAAATGCAACAATTTCAAAGATTTTACTGAGTACAGTTCATATAAAAAAATCAGTCAATTGAAATAAATTCATTAGGCCCTAATCTATGGATTTCACATGACTGGGAATACAGATATGCATCTGTTGGTCACGGATACCTTTAAAAAAGGTAGGGGCGTTGATCAAAATTACAGTAAGTATCTGGTTTGACCACCATTTGCCTCAAGCAGCGCGACACATTTTCTTCACATAGAGTTGATCAGGCTGTTGATTGTGGCCTTCAATGGCTGTGCGAAGTTGCTGGATATTTTGCGGGAACTGGAACACACTGTCATACACATCGATCAAGAGCATCCCAAACATGCTCAATGGGTGACATGTCTGGTAAGTATGCAGGCAATGCAAGAACTGGGACATTTTCAGCTTCCTGGAATTGTGTACAGATCCTTGCGACATGGGGCCGTGCATTATCATGCTGAAACATGAGGTGGTGGCGGCAGATGAATGGCACGACAATGGGCCTCATGATCTCGTCACGGTATCGCTGTGCATTCAAATTGCCATTGAAAAAAGGTCCCAGTTCTTGCATTGCCTGCATACTTGCATTGCCTGCAAGGTCCAAAAGACTTCTCTAGGTCCAAAAGACTTCCCTAGGTCCAAAAGACTTCTCAACAGCTTCTACCCCCAAGCCATAAGACTCCTGAACAGCTAATCATGGCTACCCGGACTATTTGCACTGCCCCCCCACCCCATCCTTTTTACGCTGCTGCTACTCTGTTAAGTATTTATGCATAGTCACTTTAACTCTACCCACATGTACATATTACCTCAACTAGCCGGTGCCCCCGCACATTGACTATGCAACGGTACCCCCCTGTATATATAGCCTCCCTACTGTCACTTTATTCTATTGTATATATAGCCTCCCTACTGTCACTTTATTTTTTACTTCTGCTCTTTTTTTTCTCAACACTTTTTTGTTGTTGTTTTATTCTTACTTTTTTGTTTAAAATAAATGCACTGTTGGTTAAGGGCTGTAAGTAAGCATTTCACTGTAATGTCTGCACCTGTTGTATTCGGCGCATGTGACCAATAAAATTTGATTTGATTTGATTTGATTTGATTTGAAAATGCAATTGTGTTAGTTGTCCATAGCTTATGCCTGCCCATACCATAACCCCACCGCCACCATGTGGCACTCTGTTCACAACATTGACATCAGAAAACTGCTCGCCCACCCGACGCCATACATGTTGTCTGCCATCTGCCCGCTACAGTTGAAACTACAGAAATTATTCAGTTGTGCAAACCCACAGTTTCATCAGCTGTCCGGTTGGCTGGTCTCAGACGATCCCGCAGGTGAAGAAGCCGGATGTGGAGGTCTTGGGCTGGCGTGGTTACACGTGGTCTGCGGTTGTGAGGCCGGTTGGAGGTACTGCCAAATTCTATAAAACAAATCTTATAGTAGAGAAATGAACATTCAAATATCTGGCAACAGCGCTGGTGGACATTCCTGCAGTCAGCTTGCCAATTGCACAAAAGCGCATTTCAGAGTGGCCTTTTATTTTTCCCCTGCACAAGATGCACCTATGTAATGATCATGCTGTTTAATCAAATTATTGATATGCCACACCTGTCAAATGGATGGATTATCTTGGCAAAGGAGAAATGCTCACTAACAGGAATGTAAACAAATTTGTGCACAAAATTGTAGAGAAATACGCTTTTTCATTTCAGCTCATAAAACATGGGACCAACACTTTATATGTTGCTTTTATATTTTTGTTCAGTGTACATCAACCAGAAAACATACAATGCAATAAGACATATCAAAATGTGCAGCTCTTTATAAGGTCTTGAAACAAAACAAACACGACAATTGAACATACATTTTGTCAATTCAAGTTTTCATCAGTGGTCACACCTCTCCTGGTGTCAGTGACCCCAGGACTTCCGTGAGAACATCTCTTCATCGAAAATGTACAAAGATAAGGTGTGTTTGATCCCTGTGATAGCCCACAGATGTCCTGTCATCCAAACAATGTCATAAATCGTGATTGAGTCATCACGCTGTGCTCCCATGCCAGCTAGTCGCAAGTATCACCTTCTTCTTCCACTATAATGCTATAGAAACTTTATAATCTATCAATGCACCAAATTAGACGTGGTTTTTTTCTTTTCTTTTCTTCTGGTTTATTGGAAATTTCTAAAAGAGATTTATTGAGAAATGGAGGTTGGAGAGGGGGATGCAATAGCGGCCTCACAGTGGAAGCTCAGCGAGCCAAGCTAGGAAGGACACAGGGAGGGTTGTATAAACCTACTGCTCCTTGGGATTAGGGATGGAATGTGTGAGGAAGGGGTTTTTGATTTTTGTTTGGTGTGTTTTTGTAAAGGGGGAAATTTGTATTTATTTATTTAAGTTTTATTTAACCAGGGAGACACATTGAGACCTAGGTCTCATTCAAAAGCGTGCCCTGGAAACAACAGTCACATGTTACACACACAATTATATACAAAATACACAAAATATACACAATATACATACAATATACACATTAGTCATTATAATCAAATAAAACAAACACATTCATCACTATAGAAATCCTTAACCAATTTCCTAAATTGACACAGGGACACCAAATCACTCCAGTTGGCACTAACAGGGATGTAAACAAATTTGTGCACAACATTTGTGAGAAATTAGCTTTTTGTCCGAATGGAAAATGTATAGGATCTTTTAATTCAGCTCATGGAACATGGGACCAACACTTTGTTGCGTTTATATTTTTGTTCAGTATACATCAACCAGAAAAGATACAATGCAATGTATGTGCCAACTGGAGACTATTCCACACGAGGTGCCTGATATGAAAAAGAAGATCTCCCGAAATCTGTGGTTACCAAAGGAGTCATCATCGTTAACCAACCCTGTGACCTGAAATTCTAGATTTCAACAAAGATGTTAAGTATGTTGGAAGCTTGTGGAGTAGGGCTTTGTAAACAAAAAGAGAGCAATGAAGTGATCAATGTGCACTTCAGTAGAGGGTATCACCATTGTCGAGAACAGGTAGAAAAGTTGATTATACAATTTGCTTCCTGCTAGTTAGAGAAAAACCAGCTTTTCTATCTATATAAGAAACCCACTTTACAGTTAAGCTTCTTAACAAGCTCATTTGTATGTTTCTTAAACAAAAGATCATTGTCCATCCAAATACCAAGGTATTTGTATGCAGGGACAATTACAGAACCATTCAGGGAGTGAAGATGTAACCCAACTGGGATACTTTTATGAGACTTTGAAAACAGCATGTATTTAGTTTTGCCTGTATTAAGTACAAGCTTTAAATTCGTAAGGGCTTCGAACAGCTGCAAAATCAGACTGTAACCTTGACACAGCTAAATCAACAGTCGGCGCAATTGCATACATAACAAATGAAGATCACCATTTTTTACAGATTGACCAATAGCATTTATGTAAATTCAAAAAATAACAGGTCCTAATATTGATCCCTGTGGAACACCTTTATGTACCTCAAGAAAGTCAGACTTAACTCCATCCAACACAATGGCCTGAGTGAAAATATTATTAATTACATGGCAATATGGTTTGTTGTAATTTGGGGGTTTTACATCCTATTTCTTACTGGGTTACATCACAGTGAATATATGGAGTGATCCACTAATTTGATCTTCTTAGTGATGTCTAATAATGTTCTTAAGATTATCTCTTTGAATATTAATGGCTAACATAATCCTTGGAAAATGAGGAAATGCTTATGGGATTAAATTCAACCTCTGTGGACCATGACCCCAACATTGAAGATCCATTGTTTTTCCATAGTATAAATGACATTATTGGTAATGACAGAAGGAAATGTAATCCTTGGGGGCGATTTTAATCAAGTACATGATGGATGTTTAGAGAGGGGTTATTTCCTAAGGACCAACTGGCTATTCACATATTGATAAAATACTTGGGCTTGGTGGATATATGGCGTCTGCTGAACCCACATGAAAAGGAGTTAAAAAAATTCTCACCACCATGGAGATTTCCTTAGAACAAGCTGGGTTTATGGACACCCACATTTCAGAGGTGTAGGTTAGAAAGGCTATTACCCAGCTAAGTGATGGAAAATTGCCAGGTTAAATGGCCTACCAGTAGTGTTACAAGCAGGACCGGCGTTATGGGCGAGCCCTAGGGGGCCTGGCCCGGCCTAACGTATCTCCTTGCCGATTCAAGGAGAGGGGCGCTGATATAAAGACGCATCAATCTCAGATAAAGCATCCGAGCGAGCAAAACAGCGCCACTCTGTCTCCATATGTGTAGACCATGTATCTGATGCTGTCTGGACAAAAGGAGTATGGCATGTCATACTTTTCCTGGCCAGACAGCATCTGATACATGGGTTACATATTTCTTTATTTTATTTTGAATTTAACATTTATTTAACTAGGCAAGTCAGTTAAGAACAAATTATTACTTACAATGACAGCCTACCAAAAGGCAAAAGGCCTCCTGTGGGGAGGGGGGCCTGGGATTAAAAATACAAATATAGGACAAAACACACATCACGACAAGAGAGATACCACACCACAACACTACATAAAGAGAGACCTAAGACGCAGGGGCGGTGTGTTCAATAGGGCGATATGGGCGACGCACTGCCAAACGGGAAAAGGAAGGGATTTTTTTTCTAATCAATTATATCACGGCAACAGTAGTTATCAGTGTTGTAATCTAGACGTCTGATCTGCCACAGTGCCACACTGCCACTAAATGTCCAATCAGGCTAAAGTCGTGCTTCAAATGGCCCCCCCCCCCTTTTGGGGCGATTTCAGTCAGGTTGAAAATCGCCCAGAAGTCTGTCATAGACTCCCATGTAAAATCTATTTTTTTCAAATTTCAGAGCTTTCAATACAATCTCTATGGGCTTCTGAGGGCTTGCACTTACGCGCTTTCGTCATACGTAACGTAACCATGAACGTAACTAAGAAAAGAGCGGGTAGCCTCATCAATCAATTCACGTACTACTATCAAGATGGCTATAGCGTTCAGTGCAACTCGATTGTCTCTTTGAAATAAGTTACTTTTTGTCGGCGAACAAATCAAGATAAATTGGCAACGAAACAATTAGGACCTCCCAGACCAAATTTAATAATTCAACAGGTTTCTACTAAAGGCGGAAAGTCCTACACCCGAGGATTTTTCTGTTTGAGATTGTCTGCTTTGGGGAGTGAACATTGCCACTCAACTGGATGAGGGATACAGGCTAGCTGTCCGCCGCCACAACGATGAGGTTAGTGTTGATAATCACAAGTTTACTGGAGAACTGAGACCAAGTAGAGACTTTGGACAGGGTGGATATGGTATAATAAAGGCAGTTTATTCAGAGGTAAAGATATCTGGAATCGCGTGCACGGACCCGTTCGTCAAACTCTTAGGGAGCTATACATTAAGCCCCATTACTTACCATATCAGATAAGAGAAATTGCTGCAGCTACATATATTTTACATCCTGGCCCTACATAGTTCACTATTTGCATCACTTACCAAAATATTACATGTGGTCATATATGCTTGGAAAGTGGAGATGCCATAGAACGTCAAAAAAGTAAACATTGCTGGAGACACATTGCCGTTTTGGAGAAGACATCGCGTTTGCTAGCGAAGAGATTTGTTGTGGCAAATGAACTTGGGCTGGGAATTGCCAGGAACCTCACGATAAGATATATGCATTGCGAGTCTCATGATTCTATACGTATTGCGATTCGATACTGTGATTTTATTGCGCACCATATGTCTGTTGCAGAGGGATCAGAAAGCCATGAGAACGAGTTTTGACCAGTCATGGAAATAAAAGTGCTGAAAACAAATTGGCTCCCAATGTGAAAAGATTGAGAACAAGCTATGAAGGAACAATAATGGTGTTTTGGTGCAGGTACAGCCAACTAGCGCTAAAATATTGCGATATTGTCAATACAGTATATCGTAAAGTATCACTATGTAACTCGATTTCTTTCACCCCAATCCCTAAAATTAACGGTAAATAACTGAATTGTTTGCCCCACATTTAGCTAAGATGATTAGCTAGCCAGCTAAAATGTTTTATTTAGTTAGCAGTCGCATCTACAATAGTTTACTGTCAATAACATGTCTCCAAAAATGACGTGGTGTCTCCAATTGTGTTGACATTTTACAATTGCGATGCGCATCCATGAGTATCCACTTTCTGTAGCTCAGCTGGTAGAGCACGGCGCTTGTAACGCCAAGGTAGTGGGTTCGATCCCCGGGACCACCCATACACAAAAATGTATGCACGCATGACTGTAAGTCGCTTTGGATAAAAGCGTCTGCTAAATGGCTTATTATTATTATTATTATTATCTGAAGAGAGCCCCGAAACATTGTGTGCAGACATTTTATGCAATAAATGAAGTAGGTTGAATCTAGTAGTTCTGATCTTCTGATTGGTCCTGATGAGTTGGGCGAGGTCCCCGCCAGGCTAGTGTCACTGTTGCATTGGCTCTGAGTCGGGTTCTCTGTCTTCAAATGTTCAGCCTAAGAGAGGGGATTTTTGTGTGTGTGTGTGTGTGTGTGTGTGTTTAACAGTGATGATGTGTGTGTGTGTGTGTGTGTGTGTGTGTGTTTAACAGTGATGATGTGTGTGTGTGTGTTTGTGTGTGTGTGTGTGTGTGTCCTCAGAGCAAGAACTCGTGAGTTGGAAGAACTGAGAGGCCTATGGCGTGGGTGTTGTCCTTGGCCACCTGCTGACAAGGCTGACAAGATAGGACCCTTTTGTCCATTGTTATTGGATAGGAACAGAACTTATAACCAGCTCCTGACCTAAATAGATCTTAGCACAACATTTTACTCAACATATCATATTCCATATTCACTATAACAAATATATTTACTACGACATTAGCAAGAACCGCCACATCCTCAGCCGGCTAATCCAGTGTGTGAAGTTTTGCGGAGTGTTTGAGTTAGCTTTGCGAGGCAAAGATGAAACTGAGGGCTCCACCAACCCTGGTAAGCCAACACTTTTGAGATCAGTCAATAAATGCTTCTGGTATTGACTTATATGCTGCCCCTGTCTTCATGTTGTTGCTGGACATATCTTTTTTAAAATGTGTGTAGGTCACCTAAATCATCAGAAAAATTGCCCCCCCTGAGAATTTTTTCAGGAGCCGCCACTGCTAAGACGACAACATAGCATGGCAGCAACACATGACAACACAGCATGGTAGCAACACCACATGACAACAACATGGTAGCAACACAACATGACAGCAGCACAACATGGTAGCAGCACAAAACATGGTACAAACATAATTGGGCACAGACAACAGCACAAAGGCAAGAAGGTAGAGACAACAATACATCAAGCGAAGCAGCCACAACTGTCATTAAGAGTGTCCTTGACTGAGTCTTTAAACGAAGAGATGGAGATAAAACTGTTCAATTTGAGTGTTTGTAATAATAATAATAATAATATGCAGACCTAAGCTTTTTGCCTGCACTCCCGCCTTTGGGACAATGACTTGCATTGTTAGGGTGGAGACGTGAGCATCTCGTCATTATATACAGGTCTCTGGTTTCAGCCACTTGCGAATTAGAAAGGAAAGTTGGCGGGTTCACAGTGCACTGTTCTGTTTTGTCTAAATAAAATCATTCAAAATACTTTACCAGAGGGCATGACTTGGCCACAGAGGAATATTATCTTCTTGAAACAAAATAGCTGTGTGAAAAAAAAAATACTGAGAAGATATGCAGTAGAAATTGTAGGAAAAATTGTAAGCTTCCACAAACTTGAAACTCACGAGCTGCCTATGGTCTTTATTGTAACACCCATGAACAAAATTCTTGCACGTAAAAAAATTGTCGCCGGCCCTTATTTACAAGTCTTACGTAGATACAGTGCCTTGCAAAAGTATTCATCCACCTTGGAGTTTTTCGTATTTTGTTGCATTACAACCTGTAATTTAAATTGATTTTTATTTGGATTTCATGTAATGGACATACACAAAATAGTCCAAATTGGTGAAGTGAAATGAAAAAAATCACTTGTTTCAAAGAATTCTAAAAAATAAATACTTTCGCAAGCCACTGTACCTGGCCACTGTGTTCAAATGCTAACTTTTTAGCATTTGTGGCACAAATACAACACAAGTCAATGTTACCGATGTTAGAATTTTTCTCAGTTCATGTCCAAATAATCTACAAGTCACTATACTACATTGAGCAAGATCAGGGATGGAAAACTTGGATGGGGGTAAGGGCCACAAAAAAATGAAAGTCATCAAAACGTACCCAACCCCCCCCCCCCTCCCCCACCCCACCCCCACCCTCCAGCGAGCAAAAAGTGCTTACTACAAGTTTAGATAGCTGACCGCCAGACTAATTTACCAATCTAAACAAATGTAGCTGACATGGGCTAATTGAGTGACTGCTGATGCACAACCAAATTTCTAAATTTGTATTCTATTATTCTAACTCTCAACAGTAAGGAGATAGCATGGTGCTGGAAGAGATGGCTGCCGTTTTACGCGCTCCTAACCAATTGTACTATTATGTGGGGGTTTTTCTCATTATTTGTAACTTATTTTGTACATAATGTTTCTGCCACCATCTCTAATGACCGAAAAGAGCTTCTGAATATCAGGACAGCGATTACTCACCTCGTACTGGACAAAGATGTTTTCTTTAACAAGTCTGGCTTGAAGGATTTAATGCAGACACCCGACAAGGCCCAAATCCCTGTCATTCGCAGGAGAAAGAGACGGAGATATCGGGGACGTAGGTTGGGGTGCCTTGTAAGGATCCGGCGGCGAGTGGGTAATCTGCCTCTACCATCAGTCCTATTAACCAACGTGCAATCATTGGATAACAAAATAGACGAGCTACGATCACGAATATCCTACCAATGGGACATTAAAAACTGTAATATCTTATGTTCCACCGAGTCGTGGCTGAACGACGACATGGAAAACATACAGATGGTGGGATATACGCTACATCGGCAGGATAGAATGGCTGACCCCGGTAAGACAAGGGGTGGCGGTCTGTGTATATTTGTAATCAACAGCTGGTGCATGAAATCTAATATTAAGGAAGTCTCAAGGTTTTGCTCGCCTGAGGTAGGGTATCTCATGATAAGATGTAGACCACACTATTTACCTAGAGAGTTTTCTTCTATATTTTTCGTAGCTGTCTATTTACCACCACAAACCAATGCTGGCACTAAAACTGCACTCTGAGCTGTATAAGGCCATAAGCAAACAGAAAAACGCTCATTAAGAGGCGGCACTCCTAGTGGCCAGGGACTTTAATGCAGAGAAACTTAAATCCGTTGTACCTAATTTCTACCAGCATGATAGATGTGCAAGTAGAGGAAAAAAAACTCTAGACCACCTTTACTCCACACACAGACACGCGTACAAAGCTCTCCCTCGCCCTCCATTTGGCAAATCTGACCATAATTCTATCCTCCTGATTCCTGCTAACAAGCAAAAACTGAAGCAGGAAGCACCAGTGACTCGGTCAATAAAGAAGTGGTCAGATGACGCAGATGCTAAGCTACAGGACTGTTTTGCTAGCACAGACTGGAATATGTTCCGGGATTCTTCCGATGGCATTGAGAAGTACACCACATCAGTCACTGGCTTAATCAATAAGTGCATCGATGACGTCGTCCCCACAGTGACCGTACGTACATACCTCAACCAGAAGCAAGGGATTACAGGCAACATCCACACTGAGCTAAAGGGTAGAGCTGCCGCTTTCAAGGAGAGGGACTCTAACCCGGACGCTTATAAGAAATCCCGCTATGCCCTCCGACGAACCATCAAACAGGCAAAGAGTCAATACAGGACTAAGATTGAATCGTACTACACTGGCTCCGATGCTCGTCGGATGTGGCAGGACCTGCAAACTATTACAGACTACAAAGGGAAGCACAGCCGCGAGCTGCCCAGAGACACAAACCTACCAGACGAGCTAAATTACTTCTATGCCCGCTTCGAGGCAAGCGTGGTTTGTTGTCGAAATACTGACACGGCACATTGTTAGGCTTCTGACATGACAACATGGTCTCAAATCACTCTTTTTCTTTTTGTTCAATTTCATTTTTACATTTACATCATTTAGCAGACGCTCTTATCCAGAGCGACTTACAAATTGGATTATGAATGTTACTTATTGACTGTATTTGTTGGTGATTTTTTGTCAAATTTTAAATAATTTAATAATGTGTAATACTCATTTCTGGTTGCTTTGCTCAACAGCTTTAATTAAAACATCCAGTTACTCATCTTTCTGTGTCGTGTTTTTTTGGGGTTAATGTTCAATGTAATTAATTTGAGACTACACTCAAGCTGTGTTATTTAGATCAAATCAAATCAAATTTTATTTGTTACATGTGCCGAATACAACAGGTGTAGACCTTACAGTGAAATGCTTACTTACAAGCCCTTAACCAACAATGCAGTTTTAAGAAAGAATACACTCTCTGTCTCAAGCTGTTGTTTGATGCTGCCGAGTGGCGCAGTGGTCTAAGGCACTGCATCGCAGTGCTAGCTGTGCCACTAGAGATCCTGGTTCGAATCCAGGCTCTGTCATAGCCGGCCGCGACCGGGAGACCCATGGGGCGGCGCACAATTGGCCCAGCGTCGTCCAGGGTAGGGGAGGGAATGGCCGGCAGGGATGTTGGTAGAGCATGGCGTTTGCAACGCCAGGGTTGTGGGTTCGATTCCCACGGGGGGCCAGTATGAAAAAAATAAAAAAAATAAAAGATAATGTAAGTCGCTCTGGATAAGAGCGTCTGCTAAATGACTAAAAATGTAAATGTAAAAAATGTTGACCCTATTTCCATACAGTATTACCTTTGTCTATAGTCATAGTTAGGCATCGTGGGCTGTTGTGAGTAGTTACTGTAGGTTGGCATTGTCTTCGGTGTAGCACGAAGCTAGCTAGCTAGCCGTTTTTCGAACAGAGTCAACACAGTAGCCATTGTGTGCTGTACTGTGGCAGCTAAATACAATATATTTGTGCTAAGCTAGCCAACGTTTAATTATTGCTGCGTTATGAAAGGAACTAGACACGGACACGAATTATCTGCTTAGTGTGTTAACACACTATTGGTGGTTTGTTGTGACCAAGTGTTGGTGCTAAACTGTGTGTTATTGGATGCTAGCATGCTAGTTAGCTATGGTGTCATAGTTAGCTAGCTGAATAAAGTGGGTTGAGTCTACTCCTTTAAACATTGAACCGCTGTGGTTCACAACAATTCTGATTTCTAAAGGTGGAAGTTGGGAGAGTTTTTGTTCGGGTGGTTCAGTGAAACAATTATAGTTTCTGAGGTGGAAGTTTTGGTGAGGGAGGCCCTGCTCTCTCTTCTTCCAGATGTTTAGTTCATTTCATTCCGATCTCCTCTGCATTATTGTAGCCATTTGCTACAGCCTGTCAACTATGCCTCTGCCTATCCCTGTTCTCTCCTCTCTGCACAGGCTACACAAACGCCTCACACCGCGTGGCTGCTGCCTCTCTAACCTGGTGGTCCCTGCACGCACCCCACACCTGGAGTTCCAGGTCTCAGGCAGCCTCTGGAACTGCCGTTCTGCTGCCAACAAAGCTGACTTCATCCCAGCCTATGCTAACCTCCAGTCCCTCGACTTCCTGGCGCTGACGGAAACATGGATTACCACTGAAAACACTGCTACTCCTACTGCTCTCTCCTCGTCTGACCATGTGTTCTCGCATACCCCGAGAGCATCTGGTCAGAGGGGTGGTGGCACAGGAATCCTCATCTCTCCCAAGTGGACATTCTCAATTTTTCCCCTAACCCACCTGTCTATCTCCTCATTTGAATTCCATGCTGTCACAGTCACTAGCCCATTTAAGCTTAATATCCTTGTCATCTATCGCCCTCCAGGTTCCCTTGGAGAGTTCATCAATGAGCTTGACGCCTTGATAAGTTCCTTTCCTGAGGATGGCTCACCCCTCACAGTTTTGGGGGATTTCAACCTCCCTATGTCCACATTTGACTAATTTCTCTCTGCCTCCTTCTTTCCACTCCTCTCCTCTTTTGACCTCACCCTCTCACCGTCCCCCCCTACTCACAAGGCAGGCAATACGCTTGACCTTATCTTTACTAGATGCTGCTCTTCTACTAATCTCACTGCAACTCCCCTCCATGTCTCCGACCACTACTTTGTTTCCTTTTCTCTCTTGCTCTCCTCCAACACTACTCACTCTGCCCCTACACGGATGGTAATGCGCCGCCGCAACCTTCGCTCTCTCTCTCCCACTACTCTCTCCTCTTCCATCCTATCATCTCTTCCCTCTGCTCAATCCTTCTCCCTCCAATCTCCTGATTCTGCCTCCTCAACCCTCCTCTCCTCCCTTTCTGCATCCTTTGACTCTCTGTGTCCCCTATCCTCCCGGCCGGCTCGGTCCTCCCCTCCAGCTCCGTGGCTTGATGACTCATTGCGAGCTCACAGAACAGAGCTCCGGGAAGCGGAGCGGAAATGGAAGAAAACTAAACTCCCTGCCGACCTGGCATCTTTTCACTCCCTCCTCTCTACATTTTCTTCATCTGTTTCTGCTGCTAAGGCCACTTTCTACCACTCTAAATTCCAAGCATCTGCCTCTAACCCTAGGAAGCTCTTTGCCACATTTTCCTCCCTCCTGAATCCTCCCCCCCTCCCCCCCCCCCTCCTCTCTCTCTGTGGATGACTTCGTCAACCACTTTGAAAAGAAGGTTGACGACATCCGATCCTCGTTTGTTAAGTCTAATGACACTGCTGGTCCTACTCACACTGCCCTACCCTATGCTTTGACTTCTTTCTCCCCTCTCTCTCCAGATAAAATCCTGCGACTTGTGACTGCAGGCCGCCCAACAACCTGCCCGCTTGACCCCATCCCCTCCTCTCTTCTCCAGACCATCTCCGGTGACCTTCTCCCCTACCTCACCTCGCTGATCAACTCATCCTTGACCGCTGGCCATGTCCCTTCCGTCTTCAAGAGAGCGAGAGTTGCTCCCCTTCTCAAAAAACCAACACTCGATCCCACTGATGTCAACAACTACAGACCAGTATCCCTTCTTTCTTTTCTTTCCAAAACTATTGAGCGTGCCGTCTTTAGCCAACTCTCTTGCTATCTCTCTCAGAATGACCTTCTTGATCCAAACCAGTCAGGTTTCAGGACTGGTCATTCAACTGAGACTGCTCTTCTCTGTGTCACGGAGGCTCTCCGCACTGCTAAAGCTAACTCTCTCTCCTCTGCTCTTGTCCTTCTAGACCTGTCTGCTGCCTTTGATACTGTGAACCATCAGATCCTCCTCTCCACCCTCTCCGAGCTGGGCATCTCCGGCGCGGCTCACTCCTGGATTGCGTCCTACCTGACCGGTCGCTCCTACCAAGTGGCGTGGCGAGAAGCTGTCTCCGCACCACGTGCTCTCACCACTGGTGTCCCCCAGGGCTCAGTTCTAGGCCCTCTCCTTTTCTCCCTATACACCAAGTCACTTGGCTCTGTCATATCCTCACATGGCCTCTCCTATCATTGCTACGCTGACGATACACAACTAATCTTCTCCTTTCCCCCTTCTGATAACCAGGTGGCGAATCGCATCTCTGCATGTCTGGCAGACATATCAGTATGGATGACGGATCACCACCTCAAGCTGAACCCTGGCAAGATGGAGCTGCTCTTCCTCCCGGGGAAGGACTGCCCGTTCCATGATCTCGCCATCACGGTTGACAACTCCGTTGTGTCCTCCTCCCAGAGTGCGAAGAGCCTTGGCGTGACCCTGGACAACACCCTGTCGTTCTCCGCTAACATCAAGGCGGTGACCCGCTCCTGCAGGTTCATGCTCTACAACATTCGGAGAGTACGACCCTGCCTTACACAGGAAGCGGCACAGGTCCTAATCCAGGCACTTGTCATCTCCCGTCTGGATTACTGCAACTCGCTGTTGGCTGGCCTCCCTGCCTGTGCCATTAAACCCCTACAACTCATCCAGAACGCCGCAGCCCGTCTGGTGTTCAACCTTCCCAAGTTCTCTCACGTCACCCCCCTCCTCCGCACACTCCACTGGCTTCCAGTTGAAGCTCGCATCCGTTACAAGACCATGGTGCTTGCCTATGGAGCAGTGAGGGGAACGGCACCTCTGTACCTTCGGGCTCTGATCAGTCCCTACACCCAAACGAGGGCATTGCGTTCATCCACCTCTGGCCTGCTGGCTCCCCTTCCTCTGCGGAAGCATAGTTCCCGCTCAGCCCAGTCAAAACTGTTCGCTGCTCTGGCACCCCAATGGTGGAACAAGCTCCCTCACGACGCCAGGACAGCGGAGTCACTCACCACCTTCCGGAGACATTTGAAACCCCACCTCTTTAAGGAATACCTGGGATAGGATAAAGTAATCCTTCTACCCCCCCCCCCCCCCAAAAAATTGTAAAGTGGTTATCCCACTGGCTATAGGGTGAATGCACCAATTTGTGAGTCGCTCTGGATAAGAGCGTCTGCTAAATGACGTAAATGTGCCCTTGAGCAAGGCACTTAACCCTAATTGCTCCTGTAAGTCGCTCTGGATAAGAGCGTCTGCTAAATGACTAAAATGTAATGTAAATGTCTATCAACCGCTCCTTGACATTTAAACTACTTAACAGTTGATATAAACACATTTACTGATATATTACCTCTCTTCCACAGGAGGCTGTTGAGGGAGAACGGCTCATAATTATGGACGGAACGGAGCAAATGGAATGGCATCAAACACCTGGAATCCACGTGTTTGATGCATTTGTTACCGTTCCACCAATTCCACTCCAGTCATTAGAACGAGCCCGTTCTCCCCAATTAAAGTGTCACCAGCGTCCTGTGCTCTCTTCCTCCTCACCTCCTGGCTCTTTGTTCAGCTAAATATTTTACATACTGATAAAGACTGCAACCTACTCTTGTGTATTTCAGTCTATGTTGAACTTTACTCCCTGAGTCCTAATCTACCTATAACATTACTTATATTGTATATGTTTGTTATCACCGCAACAACACCAGAGTATCATTTTCTTTCTGTCAACTTTCCCCTATTTAAGCTATTTTACCCTAATATCCAGTTGTAATGTCAACAAAATATTAGATTGTGTTTGACCAGAGTGCATGATTGAGGCCATGCCAAGGCAAGGCCAACAACAACTTGCTTCCTCATAATTCCATGACATCATATTCCTGCATGCAGCTCACATTTGATGATGAGGATCCTTACACAGTTGTGATTGGTTGAGCTAGTATAGAGTGATGTAGTGCTGAGGTCTTTAAAGTTAGCATTCTTTAGAGAGTTAAAGAACTGCACAGTGCTGGAGAACTGATGCAAACAACTTACTTTCTATAAACTAATCATATAAACGAATCATAACCTAATTTTCCACTTCCAGCAACTCAAGATTGTGGGGGCTGTTTGGTTAGACTTCAGTGTGGCTTTTGACATTATCGATCAGTCTGCTGCTGGAAAAATGTATGTGTTATGGCTTTACTCCACCTGCTATACTGTGGATACAGAGTTACCTGTCTAACAGAACACAGAGGGTGTTCTTTAATGGAAGCCTCTCCAACATAATCCAGGTAGAATCAGGAATTCCCCAGGGCAGTTGTCTAGGCCCATTACTTTATTAAATATTTACTAATGACATGCCACTGGGTTTGAGTAAAGCCAGAGTGTCAATGTATGCGGATGACTCAACACTATACATGTCAGCTACTACAGTGACTGAAATGACTGCAAAGAGTTGCAGTTAGTTTCAGAGTTGGTGGCAAGGAATAAGTTAGTCCTAAATATTTATGAAACTAAAAGCATTGTATTTGGGACAAATCAAACACTAAACCCTAAACCTCATCTAAATCTTGTAATAAATAATGTGGAAATTGAGCAAGTTGAGGTGAATAAACTGCTTGGAGTAACCATGGATTGTAAACTGTCATGGTCAAAAAATATTGATACAACAGTAGCTAAGATGTGGAGAAGTATGTCCATAATAAAGCGCTGCTCTACCTTCTTAACAGCACTATCAACAAGCAGGTCCTACAGGCCCTAGTTTTGTCAGAACTGGACTATTGTTCAGTTGTGTGGTTAGGTGCCACAAAAAAGGACTTAGGAAAAATGCAATTGGCTCAGAACAGGGCAGCACGGCTGGCCCTTGGATGTCCACAGAGAGTTAACATTATTAATAATAGGCATGTCGATCTCTCCTGGCTCAAAGTGGAGGAGAGATTGAATTCATCATTACTTGTGTTTATGAGAGGTGTTGACATGTTGGGTGCACCGAGCTGTCTGTTTGAGCTACTGGCGCACAGCTCGTTCATCCATATATACCCCACAAGACATGCCACCAGAGGTCTCTTCACAGTCCACAAGTCCAGAACAGATTGTGGGAGGCGCACAGTACTACATAGAGCCATGACTACATGGAACTCTATTCCACATCAAGTAACTGATGCAAGTATTAAAATTAGATTTAAAAAACAGATTAAAAAACACCTTATGGAACAGCGGGGACTGTGAAGCAACACAAACATAGGCGCAGACACATACAGTGAGGGAAAAAGTATTTGATCCCCTGCTGATTTTTTACGTTTGCCCACTGACAAAGACATGATCAGTCTATAATTTTAATATTAGGTTTATTTGAACAGTGAGAGACAGAATAACAACAAAAACATCCAGAAAAACGCATGTCAAAAATGTTATAAATTGATTTGCATTTTAATGAGGGAACTAAGTATTTGACCCCTCTACAAAACATGACTTAGTACTTGGTGGCAAAAGCCTTGTTGGCAATCACAGAGGTCAGACGTTTCTTGTAGTTGGCCACCAGGTTTGCACACATCTCAGGAGGGATTTTGTCCCACTCTTCTTTGCAAATCTTCTCCAAGTCATTAAGGTTTCGAGGCTGACGTTTGGCAACTCGAAGCTTCATCTCCCTCCACAGATTTTCTATGGGATTAAGGTCTGGAGACTGGCTAGGCCACTCCAGGACCTTAATGTGCTTCTTCTTGAGCCACTCCTTTGTTGCCTTGACTGTGTGTTTTGGGTCATTGTCCAATGCCATGGCTGAGGGAAGGAGGTTCTCACCCAAGATTTGACGGTACATGGCGAAGTCTATCGTCCCTTTGATGCGGTGAAGTTGTCCTGTCCCCTTAGCAGAAAAACACTCCCAAAGCATAATGTTTCCACCTCCATGTTTGACAGTGGGGATGGTGTTCTTGGGGTCATAGGCAGCATTCCTCCTTCTCCAAACACAGCGAGTTGAGTTGATGCCAAAGAGCTCGATTTTGGTCTCATCTGACCACAACACTTTCACCCAGTTCTCCTCTGAATCATTCAGATGTTCATTGGCAAACTTCAGACGGCCCTGTATATGTGCTTTGTTGAGCAGGGGGACCTTGCGGGCGCTGCAGGATTTCAGTCCTTCAACGGCGTAGTGTGTTACCAATTGTTTTCTTGGTGACTATGGTCCCAGCTGCCTTGAGATCATTGACAAGATCCTCACGTGTAGTTCTGGGCTGATTCCTCACCATTTTCATGATCATTGCAACTCCATGAGGTGAGATCTTGCATGGAGCCCCAGGCCGAGGGAGATTGACAGTTATTTTGTGTTTCTTCCATTTGCGAATAATCGCACCAACTGTTGTCACCTTCTTACCAAGCTGCTTGGCGATGGTCTTGTAGCCCATTCCAGCCTTGTGTAGGTCTACAATCTTGTCCCTGACATCCTTGGAGAGCTCTTTGGTCTTGGCCATGGTGGAGAGTTTGGAATCAGATTGATTGATTGCTTCTGTGGACAGGTGTCTTTTATACAGGTAACAAGCTGAGATTAGGAGCACTCCCTTTAAGAGTGTGCTCCTAATCTCAGCTCGTTACCTGTATAGAAGACACCTAGGAGCCAGAAATCTTTCTGATTGAGAGGGGGTCAAATACTTATTTCCCTCATTAAAATGCAAATCAATTTATAACATTTTTGACACACGTTTTTCTGGATATTTTTGTTGTTATTCTGTCTCTCACTGTTCAAATAAACCTACCATTAAAATTATAGACTGATCATTTCTTTGTCAGTGGGCAAATGTACAAAATCAGCAGGGAATCAAATACTTTTTTCCCCTCACTGTACATACACACACACATGATAACATACGCACTATACAGACACGTACACATGGATTGTTGTACTGTGGAGTAGGGGCCTGAGGGAACACAGTGTGTTGTGAAATCTGTGAATGTATTGTAATGTTTCTAAAATTGTATGAACTGTCTTAATTTTGCTGGACCCCAGGAAGAGTAGCTGCTGCCTTGGCAGCAGCTAATGGTGATCCAGAATAAATACAAATAAAAAAAAAAGTGAGAAAAATGGTGAGGGAGGAGTTATTGGGGAATCCCCTGAAGCAGAGTTGTAATTGGGCAAGTTGGTGTAAGGGGATTTGATCCTTTACGTTTTTCAGAAGCTGGTTGTGAAACTGACACACAGACAAAAATACGATTCTCCAACAAAACAGACACAAGCTAAATATGAATATAAAATTGGCTGGAAATTAAGGCATTAAACATATTCTGGCGCCGACGAAGATGGCGGCCTCGCGACTAGCTCTTAGGTAACTTTGCAATATTTTGTTTTTTTACGTGTTGTTTTTTACATTATTAGTTCAGAAAGTGTTTTGCATCATTACATACAGCCGGGAAAAACTATTGGATATCAGAGCGGCGGAAAACTCAACAGCATTACGACCAGGAATATGACTTTCCCAAAGCAGATCCTTTGTTTGCTCTCCCCAGGGCAACTGAACTGATACCAGCGGCTGACCCAAAACATCGCCGGCGGAGGAGAGGCACTCGGAGTGGCCTGCTGGTCCGACTTAGGAGGCGCGCACACCACCCACCGCTTCCAAGTATTCTACTCGCTAATGTTCAATCTTTAGTTAACAAAGTTGACAAACTGTGGTCCTCTGTAGCTCAGCTGGTAGAGCACGGCGCTTGTAACGCCAAGGTAGTGGGTTCGATCCCCGGGACCACCCATACACAAAAAAAATGTATGCACGCATGACTGTAAGTCGCTTTGGATAAAAGCGTCTGCTAAATGGCATATTATTATTATTATTATTATTAACTACTGGCAAGGATTTATTTCCAGAGAGACATCAAGGACTGTAACATACTCTGTTTCACTGAAACATGGCTCTCTTGGGATATTCTGTCGAAATCGGTTCAGCCAGATGGGTTCTCAGTTCATCGCGCAGACAGGAATAAATATCTCTCCGGGAAGCAGAAGGGCGTAGGTGTGTGTTTCATGATTAACGACTCATGGTGTAATTGTAGTAACATAGAGGAACTCGAGTCCTTCTGTTCACCCAACCTAGAATTTCTCACAATCAAATGCTGACCCTATTATCTCCCAAGAGAATTATCTTTGGTTATAGTCACGGCCGTGTATATCCCCCCTCAAGCCGATACCACGACGGCCCTCAAAAACTTCACTGGACCTTATGCAAACTGGAAACCACATATCCTGAGACTGCATTTATTGTTGCCGGCGATTTTAACAAAGCAAATTTGAGGACTAGGCTGCTGAAGTACTATCAACATATCAACTGTTGTACTCGCGCTGCTAAAATCCTCGATCATTGCTATTCAAACTTCCGAGATGGTTATAAGGCCCTCCCCCGCCCTCCTTTCGGCAAATCTGACCACGACTCCATTTTGCATCTCCCTTCCTATAGGCAGAAACTCAAACAGGAAGTACCCGTGCTAAGGACTATTCAGCACTGGTCTGACCAATCGGAATACACGCTTCAAGATTGTTTTGATCATGCGGACTGGGTTATGTTCTGGGTAGCTTCCGAAAATAACATATACACATATACACTGAAACGGTGACAGAGTTTATCAGGAAGTATATAGGTGATGTTGTGCCCACTGTGACTATTAAAACCTACCCTGACCAGAAACCATGGATAGACGGCAGCATTCGCGCAAATCTGAAAGTGCGAACCACCGCATTCAACCATGGCAAGGTGACTGGGAATATGGCAGAATACAAACAGTGTAGCTACTTACTCCGCAAGGCAATTAAACTGGCAAAACATCAGTATAGAGACAAAATGGAGTCGCAATTCAACGGCTCAGACACAAGACATATGTGAAAGGGTCTACAGACAATCATGGACTTCAAAAAGAAAACCAGCCACGTCGCCGACACCGACGTCTCGCTTCCAGACAAGCTAAACACCTTCTTCGCCCGCTTTGAGGCGAAGAAGTGCCACTGACGAGGCCCACTACCAAGGACTGTGGCCTCTCCTTCTCCATGGCCGACGTGATTAAGACATTTAAGCATGTTAACCCCTGCAAGGCTGCCGGCCCAGACGGCATCCCTAGCCGTGTCCTCAGAGCATGCGCAGACCATCTCTCCCTTTCCCAGTCTGCTGTTCCCACATGCTTCAAGATGGCCACCATTGTTCCTGTACACAAGAAAGCAAAGGTAACTGAACTAAATAACTATCGCCCTGTAGCACTCACCTCTGTCGTCATGAAGTGCTTTGAGAGTCAACCTTACCTGTCACCCTAGACCCACTTCAATTTGCTTACCGCCCCAATAGATCCACAGACGATGCAATTGCCATCACACTGCACACTGCCCTATCCCATCTGGACAAGAGGAATACCTATGTAAGAATGCCGTTCATTGACTATAGCTCAGCATTCAATACCATAGTACCCTCCAAGCTCATCATTAAGCTCGAGGCCTGGGTCTGAACCCCGCCCTGTGCAACTGGGTCCTGGACTTCCTGACGGGCCGCCCCCAGGTGGTGAAGGTAGGAAACAACATCTCCACTTCGCTGATCCTCAACACTGGGGCACCACAAGGGTGTGTGCTCAGCCCCCTCCTGTACTCCCTGTTCACCCATGACTATGTGGCCAAGCATGCCTCCAACTCAATCATCAAGTTTGCAGACGACACAACAGTAGTAGGCTTGATTACCAACAATGACGAGACTACAGGGAGGAGGTGAGGGCTCTGGGAGTGTGGTGCCAAGAAAATAACCTCTCACTCAACATCAACAAAACAAAGGAGATGATCGTGGACTTCAGGAAACAGCAGAGGGTGCACCCCCCAATCCACATCGACGGGACCGCAGTGGAGAAGGTGGAAAGCTTCAAGTTCCTTGGCGTACACATCACCGACAAACTGAAATGGTCCACCCACGCAGACAGTGTGGTGAAGAAGGCACAACAGAGCCTCTTCATTCTCAGGAGGCTGAAGAAATTTGGCTTATCACCTAAAACCCTCACAAACCTTTACACATGCACAATTGAGAGCATCCTGTCGGGCTGTATCACTGCCTGATATGGCAACAGCACCGCCCACAACCGCAGGGCTCTCCAGAGGGTGGTGCGGTCTGCTGAATGCATTACCGGGGTCAAACTACCCGCCCTCCAAGACACATACAGCACCCGATGTCACAGGAAGGCCAAAAAGATCATCAAGGATATCAACCATCCGAGCCACTGCCTGTTCACCCCGCTATCATCCAGAAGGCGAGATATATGTTGTGAAATTGTTAGATATTACTGCGCTGTCGGAGCTTGAAGCACAAGCATTTCGCTACACCCGCTATAACATCTGCTAAACACGTGTATGTGACAAATACAATTTGATTTGATTTGTTGAATAACCTATTCTTTGCATGACATTTTGTGATTTATAAATGAAACATGCTTATTTGTGACCAACACAACTTTATTCATGGGTGTAGATACATTATACTGTATGAACCAACTTTTCTCATATTTTAAGAAATTATCATACGCAGAACATTTCATGAATTAAATCCCTGTCCCGCTTGCTTATGTGGTTTCTGCTTTTCCAAGTTAGTTTAGCTTAGCTAGCTGACCAGGAAACTTGGCAGTACATGAAACACATGTAGTACCTTGGCACTTTTTGTTTATGGTTACAGCCACACACTCTGCCACAGCTACAGTTATATACACACACACACACACAGGTCACACACACACAGTAGTAGGTGCAGCGGGAGCACAGCATACCAGGGCATCTTGCCACTCCACATTAAAGAATCTCAGGCCCCCTCTGATACACAGTTGTGGTTGTTTAACCTGGTATATGGTTAAGAGTGTTGTGGCAGTAACCGAAAGGGCGCTGGTTCTAATCCCTGAGCCGACTAGGTGAAAAATCTGTCGATGTGCCCTTGAGCAAGGCACTTAATCCTAATTGCTCCTGTAAGTCGCTCTGGATAAGAGCGTCTGCTAAATGACAATAAATGTAAATGTTTGTCCTTCTTTAGTAGTTCTCATGCATTTAGTTCAGACTGTAGGTATACTGGAGGTCACATGTTTCAGGCTGGTGTCAGAGTGGCAGCATTGTGATCCAGAACCTTATATTTAACTACAGTCTTGTATGATCGACTTGCTATGCAAAAATGCAAATAATCACAGTGGTTTCCTGTTTCCTTTTTTCAACGAGGTGTAAAGGTAGAGAACAGGATGATCAGGTTGACGGGGAGAGAGTTTGGTGTGACTGCTGATAACCTCAGGAGGAGGAGGGGAGGGGGTAGGGTTTTTCCAAATAGGAATAAAACAGTGACAACAAACATACAGACAGACCAATAGACAACCACAACACAGAACAATAAAAAAAAAAAGTATAAAGCAGCCAGAAGTACAGGTTTATATTGTGCCTAATCAAATCATAACTCAAATTAGGAAAAAGGTCATGATCTGACTCCTCTCCTGATTTTGGAGGTTAAAAAGGAGGTGGCTGAGGACCAGGTGGATATTGTAATGGCCTTGACTATGTGGATTCAAGCGGTGGACCTCTCCAGAGTTAAGATATCAAAACAGTAGTGCATTCAAAGTTTAGGAGGGGCCTTGAGTGATGTCATACTCAGTGGCGATTTTAGCATGTAAATCTTGGTGGGGCAAACTTGGGATGCATGCCAGCAAAGCCACTACACAACAAAACACAACACTAAACAATACATGAATTGCACTATAACGGTGACAAACGGTGCCCACAGACTGTTCGGGTCTAAAGCTGTCCCAACAGCAGAGTCCCAACAGCAGTCCTAACACCTTACCACTGCCACCCCTGGCTATCAGCGGAGCCTTGTCTGGCAGCGAAACAGTTCATTCAGCCTCATTTACTGCCTTTAAAAAAAACATAGCTGATATGGCTGACTTGCTTAAACAAAATGTGGTTTCTACTGACAATTGAGCTGTACAAACTATGGCATAAGGGGACGACAAGCGGATAAGAGACAATCCATAATTTTGATTAAGACATTAATGAGCGAGCTAGGACGAACTTAGTCAATATAACTATTTATTCAGCACTTTTGAAATGTACAGCGACAGAATTCAGAACATGGGCCGTTCTTACAGTATTCTCCCTGTACACCAAGTCAGAACCGTAGGATAAATAAAGGGGGCATATAAGCAGACAATGAAAGCTCTAACAATATTAGATGATTACATTTCTCTAAAAAAGGTTATAGGCTACATGTGCACCACCAAGTCAGAATAGTAGGCGAAATTAAGAGGGGAAAATATAATACATTATTAGGGTGAGGCACATGGGCTACTAACAGCTTACTACACAACATACACTTCGTATTACTTTCTTAGCCACAGTATACATATCTCCCTGGCATATTACATCATTTATGCAGCAGCATACAATACATTTTTGGACTCACCTTGTTGTGCACGGTCCTTCGTGGGCAAATTTAGTCATTAAACTTTGTCATCAAAGTCTGGCATTTTGACTTTATGGTGCTTTCAAGACAACTGAGAACTTGGAAAAAAAACAAGGTCGAATCAGTGATCTTCAGGTTGTAGCTCTAGAAAGAGGCCAAGTTCCTGACTTACAATTCCGAGTTGGATGACCGTTCAAAACGTATTTTCCCATTCGTAGCTAATTTTTTCCCCGAGTTCCCAATTGTCTTGAACTCACTGAAATCAGATTTCCCAGTTAACAGTTATTTTGAGCGCGGCAGAAATCATGCTGGATTGAATGTTTATAATTTTAAGCTTGGAAAAGAGACCCTTGGGACCACACACCCACTCCACTGAATAGCAGGCTAGTGATTGCTTTGCAATGCTTGCAGTTGACGTAGCCACTGATTCCTTCCAATCCACTCATTGTTGAATTTGCGATTTCCAACTTATGTAATGTTTATGTCCAATGACCGATGAGCACCGATACGTTTTATCTATAATGTCTCTTCATTATTTATCTTCATATGACAAGGATTAAAAAGGATTTGCCAGTAGATTGTCAACTTGATTTCTGATGATGACTGCCAGCTAAGATTTTGAAAGTATGATGTTGACATGATCAGTCCAATCAAAGCTACTGTAGATATAACGTGATTTGACTTCATTTTATCTGTAGCCAATGACTTTGATCCTTCTTGGATGGGCACTTCTAATGTAAGTCTATGGCAGCACCCAAGGGGCTTGAATTTTCTAGCTCTACCCAATCACGGAGCAACTGGCTGCCCCACCACCACAGAAAGCACTGAGCTAGGATGAAACACCTGCATTTTGGAGCTGCCTTACTCAAGAAAGCAAAAAAGAGACCATGTTTGTATTGAAGCTTAATTTTTTTTACATTGTTTGCAAACTGATATGTGACACGTATTCATGCCAAAATAACATGCAAAACAGGCATAATGTTTTACAATTATTTTTTGCTAAAAATGTGGGGCTCAAAACAGGTGGGGCTCTGCCCAACCTGCCCTGAATGATGGGTCGCCACTGGTCATACTTACAGGTTACTTAAGCAATAACGCCAGAGGAGGTGTGGTATATTGCTAATATACCACAGCTAAGGGCTGTTCTTAGGCACGACGCAATTGCACGGCGCAACGGTCTGATATACCACAGCTTTTAGCCAATCAGCATTCAGGGCTCAAACCACCCAGTTTATACATGATATTTAATCTAAAGGGTAGTGCAGTAATAGACACGGGTTGCATGGATGTTGGTTATACTTCTCCTGCACCGATTGTTTAACTAGCTGTGTTAATAGCTGGAGGTGGAGTTATAACAGTAACGAGAGGAAAACTGTTTATTTTGTGATTTGACGTGTTTGTGGTATCAGAGCTCACGGGGTGTGGGTGGGGTGACTGAGTCAGTGAGTTACTAAAACACTTCACTGCACATGGGAGCAATAAGGCATGGAAATAGAACCAGTTGAACTTGGAGAACTGCTTCTCCAGATGAGCTGCAGTTGCAGATGGGGCTGTGTCTCTCGACACATTGTGTCCTTCATTCCTTCACGGCTCTAGTTCTACACAATACATTCAACAGAATCCCCCCTCCAGAACCATCTATCAAATTGAAATCAAAACACGA